>NW_024962263.1:70667974-71012708 GCF_019238085.1 Lagopus leucura
AAAGAAAGAAAGAAAGAAAGAAAGAAAGAAAGAAAGAAAGAAAGAAAGAAAGAAAGAAAGAAAGAAAGAAAGAAAGAAAGAAAGAAAGAAAGATAGCAGCAAGAAGTGTTTCATCAGCTGATTCTGTGATCCGTGGGTTCCAGGTCACAGTTTTCTTCAAGTGCTGACAGGGGCTATTAAACCCACAGAGTTAGGAACCTGTCTCCATGACCTACTGCTAGTCCTCAGCCTTTAGCACATTTGTCTCTGCAAGAAGCAGCTGCTTCTGGCCCACTCCTGTTGTGCTCAACAGGATCTTAGTCCTGAGCCCAACCACTTCTGAACAAGAAATTTGTCCTGCTGTTTTTCCTCCATGAATTAGCTTTTGAAAGCACACATTATAGTTGTAATCTAAAGCTATCCACTTTAAAGTAATAGAGGTTTGTTTAAGCAAATCTGTGTCATAGACCATCTAGTTCTTTGTGAAGCCACGGTGTAGATTCACATTCTCCAAGTATCTTCTGCCCTGAGACTTAACACAGTGTTACTGAAAACCTGCGGGCCAATGCAATCACCACTCAGATTAAGTCTTTCAAGAAAAAGAAGAGTCAAAATTGAACTGGCCACCTGTATGTGTGGCCACTGATTGAAGGACCGTGGTGATAGGAACTGGGCAAAACTGCTCTTTTTACACATGTGAAGTTTGATTTGTTGTAGGAGTTACTCTGAACTAAGATAAGTCTGGTTGAAGGATGGAATCTGGGTTGCTAGATCCTTAAACTTGCAGGTCTGAGAATGTCAAGATGAAACGTATTCAAAAGATTTATGAAATAGCCTGGATAACTGAAAAGATAATATGGCTCAATTTACAGTGATCTGATGCATAAAATACAATAAAATGATACTGCAATTTTTAATATAATAATCTGCAGGAGACAAGCTTGCTAAATCTTGACTTCCTAACAAGCAAGTACGAAATTTTTATCATGTTCAATTCTAGCAGTTTTATAACTATTTTTGATGGGACCAGGCTTTGATCTCAATGTCATTACACTACCCACCTGAGGAAGGGAAGCTGGTATCCTAGGCATACAAGACTTAGTTGTCAAAGGCAGCAATGATACCATCTGTGGAAAAGGATCAGTGTCCACCCTTGGTCTCTCTTGGCATGTATGCCAGTACTTCAGCTTTGCACTGGCAGTTTCTATCGCTGTTGAATGAGTGACACAAAATCTGGGACCCCTTAAAAAAGAAGTATATGAATAAATGAAATACTGAGATATTTGGTTTAATGGTGTTGACTTTATCAAGACATAGGAAAAGTATGTTGAATTAAAAAACAAAGATATGTTTAGACACTGCATTCCTCCAAAATTAGAAACAAGTTACACCCAAATAAATTTGCAAACACTGCACCACTACAAAGTTATCTTTATGTAAGTCTACATTAAGATATGCCACATTCATCCTACAGCAAGGAATAAGAGAATTTTAGGTCACAGGACAGAGAGCACAACTCTCATGAGGCTCCACAGCAAAGTACACTACTGCAGTTATTCATTTCTGCCTGTGATTTGTTGGTACCTCTTGGGGAGAAGAGAAGACCTTCAAACATTTAGCTGATGTTTTCAAAGCAGGCTAGAATTTGTATCCTTGCTTAAGCTGTCAGTATGTAAAGGCATTTTGTATAACAGACATTAAACAGTGAAGTCTCAAGGTCAAATTCCATACAGATGTATACACAGAGCATCCTCAGAAACTTGAGGAAGTCATTTTGGGGAATAGGTTAGGGCAGAATTAACTTTCTCTGCCTGGGGAGATTTCCCTACCCTGCAGCCAAAAGTCTATTAGAGTGGTATCCAGGGTAGCTACACAAAAAGTAGCTCAGATGCTCTGGCAGTAATATAAAAAAGGTTCAGTAAAGCAGACCTACCTGTTTTCTGGGCAGACTGCAGTTTAGTTTAATCTCAACTAAAACTGAGAGACCACATCTGCTATTATTTATGTGGCATTACTTCTCATAATTGCAATAGGAGAAACGAGATGAAATAAAAACATTGGACTTAGAAAAGAAAATTTGTTAAAAAGTAGGATCTTAGTTCATGTCCTTTTTCCCATACCAGTAAAGAAGAAGAGGTTTCACTACTTCAGGCTGAATCTGTCTTAAATGCCTTGTATTCCACTTATCTCCATGCAGTAAATCAAGTCTGAGTAACACTTCAGAAGTGAGGAAATAGTCTCCACTGCTCAGTAGATAGAGTTTTTTCATTTTATCAAGTTGCCTTGAGTAAACAAAAGTAGTCACATAAGCATGTATCAGATGCTATACAGAACTAAGTACAGCTCATTCAACTGTTTAAACTGCTGTAATGCAATGTCTCTAATTGCAAGAGTCAGAAGCCAAAACAATGTTTTCACAAATTAGAGACAGGTGTATAACAAAAAATGTAGAGTACCTTAGAATAGACAATTTGAATCTAGTAGAGTCTTTCACTAGTTTGTCATGTAGAATGCCCCATTTGTGATTGTAATTTCTTCTATTTTCTTTCTATTTATTGCTTCCTGTTCTTCAAATTTCTATCTAACAAAGCCTTCACACTAAGGTGATTCCAACTTATGTTGTCTTTATCAGCTTCAGAAGAATCATCCATGACTCACTTGTCAGGATACTCATGATTAATTGTGTTTATTCTATTCAAACACTGATATAATTCATTCTGAAATCTCAAAACTTCCATTCATCAGTGTTACAGGTATAAAAACAACAAGTGCTAAATAATGAGAAATACCTTTGCTGCCTTGTAGTGTCCTTAAGAACCTTTAGTCTTTCAATATCCATCCAGAGCCACCAATATCTCTCACCAAGTGTTCCTTTAATGAATTTTTTGAATCTTTCAAACTCATTTCTGTTGCCAGTGTCATAAGTTCTGTGGTTAATACACCAAGCAGCCCTACTGTCTGCCCCATTGCTTTCAGAGCTTGATCTTAAGCTCACTTCTTCAGCATCTCGTTCCCTCATATCTCCCATGGGGTCCACAACAGCAAATGGAGAAGAACTTTGGGATAAGAGTGCCTCTTCAGTACCACAGGCAAATTCATTATTTGATAACTCATGTATAAACATCTTAGGCTGCTTAGGGAAATCCACATCACTCTCAGTCTCACCAAGTGGCCGCTGTGTGAGTTCTGAAATTGATTCCTTTGTTACAGATTGAGTATATGATGATATTAATTCCTCCACTTGCTGAAGAGTTGCATTTTTCTGTCCTTCTGCTGTGCTCTCCACATTCTGGTCTGGATAAACTCTTAGCTGCATGTAGGAAGGAGGTTCAGCAATGGCCATAAAAGAACCCTCCTCCGATTTTCTTGATCTCTCCCTAAAAATGCTGTCTTCTGTAGGTGATGTCGTTGAAGAGGAATGAAATCTGCAGTGGTCATATTCCTTAGATAGGGAACCTGTTTCTGCATTAAATCAGAAAATGTTATTGAACACCCTCTTGGAACAGTACTGTCCTTTTGCACATTTTCCAAAGCAACAAATTTTTGTTGTTGTGCTGCAGTACAGGTAACAAGCAGAAGTGCTTCTGCTGTTGCTGTCTGGCTAGAAACTCAACCCCACGACTCACAAACTCATTTCTCAGTTCAACAGAACATCAGAGCCCAGAAAAGCTCCCTCCAGAGCCAGCTATCTTGGTTACTCAGCTGAATATCCATGCTCCTCAATACTTATTAAACCACCTTGTTGTGCTACAATACCTGGTTTCTTTTCTAAGTATTTGCTTATGGTATGACAAAAGTCACCATCTGTAGCAAGATTTTTTTTCTCTTTAGGCATGAGGAAGCTAGTAAGTTAGAACTCTTAGTCTGCTTATATTGATTCCTGAACCGGCCTTGGCTAGTTGGGTAAAGTCTTGACACATACAGGGGGATGACAAAGCACAATATTTCAAGGACTTTGAAAACATTTAAGAGACCTGCAGTCCAGTCTGCCACTCAGACATGGCTTCTTTCTGTTTGAGATGTCTCATAACTAGCAAGTTCAGAACAGTGATCAGCCTTGTTTGTTTTTGTCAACACAACCTCACTCCTCTTTGTGCCCTTGTTATTAATCATGCCCTGCCATTCCAGACTGCTGAGACAAAAGACATTTCAGCTTTGACTTGCTCAGGTAATTTTCTAATTCTGAAAAATTCTGAAAATCTTTAAACAAATCAAGTACTTCTGGAGTATGTTAGCAGAGGTGACCTTGAATATACATACTGTTTAATTAGGTTACTGCCGCTATCACTGCGCAGGTCAGATCTGTAAAACTGAGAAGAATAACCACAAATCTTTTGAATATCGACAGAATCAGAGTGACCAAAAGATGTAATTCATCTGTGGCCTTAAAATATCCAAAATTTAAACTACAGGATTAGTTTCATCTTCTTTCTTTTCCTAAAGCTAAGATTTAGGCTTTCATATTCTATTCTGTCACTAAGGCAAACACATGGTTAGATTCAGTCACAATGTCAATGAGGAGGATACTGAAACCTCTGAGTACATGTATCACATCAGACTGATAGAGAAGGGCTTTAAAATAATCTCCAAATGAATAAATAAATAAAAGTGTAAGAAAAATTACAAAATTATTTGGCTACAGAAAGAAACAAATCCAGTTTTTCCCCATCTGAAGCCTGTGATATCATGTGATATTTAGAAAGTAGTAAGTGGAAGCTGCAGCAATTCATTAGAATACCTTATATATCCATCTAGTCAGGTTTATGTTATAAATACTATTGCTGAGCCCCTGTTACTTACCTAGGCAGCTAGCTTTTTCACTCAATGAACCTTTTTTTTCAGGCAGACCAGGCAAATGCTGAATATCTTGAATTTGAACAGAAGCTGCAGGACGCATAAATGAATCTGTAGTTTTCATGGATTCACTTCCTTTTGCTAATGTAAACCAATCCATTGTTTGAGAAACTGTAGCCTACAAAAAGATATTTAATAGAATAATTCAATTGTTTTTGCTTGTTTCTGAGAGCAGAGGGCTTATTGTCTGCAATCATTTTTGTTGTCTATCCATATACATTTCTATAACAATAGTTCCCAGAGAAAATAGCTGTATGACAGTAGCTGAGTACACTCATGACATAGCACTGCTGCGTTACAACACATCAACCTTCTATACTACAAAGAGCTTTAAAAAGAAGAAATAGACAGAAAATCAGTTGTCTGTTTAGGGTGGGATTTCAGTTACAGCAATTTATTCCAATTCGATCTAGCTCATTGTTACACTCACTCAACATTTACTTTACCTGGCCAAGCGATACATAGAACCTCTCCATAGTGAATAAAGTGCCATCCTCCTCAGGGAAGGGAGTACTTGCATCTTCCTTCTTTATCCAGGGGTAGTAGGTGCTATCTATAATGAAATTAATGCCAGTCTGGCTCCATTCTACCTGTGATACCAATTTAGCTAGCCTGAAATTAAATGTTCAGAAAAGAAAATAGTTAATCTTAGCTTTTAGTAATAGATACAATTGATGTTTTTCCCTAGAATAGACAATAACAAACACAATCTTTCTGAAAACAAATTGCCACTGTGAACTTCATGTTCTACTTTATTATTTCACGCCATGCCTGCTGTCACATATGTAAACACCAGCTCTACCATTCCACAGTCCACCAGCTTTTTAGTTGGTGGTCTGTTTTACATTATAAATCTTTACCAGTAAAATTGATTTCCTCCAGGATGATCTTGCATATAGCCGTACAGTCCAAATCCTGCCAAGAAACACTTGAAGATATTGTTTGCTAAAATAGAACCATTTTCCCAGATTGCAGAAGCCCCATGTCAGTAACAGACCCAAGTAATCTTCCAGCAGCAATGCCCATAGTGGTCGTACTAATTAAGCCTTTAGATGATAGCAAGACAGTAGGTCTTTTTTCAGTCACTTACTATAAGAGTACTTCACAGTATGAAAGAGCACTCCAGTGCTCCTTCTGACAGTGAGAACCTTGCTGTGTCCAGAAAAAGGCAATCTTTAGCGGCTAGAGAGGGTGCTTTGGGATCAACAACTGTGGCAG
This sequence comes from Lagopus leucura, assembly GCF_019238085.1. Taxonomy (NCBI): domain Eukaryota; kingdom Metazoa; phylum Chordata; class Aves; order Galliformes; family Phasianidae; genus Lagopus; species Lagopus leucura. Next base: position 70,674,026 of record NW_024962263.1, read on the forward strand.
AGCTTATTCGAGTGAGACAGCAGTATGAAATCAACCAAGGTGCATGTGAAGGGAAGAGAAGCTTACAACCCTGAGCTGAGTGCTCATTTTTGTTTGTCTCTACATCTCGAGGACAAGAGAATTTCATTCTAGAGTTGGCGTACTTTGTGGTGGTTTCACGCTGATGCGCAGATATGCTCCACCACACCATTCTCTCACTATCCTTCCTTAAAAGAACAGGAGGTAAAAATAGGATGACCAAAGACTCATTGAGATGAAGACAGGGAGATCACTCACCACTTATCATCACTAGCAAAACGGGTTGAGATTAATATAATTTATCAATAACAAACTGGAACAGTGAAAACTAAATGCAAACTAAAATCACCTTCTCCCTCACCCACACTCTTCTACCTTCCCACCCCGAGTGAGAATCTTCTGCTCTGCACCTGGAGCACCTCCTGCCGTCCTCCTGCACTGTCCCAGGTGCCTGCAGGGCTGTTCTCTCACAGCTCTCACATCTCTCTCCCAACTGCTGTTGTGCAGCAGCTATTTTCTTTCTCAAACCTGCGCTCACAGAGGCATAGCCAGCATCCCTCATGGCTCAGCCCTGGCAGCAGTAGGTCCCTTTTGGAGCAGCTGCAGCTGGGTCTGATCTGACACAGGGCAGTGCTGGGCTCTGCTCACAGAGGCCAATCTTGCTATCAGAACCTTGCCACAGGAACCTCGTGGATATATTCATGTTATCTTCAGCTTTAAACGTGCATTTTTATCACAGTTTATCTTGATCCTAATTCAGGAAAGCAATTTAAAGCACTGGTATTTACAGAAATTAGGAACATGTATGTCAAGAGACTGGAGAGATCTGGAGGGCAAGATGTTATGAGGAGCGCTGAGGCCGCTGTGTTTGTGCAGCCCGGAGCAGAGGAGCTGAGGGGAGGCCCGATGGCGGCTGCAGCTCCTCACAGGGAGCGGAGGGGCAGCGCTGAGCTCTGCGCCGTGTGACAGCGACAGGGCCCGAGGGAACGGCATGGAGCTGCGTCAGGGGAGGGGCGGGTGGCGGTCAGGGACAGGGTAGAGGCAGATCCTTCCAAAAAGCAGACCAAACCTCCTGAACAATCAGAAAAGAGGCTGAAAGTACATCTGGAAAAATATAGCAAATATATAACAGGAAATCATTCCACTGTTCCGTGGCATCCCACAGAGAACCTTGCAAAAGGAAGTCTGACAGTAAGCTTCAAGATAGAAGCTGAATAACTGAGATAAAAAGGACCGGTTGTCTTTTGTAAACAGATGTCATGGATTCATACCATTCATTCACATGTCCTATATACTGATTAGGGAGAAACATATTGCTACTGTGATAAAACAGTGGAGACCCTTCCTACTCCCTCTGTAGTAATATAGCACGTAATCTGTGGTCGAGGGAAATTACAGAATGACTAGTAGAAAAAGTCAGTTTTTAATTTATTCAGGGTAATAAAATGCAAAAATTAAACAGAAAGAAAAGGTGGAACAAACCCGTATTAAATGTATCATCAAGATTAGTTAAACAGAAAAGATAAATGTACAAATTTTAGGCTGAGAGACAGCATAAAAGACTACAATACCTGTACTCAAAGTAGCAGTCGCTCTCTAGGAATGCTGGAAGCCTTTCCTTCTTAATCCACTGTACTGCTTGTTCTCGATCAAGACACTATTAAAAAAGAAATACCAAAAATTTGCAGTAGTAGTGACTTACTTGTTTTGCATTCCATATAAATGATTCTCTCCAATCTTCTCTCCATTCCTTCTAAAGCATTAAGGAAAACTAATATGCAATGAACATCACCTTTCCTATTCAGCTTAACCTTAGTTCTAGGACTGCTGAGTGTCTTCAGTTTGTTGCTAACAGGTAATTATGTCTAAATCTCTTTCTTCTATAAGAGTACAACTTCATAAACAAACCATGATTTCTTCAAAAATTATATATGTATGAATCATGCCTTTATTATGCAATTCCAATGCAAATTAGATGCTCATAGCTGGTCCACAAGTAGGAAACTGCTTATTTCTCTGACTTTAACACCATCTATAAGCAGTGAATATTATATTTTCCTTCAATAATTTGAGGAATAAGGAAGCCCTAGCTTAAATTATAATCCTAAAATGGGAGAACTCTGGATATTAAAGACAAAATCAAACATTTTTAATGCCTATCAGTTGTCATCTTTCACATTTCTATGTTTTATGTTGCAGCATTGCTTAACTCAGCCAGACACAGGAACAGTTAAAATGTATATCTAAGTGCAAATAGAATCAGGCCCATAATAGATCTCAGCTCAGGTGGTCCAAGTCTCAATGCCTGGTTAATGCAGACAACTAAGTGCCACCAAAGAGTGATGCAGAGGTGTTAAGCAAGGAGTTACACAAAACCAGCAGATTGAAAAACTTGCCTAAGGCTCTTAAATGGAGAGTATGCCCTCTGAGTGTGGGCCACAGTGAACCATTTCTCTTAGAGATTATACTATTCACATTCTTTTTTTTTTTATTCTTTTCTTTTTTCCTTTCTCGCCCCTTCTCTTCTTTCCTCTTCTTTCCACAAAGGGTACTTTATACACCCTTAGCAGGTGACCTGTTTTATTTTACTGAGATGCATTTTTCATGTTAGTGAACATGAAGTCAGTGATTAGGAAAAATGCAATAACTCCTTGTCCATAGAAACAGGTGAATTTTGGACAAGGATGGAAGTATCAATTTTTTTGCTACTTGCTAGATCAAATAATCAGTTCGTGTAGATTACATTTTAAATTTTCTTTCCATGAGCTAATATTTCATTTGGGACTAGGTTTATTTCTCCTTCATATATATCTGTAGGGGATTAAAAATATAAATTACTCAGAAAGTGGGTGGTTTCATTTAGAGAGAAGAAAATATTTCAAAATATGGAAAGCTTATGTTGGCAGTGGCTCACACAATCTAACTTGTAGAGATGGAGACTAATTACTCCCAACCACACAGAGTATACCTCCTTTTGGTAACTAACAAGCCGTTTGGAAATACAGAAGATTGTCTCTTTATTTTGGCCAATCAATCTGTGTTTAATATTTATGTATTAACTGAGTCATAGCCCAGGTTTTTATCTGAATGATTCATAACATGTTCATGTCTGTACATGGCTGGTACACAAAATAATATATACTATCAGAAGGAAAGAATCTCTATTCTTTTCCCTTCCCCAAAGACAGATGTGACATTTAATCTAATAGGGTTGTTACCTTGGTTAGCTTCCTTACCCAGTCAGCCTTAGGCCATGTTTGGGACCCAATCCAGTAAAGCTTTTAGCACGTGTTAAAGTTTAAGCATGTGTTTAACTTCATTTGATTAAAGTTAAACACATACTTAAGTGCTTTGCTGAACTGGGGTTTCTCTGAAGTAAGGTATGTGGGATGCCAGCCAGTTTCTTTCCATAGTGATGCCTGGGTCTACCCAATTTGCAGGGTTTTTTCTTCATGTGTTTCACATTCAGTTGATTTCAATTACTGATAAGATGCTTAGCTCCATATCAGTATCTTCCAAGCACGAGGGCATACATACAGAAAGATCTTTTACTTATCTGTAAATTAGTGACAGTGTGAGATGGAGGTGGAGAGAAAAACAGCACTGATGTATGTCTTAGTTTAGGTGTATTTGAACTTAGTATGCCTGAAAGGTCTACATAATTTTTCCAGTCACAGCTCATTTCCGTCAATATTGTGACAGTGGCTGTTCAAGCTGACTTTTCATAGAAAGTAAATCTAGAAACAGTAAATCTCTTCAGACAGTGTGAAGCAACTGAAGAAATAAGTATATAGAGTGAAGGAAAGAGCATAGCTCTGTGTCTGAAGGATCAAATCCTATCTGATGCTGATGCTGATACTTCATGCTGATACTGAGATACTTCAGTCATAATGTGGTACAACGAATGAAGCTGACTTCTTCCATCTTATGTAGTTGCAGTACTGATTTTTGGCTGCTCAGGTCAGGCTCTGTCTTGAGATGCCAAAACTGAATAGGATGAGGGATTTAAGTTGCCTGTTGCACATTTTTAGGCTGGGATAGTTCATTTTGTTCATATTATATCATATGATGCTATTTTCAATCTGTGATCGGAACAGTGTTGAGAGCTATTGCTAGACAGGGCTTAGCCTGTGCCAAGGCCTTTTCACACCCTGCCAGCAAGGATGCTGGAGGTGCACAAGAAGCTGTGAGGGGACCCAGCCAAGACAGCTGACCCCACCAGACCAAAAGTGTTCCATTCCATATGACACCATGCTCAGCAATAAAGCTGGAGAAAAGAGAGGTGAGGGGGAATGTTCAGAATGGTGGTGTTTGTCTCATCAAGCAGTGGTGACTGTGTTGAGCCCAGCTTTCCTGCAAATGGCTGAATATCTCCCCACTGTTACAAAGTAGTGAATTCTTTGCACATGAAGATTTTGCTTTACCTATTGATATGCCTTCAGCTCAACCCAAGAGTTTTCTCTCTTCCACCTTTCGAGTCCCCCATTCTGCTGGGGAAAAGTGAGCAAATGGTAGCATGGAGCTTAGTTCCTTACCTGTTAACCCACAGGAAAGTGACAGACAAGAAGAAACAGCATCAAAAAGGTGAAGAAAGTGCAAAAACATATTATTCCTCAAAATGCCATAGAATCATAGAATCACAAGGTTGGAAAGGACCTGCAAGATCATCTAGTCCAACTGTCCTCCCATCACCATTACTACCACAAGCACTAAACCATATCTTATAGCTCCTCATCTAGATGCCTCTTGAACACTGCCAAAGATGGCAACTTCACCACCTCCCTGGGCAGGCCAGTCCAGCACTTGACCATACGCTGAGAGAAAGTTCTTCCTTATGTCTAATCTGAATCTCCCCTGGCGCAACTTGTGGCCATTTCCTCGGGTCAGGTTTGTTGCCTGAGAGAAGACGCCAAACCCCTCCTCACCCCTTCAGGAAGTTGTGCTTCCCATCTTTGGAAAATTCCACAAAAAAAGGAAGATATCTTTAAATAATAGAGGAGCATTGTTGCTCCAATCCATGAGAGATTTAAGTAATAGAGAAGACAATGTGATGGCTTTGAACTTGTCAAAAAAGGCTGAACAAAGTTGCAAAGGTGTGAGGTTATCCCAGAGAACAGCATTAGCCATTCTTGCACAAGCACAAAATTTTTCCTCAGTCGATTCCTCAGTCCAAATAAGAAATCAAGAATAGTTCTTCTGCTTTTGTGCTCGCAAGCAACATATTCATGAAAATAATGGTTTAACATGGTAGAAATGTCTGTGAGCCTTGTCCTGTCATAGCATTTGTCCAGTTTATATTGCAGATAATTGCAATCTCACTTAACTATCATTTTGTTAAACATCATTGCCTTTTGACCTCTCTCAACACTGTTTTCTTTTCTGAAAATCATCAAGCTTATACTGAACAAAGCAGCAGTCTGCTTTAACTCCCTGATTTTCTCTCAGCTTTCCAGCTATGACATCATTTAGAGCAGCTGCCTCTAAAAATGTAGCAAGACCTTACACTGGCCTTGAATGAAGTGAACTGAAGTCACATCAGTCACACCAATGCAAAGTAAGCAAGAAAGGAATAAACCACGTAACCCAGAGAAATATATATTTTTTCTCTTCCAAAGCTATTGCTTAAAGGTAAGCTCCCACAACTATTTATACTGCCTTGCATTCTCTGAGGTGCATATGGCTCTTAAGATTTTGATTTTAACATGCCTAATCTGGCGCTGAAGATAGTCCTGAAAGCAAGCAGGTAATTGATAGTTGTTTGAAAAAGTCTTGAACATATTTGTTCTAAAATCCAACATTTCTCATTGCTAAAGGTTATTTTTTCTGGCCATTTCGATTGATGCTAACCATCAAAATCTTTGGGGAATTGATGGAGGAGAGACTTATGTGTTGCCAGACCACAGATGAGCTCATAGCCACACAAGGAAATTAATTAATAAGGAAAGACTGAGGTGCATTAGTTTCAGTCAATTTGCACATTCCAGGGATCACTAGTAAAGTAACAGTTATCATAATATTTTTTCTTTTAATATTAAAAAGTATTCAGACCACACAACTGAATCCTGCCCTACAGAATCTTCAAAATTCTGTGCTACAGGATGGATATGTGTAATTCCATTCATTTGTCTGGTAGACACATGTGCATTGCAGGGCACAGTTTGGCCCATCATTATGTTTTCCTAACATAAATTAACATTTTTCCCAAGCTACCAAGCCAAAAACAACAATAACTACTGCCAGTGTCTCTGCAGTAAGATCTAAATATAAATCCAGTGGCTATAAGATGCTTACCATAGTGTTGTAATTTGGATCAATACTGAGTGCTGAAGAATCACTGATCTTTTTGGAATGCTGCCCATCATTCTTTGCTTTTCTTATAACATCATAAATGGGATTTGGAGGTTTCTGATCGTGTAGAATTTTTTTCAGCTGATGTTCCATGCGTTGTGGGATGTCATTAACTACTTCAAAAACCCCGAAGTCTGAGTTAAACTTAACTGGCTGGGCAAAAGTCTACAAAAGAAGTTTGGAAAGTTTATGACACTGCAATAAAGGAAATATCTAATTTTTAAAAGTTACTTTTTATAGAATAGAATCATCCTTCAGAATGCAATATTATAAGGCTTCTTTCTCTTGATTTTGACTCATTCTAGGCAATAAACCATTCTTTTTCATGTGCAAATTATAGATCCACTACACAAATTCCTAAAATACATAGTTTACAGCGACTTCAATAACTTTTCTGGCAGGAGACTACTTACCTCCAGGATTACATCTCCAATATCATTCTCACATTCATAACCTTAAACAGTCAAGGCTTGAAAAGAACAACGATGAAGCTGATTTCTACAATATGAGAGCATTTGAGGAAGATGAATCTGAAGACTGTCATGTGTAGGAAAGGCTTTTCCTCACGTTATTACTTGGAGGTCAAATATCTACCGACATCTATGGCTGTAGATAGTAATCATGCACAACAACATTGGTTGATTTAAAAGAAATCTTGTGGAATATCCAAGACATTTATGAGTCGGAGGATCTATATAACCAAAGCATATGAGCATCTCCCAGTACTGAGATGGAGGACAAGAAGACATGTCATGGTCAAGAACTGAAGAAAACAGGAGTGTGTAATCCTGGCCACAGATCCAGTGCCAAAACCCTTCTGGGCACCATTCCAAACAGGCTCCCACCAGGTGTTTTTGTGCAGTTATCATTTCCCTGCACTTAGTAAGATTATTATATTATTTCAAGTACTGTATTTCTCATTTCCTTGAACTTTATATATCACGGTATGCATACAGAAGCATATATATCTACACACACAGACATAATTCACATACATATTGCGTATATTGAATACATGCTACATATAATATGGAAATATAAACCGACTTCATTCTTCTTTACACCTATGTAAGTCCAAAATAACCACGTCAGTGTCAGCTATTTTGTTGCTTCTGTTTGAAGTTCCCTTGTGGATCAATGTCATATAGAGGAATGTCCAAAATAAAACCATGTGACTGCAACATGTGCTTACAACATTCCCTGTTTATCCCATAACTTCTCGCTGCTGAGGCTCAGCCTGGCAAAGCATGTAGCATGTGAGAGCTTTAAGTGTACGATTGGGGCCTATGACATCAGGGAGTCACTGCCCAGAGTTATGCATTGAATTGCATTAGTCCATTTAGTTACCTACTTTCAGTTGAAATCACGGCTTGTTTTTGTTCTCTGACACCTCATGCCTCTTTTGGCATTAATTTTCTCCAGGGTACTCTGCAGGTCTTAGTGCTTTTCTCTAGAAGTACTGAACAACGTTTAAAAGAGGCTTTTATGTGTTGTTTTACGTGTTCTCTGCACTCCATTCAGATGTCCTCCTCATTTGCTGTGTGTACATTTCACTTAGTTGCAAAGCTAATTTGGACAGCTATCAACTTCTAAGTGGTTCAACTTCTACCTTAATAACCTCCAAATATAACTTTTTTTTTCAGATGTTTTTAAAGACGAATCAGAAGAAAATACACTAAGAGGCAAGGTGCTTCAGTCTCTCAGGATCTGAAATGCACTTTCTTGCAGAAGAAAAAAGAAAACAAAATGCAAATTCCATAATCTAGGATTATGCGACTAGATAGGAACAGATTATTTTAGTTACATGTTATTCAAATTGGAAACGAAGCAAAGATGCCATAGTTTATCACACAGATCTACTTTTATTATATCTCTTGTAACTTTGTATAAATCTAGGTTTGTCAGCACACATTTTAATTAACTGAATGGAAAACATATGGAACTTTAATGTAGTGAAACAGATGCCAGTGACAAGTTTTAAAATGTAAAGGGTATTGCTGTTTCGGGTGTCCAACTAGAAATCATTTATAAGACACGTAGTAATGGAACAAAAGAACACATAGTGACAGGTTAAAAGTATTAAGACTTCATATATCACGTACTTAACTGAAACAGGTGGTTCTGGTCCAAAACACTGAGGTTTGGACCAAGGTATAAGTTAGCTGTCCCCAGGGGCAATTATTCCCCATTACCTGTCACTAGTATGACCGTATCTGAAATACTGTATCCAGTTTTGGTTCCCCAGTACAAGAGGAACGTTCATAAATTTCAGTAAGCCCAGCAGAAGACTGACAAGCTGGAGCACCAGCCTTGTGAGGAGAGAGGGAGGGAACATGGCTTGTTTTGATGAAGAGACATCACTGTGGGGACCTAACAGCAGTCTGACAGTATTTACAAGATTACTGTCACAGCCAGGCTTTTCATGGAGGTTCATGGTGAGAAGACAAGAGTTGGTGCTTATACACTGAAACAGGGGGAGGTTTCTACTGGACATAAGAAAAAATATATATATCAGTAGGATAATTTTAGTGGGAACAGACTTTCCAAAGAGACTATGGAATCTATTACTGGAGGTTCCAAAATCCAAATGAAGAAAGTGATGTGCAACCTGGTCTGAGCACTGAAGTGATGAACCTGCTTTGAGCAGGAGGCAAGGCTACAGACCTCCATGAGGCCTCTTCCAGCATGAAGAGATCTATAATTCCGTGCAACTCCCAAATTCTTCCAGATACACAGAACGTCTCATCAAAGCATCAGATGAAAGCATTTTAGAACTTTTAAAGCCTTTCTGAGGAAGAGTATTGGACCAGCTCACTTGAGAAAACTAGAATGATAAACTAGAAAGCTTGTATTGGCATAATGAAAGAAGAGGTAAGTCATGACCTTCTTAATTCATCCCCACAAGAAAAATAAAAATGATAATGTTATCATAAAATCGAACAGGAACAACTACAAAAAAAAATTAATCTGATATTTTGTAGGAAACATTTTCCCAGTTACAGTACCGGACAGAGAGAATCAGTCAATCCTCTCAATATGTGAGAAGCTTTAGAACAAAACACACTCTTTAACCATTCCCACACATTACAAGCCACACACACACATACACAGAGAGAGAGAAAAAAAAATAGCAAGCCTAAAACCTTTCCCACAGAAGCCAAGTGCCATAAAATACAGTGTTTCACAGGACAATAATGGGAAAAGTTTATGGCATCACCAGTACTCTAGGTCACTGCAATAACAAGAAATCTCTTCTGTGAAGATGACTATGTTGTGTTAAGGACTGGATGGTAGCCTACACTATGAAAGAGAGGGGGGAAAAGTTACTTGTGCCAATCTAATACACTAAAAAATGCCGCAGTTACCCCAAATTTGGCAATTTAGAGGCAAGAAAAATACAATAACCAAAGACAAGAAGTATCAATGCATTCTTCCCTGCAGTCTTTTTTCAATTTGGGCCAGTTTTTGATCCTTTGAAGATAAAGAGGAAAAGCTCCCTAGCCAAATTATACTGCAAGATGTTTTAAGAAAAGAAAAAAATTAGTTTTGGCAGGAGCCTTGAAACTTGGGATTCATACATTATCAATTTGGAACAATAAATAGGATCAACAAGGATTTGAGAATACCGACAAGTAAGTCTACAGACTTTACTAACTATAATCCATGGGCAATTTTCCCTTTGGCTCCAGTATGACTGAGATTACTCAGTGCAGTTATTTCAGCTTCAAATAAAAACCTTCAAGCGAACAACAAAAACTGTTTTCACATTGTGGTACAGCAATACTTAAAAAACATAAACAATCGCCTGTATGTTTTTGATGGAAATTTCCTAGCTGTCATTTGTGCATTGAATATGGTTTCAGCTGAAGAATAAATAGAATATATAATTCTGAAACCTAAAGTTATACACTTCACTGAAGGGAAGGGAAATTTCCCTCAGTCCTCCCAAAACAAAACCAAAACAGCATCCATCACTGTGTTGCCAGGATATCAGACATATAAATCTTGCTGTTCTCTGCCTTTACACTTTTCAGATATACTTCAGATACAGCTAACAAATGTGTAAATATGCTCACCATATCCCACCCCAAGTAATGCAGTTTGATCCCAAGAGAAACAGGATGACCACAGCTTGGCTTCCTCCTAGGTTAAAGCCCTGAAATGGTGGGAATGAACAGAAATCTCATCCAGGAGTTTTGCCAAAACATCTTTAAGACGGCTATATATGTATCATAAATAAAAGTCAGTGAGAATCCAGACCAGAAAAGAATTCGAGCAGCTCTAGGAAGTGCCTGGAAAATTCAGATTGCATGTGGTCATATGGTCAGTGCTACATCTCCCACTGATTTGAGTGAGCCCAGGGTTTCCCTTCTGCTGATGAGTATGAAGCAAGTTACAATCACACAGCATCATCTAAGGGAGAAGAAAGGAAAATTATGGATAAAGCCACTTTCAGTAGGAAAAGAAGTTAGATTATTTTGCTTTCTTGAATGTGAAAGATGGTTTAGTCCTGGATAAGACTCAACATAACATGCATGTGAGGCTTAAATGGTTTAAAAACTTTTTAAGGGAGGTTTTAACAGCACCAGCAGCCTCCCTCCACAGACATGGAAAACACAACAGGAAATTGATGAGCATGCATTGTAGCCTCACAGAACGATTCACAGCCATCTTCAAAACAGAGAAGGGCTTGAAACGTGCAGTAGTGTGGATTTCCTTCTGCCCTTTCTGTCATCAGCTACTCATAGGTCCAGCCTGATGTTATTCTTGACAGTATCAGATTTTCCAGGCCAATTTTCAGAAAGAGCAACAGGCCTGTACTTTATTCCTTATACTTTAATTGTTTTCCCTTCGTTAAGCAGGTAGCTCCTGTTGGGCTTGGGAGAAGCAAGTTGATATTAATGAGGCCTCCAACATGGAGTTGGATGGAGACTTCTGACTTAAGTATTTTCATTCCTGGATAAGCGTATTCTCTGATGTTTTTAAAAAAATCAAAGGTTTGAATTCTAGGGTCTGCTGACAGCTCCAAATGGAAATGCACATATACCAGTTCTTCTCATAAATTTTTCATTTCTGATTATTTACTACAAAAGGTGTAGCTCGTTTGTATGTCACAGGACTGATTTCTGTGGCTGATTTCTGATAGCAAGAGCCCTCATGGGATTTTTGTTTTATCTTTCTGAATTGTTTTCCTCACGATTTGTCTTTCTTTACAGCATGCAGATCTTTGGGGTACACCAGCATTCATGCCAAATTGTACCAAATATTATCATAACTTTATTATTTCTTAAAGGATATTTTGTAAAGCAAAGCAATAAATAAATAAATGAATGAATGAATAAACAAAAGTCTTGCTACAGCAAGTTCCCAGTGATACAATTTTCCATACACCAGAGTTGCTTTATAAATCAATATAGAGACAGTCCCTTAAAATAAGCATATACTACCCCTGATTTCTTGTATCAGATCACACAACATTTCCAGTTTAACTTGTTGCCTGACAACTAACACACCTGGGTAATACTGTTTCTAGGCAACAACGGATAAGCACAACAAGAATAAAGCAATGGAATTTTTGTCAAAGTGTTCTGAGGAGTGGAGGGAAATTCAGAGTACAAAATATTCGAACCACAGAACCCAAGGTATTACTGGAACTTAATCCTGTGGAGGGTAAATCCTCAAGAAAAGATCAAAGAGAAAATAAAACCAATTATGAGAACATTACAAATAAACACAGCTAATACATCCTCTGTTTTCATGAACATATGTCAATAAATAAATAGAGACCATGTGTCATTTCAGAAATCTACCAAGATTACCAGCATAAAGCAGTGTTTACTCAGGACCGTCTGTGAACTCTTTGCTGTGGGCTTCAGAGCATTTGGAAGAGCTGGGGCAACTGCTACATTTCAGAGCTGCTGAGCAGAGCCAGGACTCTGGGTTGAGGAGCCCTGTGAGGCCAAAGAGAATGTTGGCTTCTAATAGATGTCCTGAAACCTGTACATATCCAAGGACACCCAGAGACAAAGCGGACTGAACTTCTTTCCCACTTGAGATTTTCTGTGATTTGGGGAAAACCTGAAGCATAGTTTCCAAATGAACAGTGAAACGCATGGAGGATGGTATTCCTGTGCTAAGAAAAACCTGGCACACGGAAGGAGTTTAAAGGCTATGCAGTTAGGCTTGGATGCATGCAATTACCCTATAGCAGCTGCAGAAAAAAAAAAAAGAAAGAAGAAAAAAATGAACCCTCTCACCACACATTTTCTTCTACCTGTGTCTTTATCACTTTTTAAAATTTGGTTTCAAAAGTCTTACAATGAGGTGGAAAGTTATAAAGGCTGAGATCTGAGAGAAATCAGTATCGACGTTGTGCACAAAGCCCACGTTCTGATAGAGTTATTTAATGCTTCCAGATTCTATTTTCATATAAAAAAATGACAGAGGCATCCAAGAAATATCCTAATGCTGGTAGCATTTTCTATGAAGCAAGTTGCAGAAATCAGTATATCCTTGTAGTGCAGCACATTTGGCTGTGGGGCAGTTCTGGGGTAAGTTGGCTGGGAGGATCCAGGGAAACTATGAGTGAAACTGCAAAAGGGCTGTTCCATACAAAGGAGTAAGAAAACAGAAACAGAGTAAGAAAACGTGCAGAAACAGGGAATGGGGATCCAAGAGTGCTAAGACAACACTGAGTGAAATTGCCATGTTGTGGGAGGAGTACATGTGATTAATACAAGAGCATGGGGAAACGGTAGTTGATGGGGAAAAGGAGCAGAGTATAGGTTTAAATATAGGTATACTGGTTGTGTGTAGGGCACTGGGTGGCTGGTCTAACTGCAGCTGGATCTGCACAAAGAATAGAACATAAAGCTGTGTCCTTTTAGCTGCAGGTGTGAGGAGAAAAGTAGAGCACCAATTTTGAGACTTTCACAGTCATGAAGAAACATGGAGTTGGTTCTTGAGCTAAAATATTTATTAATCACTGAGTACATTGCTGGAAGAACTTAAAAGAACACTGATTTTATTGGTGTTATGATACCGTAATAAAAGTGGACTCTTCATATTTATTACGTGAGAATTTACATGTCTTTTTCATTACATATCCATAATATTTTGGTGCACTGTGAGTTAAATACAGATATTTGCAAGAGAAAATTCATCCCCAGAGGGCCAGATACTGTGTGATTTTCCCTGACACTGACAGTAAAGTTGAATAGTAAGAACTGCTACTATTAGACTATAGACATATTGTGAAAGCCACTTAGCTCTCCAGTGACAAAATGTTATAAACTGGATTAACTTATTATTAGTAAGATGTTTCTTGTATTTTGCAAGGGATTTTTGTAAGGTGCTTACCGGGAGACTCAAAAATTCATTAAAGTAGTCCACAAGCATAGCATCTGTGGCTAAGTAGTCTTCCTGCAGAGACACAAAACCAGAAAACAAGGCTTATAATAATCTGTGCTAACATGTTTTGAATACACTGTTACCTCAAACAGTGTTTTTTTTTCCCACAAGACATGACATATAAACTTTTGTAAAATGTCATTTCTTACTTTCGAGAATACAATCATTGCATCATTATTAGATTCTAGGCATTGCACACCACTGAGGTCCTCAGCAATTTAAAAAACACGTGGAAGGAAATGCCTTGCCAAGAAATTCACAGATAAAGCCTTCATGAACCCAGAAGCTCCTGAATGCTGGACATCTGCATGTTTACTTTTGAAAAAATGTGTATAAGCTAATGGTCTAAAAATGCTTCACGTTATACCTTTCTCTCTCCCACTGGGGAATGAGGGGAGTACAAACGCTCAGCAGAACCTGCTTCCACTCCCACACTGCTGCTCAGAGATGCTTTAGGGAATAAGAAGGAGTTTACTGATCTATAATTTGGCTCACCAAGCAAGTAGTATCTGCCGTAATTGCAATCTGATAGAACTGGGAAGCTTCCTACTGACTTCATCAAAATCGAGGCTGCACCTGCAGGTTTTTGTTTCCTTTCTTAAATTTAAATGGTAGAAGACAACACTGGAAGCAAGGCTTTCTGCCTTACAGAAAAACTTGATTTTGGATCACAAGCCCATGGTCCAGTGCAGTTGTAGACCATGGCCTAGATATGGTAGGGTACAATTATACTGGAGATTTTACCAACTACCTAACCAACGCAATACGAAGTCAATAGAAAATTTTCCCACAAATGCCACTAGGCAGTCAATCAGATCCAGAAATCTCAATTCAGCAATGAACTAACAAAGAAAATCATTAGAAACACCCTGCAGCCTGCCGTTGGTTTGGGAATGCACAACTAGATGTCAAACTGATAAAGATGAGCCTGAGAATTTCTAGATACGATAATACACTTTGTAAATAGCTCACTGTTTCAAAGGGCTTCAAAATAAAACATTCAAAACAAATCATTTATTAACAGTACAAGCTGGTAAAGAATATGCAGGTAACATATGTTTTTTATTTGCCAGGAGTATAATTCTCTGTAGTCCCATACAACAGCAAGAAATAAAAACACATTGAATTACTAATCAATAAAATGTTTATGATCTTACTAATGAAAGCATTGATACTTAACTGCCTCTATCTACAAACACAATATGCTTTCCTCAAGTATATATATATATTTTTGGTGGTCAGCCTTATTTTCCTCTAAAAAGATAATTGCACTTTCATATTTGAATATTATAGGCTATAGGATTATATGTACAGTGCTATAGCTTTGACTTTTGGTGTCAGGAAACATTTTGTTTAATTTCCACCCACTCCATCTTTCCTGCTGCACCGTCAAAGTTATTGCTAGAAGATACTGTTTTATAATTGTAACTGGAGGACAAAGTGTGTTCAATATTGTTCCACGACTGCAATTATGATGATATGGTTGACCGCTTTGCGTTTGTGCAGTTGGTGCACAAACGTGGGCCTGCTCTCCATCAGTCTTCTAACATTGAAAGGAATCTTAAAACCATTTTTGCAAAGGTGTGCATCTACTTCCTAGATATTTCATAGAAACAAACCTAACTAGCCCTCTCTCTTATTGCCATCATGAAAAAAGCACAGAAACACAGAGATTTTGGTTGAAAACAGAGGGGAAGCCGAACAGGGGTAAAAGTGGTAAAACTTTTTATAATTTTGTATTTCACATTGCATCACAAATACCTCTCCACACTTGAAATATTTACAATAAACTGTGTCTTTAAATATCAAAATTTAAAGCCAATATAAACCCCAGTCCTGCATAGAACTCTGGCAGCTTTATGTCCTTGTGTAAGTTTACCTGGAGTCTAATATGGATGGTCACGTGAAGTATCTTTCAGAACCAAGGTTTAATGTGATGTAAATATGCAGTTAAGAAATGTTTTTTATATACATGTATGCACCCTCGTGTACATATTTATATATGCTAAATATCTGTTCCATATGTGTATAGTTTTTCTCTGCATGAATTCAGATTGATTCTGATCTTATTAGTATCTGGAGTCTACCAAAACGAATAGCAATGAAGTGGTACTTTGAAATACACTTATGCAGTTACAGAGGCATCCACAGTGAAGAAGTGATAAATGTTAACTAAGCTTTGAGATACACGTTTCCATTTCTCATGAACTTTAAGTCAAGCGCATCTACCTTTCAAATGGGAAGACAAACACAAGGGAGATCCTACAATGAACTATGAGAAAAGGACAGGAAAGGTAAAAGAAAGAGAAAACGAATTAAACTGCAGTGTAGAACCTTCCCATCAATTGTTTCTTTGTTTCATCCTGTTTCATTTTTCTTTCTATTTTCATCTTTATTCTCCACACTTTTTTGTTTCTCCCTTTCCTTGTTGCTGTTTTTTTCCTAATTATTTTCAAACTAAGTATTCTGTGATTTTTCCTTGTCTGGGAAAATTATAAATATCACTCCATACTAAGAAGAGACAAGAAGTGAGAAATCAGAAAGCAGTTTCCAAAAACTTTTCTTCTTTTTTTTGCTCTACAGTTGCGTGACAAAATGAATGATCAAGCCTTATAAAACATACTTACAAACACTTCTTCTGTTATACATGGAGGCTCTGAAAAACAAAAATGAGATATTGAGTATTGTACAAACAGTACTATCTAGGTTGTTTAACTGCACTGAACAGAAGCAAGTACTGAGGCAAGACAATCTTTCTAGATATTCTGAAGTGAAATAATGTAACCTGAGGAAATAAAATAAATGCTAAAATACAGTAGTGTTGACTGATGCACAAAACCATCAAGCATTGCAAGAATTATTAAAATACAATGAAAGTTATCAGTTAATGTGATTATTTCTCATACATCTGTTATCTGTTTGTCTGCTTTTCTCTGCAAAATTGATTAGTAGAATTTTGCTGATTTTAATGAAATACAGACTTGCATGAGGCTCTGGGTGTCTTGAACAGCAAATAGTGTAAATCATAAGACAAAATTATGGAAAAAAAAAGAATTTAGGGTGCTCTCAGACTGAAAAATCTCAAAAATCTTTTCTGATGTCTCTTAAGGGATCCCAGCTGTCTCTTCAGACTGATGAGTTTTACTAGTCAAGCTTAACTTAACAGCGAAAATCTTTCTCCTTTGTTTCAGTGCCTCTGCACCTGAGGCAGTCACATGAGAGCCAGACTCCCTGTGGGACATGGATCCAGCCCATTACCCTGCTCAGAAAGCATTACATACCAGTTGTAAGCTTCTTTGACTGCATGCTGGAGCTACGCACCAAAGGGCCGTCATACATCCCTGCAGAATGGCAACCTCATTTACAAAGGTGAAATCCTTCCCCGCAGACCAGAAATGGAGGCTGCAGAACTCCTGGGCCTGGCTGCAGACTCCTGGTCTCTGCTGCGTCTCTCTCAGCAGGCCTGGGTTGCTATGACACTACAAACAACACGTGATGAATTGAGCTGGTGCATGAACTGCTACTGCTGATGTGGAGCTCCCTGAAGCAGGCTCACATAACGGGTATATTGACTTGTACAGCCACAAAAGAGGTGTCTGTGATGTAGGAATTCGAGGCTATTTGAAGAAAGAGATTAAACACTTTTCTCAAGCAGTGTAAGCAGTTCTTAGTTCAAAATGGTATTCAGCCTTCTCGTGTATTAGCAGAACCCTTCAGCCAGGTGTGATTTACCTCTAAAGAAAATCTCAAACTGTACAACTAATGACGAAATGCATCAAGTCTATATCCTTAGGCAGACTGTGAGGCTTGATCACAGGTAACAAAAGAAGTTGCATCTGTGGCAGAGAGCTCCCACTTCAGCCACATAAGAAAAAAGAGAGGAGCTTGGCATTCCTCAGGCTGAAGTGAAACCTGGGTTGTTCCTGAGATGCATCTCATTGTGATGTGCTGGGTTCTTCAGCTGCAGCCTTGGAAACAGCCTTCCCCACTGCTCCCATGTTCCCACCTTAGCAGAAACCCAAAGGCAGCTACGTTTTTGCTCAGTTAAGATGTTGAAAAGCAGAAAAGAGCCTACTCCCTATTAGTGAGCTCAAGGAGTAGAAGAGAAAAAATGATATTTCTGATTTGCTTGAATGAAATTGTGCATGAGGAAGGAATTCAAGCTCCTACACAAGGATTTCAGTGGATTTTAGGTGTTCTGTAGCTGGGAGCTAAAGACTTCCTACTTAGTGACTAGCTGGTCCTAGAGCTGCTTGAACTCTTATGGCACCTACAGGCTTGTTGTGTTGGTTTTTTTTTGCATAGAAGTTCCCTCAGAGGTTCTACTGCCCAGAACAGTACTGATTCCACTAGCTTGTTGTGAACGCCATTGGGATCAGTTATGGCATGTGTGTGAGTTACATAAAGGTCTTCCCTGAGAAGCTTAATCTATCATCTGTGCTCAAGAAATCTCCAAAACGGACCACAACCTTTCTACTCACAGCAAACTCTTATCACTTGTGCTTGCTTTCACATATGTAGAAATTACAGTATCTCTAGACATACTCTGCAGGTATGGAAAAAAAAAAAAAAGATTATTTTAATTGCTACATGATGTTGGTGGAAGGCATGATCAAGTGAAAACAAAAGAAATGCATGTAGGGACTACAGCTTACAGTCCTGGAGTGGACAACTGTCAAAGACAAACAGACAGCAAATCAAAATACCAGAATAATATCTCTAATTGTCCCAATGGAATGTTGTTAGAAGGCAGGTTTACCTTTTAGCATATATTGTTATGTTTTGCTTTTCACTTAAAGGAAGAATAATGCCTCCAAAGACCTAAGAGATACTAAATAATATCACAGCCAGGATATGCACTTTAGCTAAAAGTTTGCTATGTCTGGCAAACATACTGAACAGAAGCAACCAACAAAATACAAAGTTTTGGTCTCCCAGATTTAAGTGAGCTGCAGACAATTTAATTAGTGCAGTCATTATTCTGATGAAATATTAATCACTCAAGTGAAGCTCTCTCTGTGTAGCTTCTATTCAGGAAGATGTGACAAACAGCAGGTTAATGTTCAGTGAAATACATCTAGGTACATGATTTCTTAGTGCCATGTATCAGGGCATATTTTGTTGTGATTATACAATATTTCAAACTGGGACACCTAACATACATAACAAGACAACACAAAAAGCAAAGAGAAGTGTTTCCAACGGGTAGTAGAATTGCAGTGCGTATGAAAATGCATGGTTTTATAACTAAACTATTCAGTATGATTTAAAATGTTAATGTTCAGTGGATGTTTCCTTTTCCCCTTGCCCATTTTTCTTTCTGATGTATGCTTAGGCTTTAGTTCTTAATATTCTCCTTAACTTACAAACTTTCTTGTCTATTTACAAGAACAAACAACAATAGATGCATGAAGATTGCTTTTTTTTTTTTTAATAAGAAGTAGAAACCACAAGTCAACTTAGATAGAAATAAAGTTTGGAAACAATTCAGTAATAAACAAAAGTTCTTTTTCTCTCTTGTCATCTGGTATATTTCAGTATAAAACCCTCAGGTCTTTGTTCTCCTTGCAGTATACTTCAGAAATTGATTTTGGATGACGCTCATCAGGAAATACAGACTGTACTCTCTCACGGAGAACTTGTCAGCAGTCATTATCATTTACTCATTCTCTTAGTTACCAACACACAGTTAAATCAACCTGTGTGTCTGGAGAAAGATAACCTTTCGTTCTTCATTTTCTGTTGCTAGTTAACCTGTTAAAAGCTCATCAGGTGGTGAAATTTGGATTTAAATCTTCATCTTATCTCCCCCATTTTTCATTCTCTACTCTTCTCCTCTTATTTTTTCTATCTGAAACAAATGTCTGCTTCAGTTTTCTGATGCTAACATGTGCTTGATTCCTACCAATGATCATAATGAAGTCATGAACATCTCCACAATGAAAGGCATACAAAACTAACAGTACCATTAAGAGAAAAGCAGATAGGCATACAGATGCATCTCCACTGGCAGCTATGAACAAATTCTCATTGACTTCAATGGAAACTTCCCATTTCAGATGCACATGGACAATTCAACATGTATTATTGTTAATATTTAACCACCTTTACAAAAATCCAGTTGTACTTAAAATTATTATTCCTTCTTCTTTGGATGATTGCCACATACATTTTAGGTTTTATATCTGTGAAAGCAGCGACCTCATGTTCGGAAAACAGGTGCTAGGAAACTTGTTTAAATATTGACTGCAGGACTGCCAAAATGGGAGTTAAATCCTGAAGGGAAAGCATGAATTCATTGTCAGAGAGCTGGCCTTTAAATGCCTTGAATGATTCTATTAAGAAAATGGCAGAAGCCAGCTGTTGCAGCATGGCTTTTCTGCACTGACTCTGATAACAGAAGTTCATACCACAGTTTATTGCAATTCTGACAGAAAAAGTGCAGACACAGGAAGAAATACTTACTAGGAAGATGAATGGACAGAATTCTGAAGAGAAAAAAAAGTCAATCAATCCTAAAGATAAAATTTTTCTTTCTCACCTAGACTAAGGTAGCAAGGGCTAAATAGTAATGGAAGACATGCAACCTAACCTTTTATCTATCAACATTACAAAGCTTTTACTAGTGAATATGGCCGACAAATGCAATGTGAATCAAAAGAGATCCACCTGTACAAAGGTCTGTGTTAGGATACTCCCTGGAGAATAGTCCCTAACTTGTTCATGTCACCAGTGATCCACAGATTCCTGTAACAGTGTTATTCCGCCAGGATAAGATGTCTTACCAAGTTTAAAGCCTTGATTTCAAGCGTGATTTCCCCTTCTTAATATGGGCCTTAGAATAAGATAGAGAATACAGAGGCGTACCTGGAAATTAATTTGAAATTTAGTAGAACCTCCTGGCAATTTGTGATACATTGTACCCTTGTTATCTTGTACCTGAGGGCTACCTACTTTGTATCTACAATCATCTGATCATTTCAGAAATTTGCATTCATGTCTTCAGGGAACTGCTAGAACTTCAGGAGAATATTGCAATAACTCTTCTAATTTTTGGATGGAGAACCAATGCATGATTGAAAAAACCTATTTGATAAGACTCATGAAATTGGAAGACAAGTATAGAAATGAGTCATTCTGTGAGGGCAATATGAAAACCAGGACAGAACTGCTAGACCCATAGCTAATAAACCAGAAAGATGATAAAAATTGTATGCTGAACAAATTTACAGAAAGAGTTTATTGCTAGAGACTCTACTACAGTTAATGTACCATTGCTTTCAAAGGAAACGTAAGAAAAAAAAGAAAAAACAACTATTGGAGTTATTTCTCTCAGTGGTTTTACCATAACAGGATGTACCATGGATGAAGGATTGCACTGTTCTTGTCTATTCTCTATTTTTCATGTTGATAAACTGGAGTCGTGGTTTGTACTAGGCTTTCACAGTGCTAGTTCAAGATTTGTAAGTTTACCACCACTTCTCACTTATACAAATAAACATCTTGACATTATTTCCCTCAGTGTTATCTGTAGCTTGGTTTAAGTTGGATCAGTTCCTTGATCTCAGCTCAGCAGGTGGCCTCGTCACCTATAGGTTTTATATGAAAGACGTAAGAAGCAGCTTCATTAGATAGTGACAACATATGCCAATAATACCATGACTATCCTATGATAAAATCATTGCCTGGCAACAGGTAGCATACACCCAGTAAGACACAATAAATGCATGCTGTCGAGTCTTGCTTTTACAAGCAAACAGACATCAAAAATAGCCCCTATAGCCAGGATCCCCAGCTGACAGCTGAATTCTCCACAAGGGATATTATTGCTGATGCATCCAGCCTGTGGGTTCATAACAGCACCTCTCTCTGATGACTGATCCATACCTTTCCAGATTGTACATCTTGTACATCTCTGTAAGGAAGTAGACTGGGAGACTGATCCAGGTAGGAAAAAATTGGGAGGAAAGAAGAAAGCTTTCATATACATCAGCTTCCAGAACAGACCAGTGTCAACACTATAGATATTAAGTATGGTACAATAATTATTAACCAAGAGGAGCTCCTTCAGAAAAGCAAAGGGTTATAGCCTTTTTAAATATATAGTTAAAAAATTATTCTTCCTTCTCCTAGACTTCAGAACACAGAACGCATTATATTCCCAAATTCTCACTCCAGACTGCATCTGAAAGACTTAAACTAAGAAAAAAACGTTGCCTTTCTGATAGCAGTTGAAGTGTCTTACATAGGAATACTTGCCCTATTCCAGTTTCATTCTTTACAGAGTTAATGTTTTCCCTTTCTTGTTCACTGAAACCATCAGCAAATCAATTAAATATGAACAAAATGCATACAATAAGATTTTTCCCTCTATCATTTTAGAATAAGATAGCTAGAGGATACACTTGTAAATTACTCATTTTGGGAAACTGTATTAGATTTTATTACAAAAAACATTGTCTGTATTTGAAAAACAGTTTGTGATAAGCCCAGTAGTTGAAACTATCGGTTTTCAAATCCTTCAACCATGACACTTAATGGGACAGATCTTGCAGACAACACCAGGTTGCCATAGAGACTGCTGGATTAGGACTGAAGTCCATGGCTGAGAGAGGAACTGAGGCTGTTCAGGCCAATCTGCCCACTTATTGTAGGACCTGGCTGCGCACTCAGCACAGCTTCATCCTGCAAAAGTGGCCCTGAAGAAGCAGTACCTGAATTTCTTTCTAGGATGCCACTCTTCTCCTGGCAGAAGATTTTGGTATGCATCTCCTGAGGGCAGGAATTACAGCCAGCACTACTTCAAGCTATTCAAAACATTTTGTATTCCTGACGTTGTGCTGATGTGCAAGGGTTAAAGCAAAGAATTAAGAAGTTATTCTGTAACAAAAGTCTTTGGTGCCCCCTTGTGATAAAATATTTCCATCAGCAGAACGCACGTGTTGAAATAGAGGTCTATTTTCAGAGAGAAAAGCAGTTTGACCCTCAAGATGAATTCACATCTCGATTAGTTAATTGTGTAAATAATTTCCTAGAGTTAGTTTGTCATCTTGTTATCCATTCCTTTTTCCATGACATGCTCTACGACAACTTCAATTATTTAAAATAAAGAAAAAATCCAGAACAGGAATTAAAATAATGAATTCACTAGCAAGCATTCCTGTTCAGAGCACAAATCAGTATCCATACCTTGCCCTTCAGAAAATAAATTGTGCTTGTTGCTTGCCCATTTTGGATTCAAAGATTTGAAAGATCTTCAACAGAAAGGCTAGAGAATAACTGCATCCCAATGGCACATTCTGTACTGTACAAAATACATGGAAAGGATGAAAAACTGACCCTGAAATACTGATGTTTTGTGGGAGTGCTTTTCTGATAGATTTTTTTTTTCCCCTGGAAGACAGAAGAACATTCTCAGTGCAATCAAGCCGTGTTTAAAAGCAGAAAAAGGCTACAATCTGTGGAGCATCTATTAGCCCACACACCAGGAAAGTGTACTGGATTCAAACCAGAGAAAAATACTAATTTTGAATCTCAGTGACCAATGTATTGGTTATTTAACTGCCAAGTACTGTCACAATGAAGCATTTCTAAGAGACGTTTTTCAGGCCCCAGATAATTTTTCCACACACACTTGAAGACTTCGGGAACCTCTGTTTGTGTCTTCTCAGGGAAGATGAGATTGGAGTCCTCCATTCAGCAGAAGCAATTTAGGATGACATTATTTTTGCTGAAGTGGGAAGACCACTATAGAACTGTTTTCTAATTATGCAAGAACCTTGCAGCTCCAAATATATATATATATATAAAACACACATTTTAGCTGGGAAGTAAGAGTAGAGACTAGATTAACATTTGCTAACTATCCACCTTTTGCCAGAAATCACAATTCTTCTAATACTTCAGCTGGCCCCAGCCATGTCCCAGCTGCCATGTCTTCAGCTTTAACAGTTTGTGGGATTAGATTGTCACTATAATTCAGAACTGAAGAAGAGCACAGCTTCCCATTCACCAGAAATTGAAAGTATCCACAAAACTAAGACAGTTCAGTAACCCTCCCACAATTGTTTTCAGACTTACTTTTATAACGCATGGGAAAAAAAGTAGGAGTACTTTTAAAGATAAACTCAAATCTCCAAGTTAAAGGTCTCTTTTCATATGAAGCTTCTAGTGTTCAACACCAAAGTCTAAGTTCATACAGAACTCTATCTCATTCATATTTTCGGTTGCATAGTTGGTGTCTTTACTACGTATCCAGCAGCACTCAATTCAATAAATCCTTACTAACATTTACATTTCCAAGTTTGGGCAGATTCTACTAATGTACAGACTTGTCAAAATTCAGAGTAAAGCATTTTATTTTTTAAAAGAGAAGTATTAAATCTTTTTGCAATGAGCAGTTTAACTAACTGGAGCTCAAGAAGTGATGGAAAATGAAAGTTTCTTTTCATTTAACTGTAAAAAACAAAGCAGCAGACAGATTTTGCTGAAGCATCTGATGAGTAATAACAACATGCCATATGTTTTGCATCAAAAATTCTATAAAATTCACTATAAAGAATTAGCACTTATAGATAATAGGAAGACAAAGCACTAAATCACTACAAGACTGAAGTAGAGAAAGAAAAATCCTAGCAGTAGGAAATATGAAGTTACAACAGGTTAAACATCATCCACTGGGAGTCAAATGAATGGGGCCAAAGCCTTTTCAGTGTTGTGCAGGAACAAGGGGTAACAGATAAAATCTGGAACAGAAAGTTCCATGCAGACATGGAGAAGGAGCTGCTTTATTGTGAGGGTGACAGAGCACTGGAACAAGCTGCCCAGAGAGGATGTGGATTCTCCTTCTCTGGAGACATTCAAGACCCACCTGTGCTGTAAGGATGGCTGATATTCAGTGGTCTCCTCAAACCCTTACAATTATCTTAATATCCACTAAAAATTGACTGAAGAAAATGAGGTATTTTCAAAAATTGAGAAGAATGTACTCTAGAATACATGACTAGTCACTGGACACCTAGTGAGTAAATTGCAAGTGTGCAGAAGCCATATATAAGAAATACTACTCAGCGTGTATGAGTCCATCCAAGCATTCAGGGGCGAGAAAGGAAAGCACTGACATTATTCAAGATCTTGAGGTGGTTTTACCTGGAATACTAGCTGCATAGATTCACAGAATAGATTCAAATGGAAATAGTGAAGAGTCAGTAAGACAATCGGAGGAACAGAAGATGCATCTGAAATACTAAATAAATTTCAGGTTGTTTTGTCAAAAATGTAAAGTGTGAGAGGCTATTTGTACTATATAATCATAACATGTGGGGAAAAGGTTATTGAATAGATTTATTCAATAGGTATTCTAACAGCAATGCTGAAAAAAAGACAAATGGTTAAGTGACTAGTAGAGCAATCTGGAATAGATCTTCAATGTAAAGGTAATCAGACAAGGTTCTAACCAGTTTTAAGGCAACTCTTGATAAACTGATGTAAGAGCTTGGCACTGGACTGCAGGAAGCAGGAGTCCCTTCCTAACCTGATGTTTGTGTTTCTTCATGTGCCTATGAAGACAGAATGAAAAGGAATTACTTCTTACATTAAAATTACCCTGGACTGCCTAAAGTATACTAACAAATAACCAATATGTGGAAAAGGAAAATAATCTGACAGATGTTTTTGAGCTCCTTAGTTTAATGAAGATAGAGTTACAGTGATAAAACTTAAAATCATTTTTTATTATATAAACAACTCAAAAGATTTATAGCAATTTTACCCAAGCTCCATGTCTCCAAGGAATGAATGATCAGAGACTTAAGTCATCTCAATTTCCCTCTCACAGACTAGTTGAAATTTATGGTCGCTGCTCTGAAACAGAAAGATTTATGAAGTATGATTGCTGAAGCAAGACCTGTCAGCAGCAAATGGCCATTTCTAAGAATTCTTTTTTAGGATTTAAACCCACAGCTTCAGCTCAAATCATCACCTTCAGAAATCTAAACACATTTCTACGGACATCCTTTGTAGGCAATATTGCTCCTCCCACAGCAGAACATGCCTGTCTGAAGAGAAATGGGAATGGCAAAAATGAGTTTTTCAGCAGTACATAAATTACATTACACATTAATTTTAACCTCATTATTCATGTCTTTCAGAGTGAAAGATAATTCACTTATTTCTTTGTCAAAACCTTGTAGTAAGAAAGAATTCTGATGCTGGAGAATAGGCAAAACATTTCAGGAAACTCCTGACCATTAGCATCCTACTGCTTCTACCTAAGGACCACATTTGCATCCTTCTTCTCTATGCTGGAAAGGAATGTTAGCACGTGACAAACCTTAGTCATTAAAGCTGCAGCAGCACTGAGCAAATATCAGGTTAAGGACTCCAAGAGTTAATTCAGCCAAGTAGGAAAAAGATAATGGGCATCAATCCCTCAACACCCTGAAACTATTTTATTTTACAAAGTAAGAAACTGTGTTCTCCTCTGCTGTTATATATATATACATAAAAATCTTCCAGTTCAAGACCTACCAGACTAACCATAGGCAAGAATAATGCAAAGGTTTAACAGAATGCAAATGAATACAGAGTTAGAGCACTGATAATTGACTTAAACATTATTTTCTGGCAGATGTATTGAGTTGATCTCGTCTTTAATGATATCATCCTTCGTTATTAAGGTTAGTACTAAAACTTTGGCATTTTACCAACCATGCTGTTTCACCCTCTACCATGCTACAGAATCCAAGTATGCTGAAAGTACTAATCAAAATACAATAGTTAGAAATGAGAAATAGGAAGTTACATCTTTAGAACATCCTAAAATGAGCTGTATTGGTGCTTTTCTCTAATTCAACAGATAAAATGGAAGGAAAAAAGTCTGAAATTGCAATGAATAATCTTTAAACTATAAAAGGATATAGGAATAAGTATGAGACAACTACAAGGCAAGATAAAATAAAGTATGCATCTTATAACTTACTTGAAAGCCCATTTTATCAAGCTATCTTTTAAATACAGCCCAGTCCTAACGCTTACCTGCAAATACACACAGTGAAGTTAAAGTCTCGAACAACACATGGTCCAAAAAACAAATAAAAGAGAGGAAGGAAGGGAAGGAGAGAGGAAACAGCTGACTACAAACACCCCAAAAGAGGCTTACGATAAAAAAATATCTCCGTGAAGATGGAATAGTAAATATCAAGTATCCAAGTAGAAAAATATCAACTGGGGAAGTAAACTGAGATTGTATCTCCATCATGTAAGTAGTGTTGTCTTCTGTTGTCAGTATTTACTCAAAATTTGATGCTGGGAGGAAGACTGAATTATTTTTCTGCAAAGGGTCAATATGTTTAGCTCAAGTACAAAACCAGTGAATTCTCTTTATTAAGTCTAGAAGAGGAGAAAGGATAATTTGTATCCTTTAATTCAAGCAAAAATATGAAGATGATCAGTATCTGGAAGCTGAAGTAATACCTCACTAAACACATAGCCTAAGTCCGTAACAGTAGAGTGATACAACACCTTCTTTAGATATGTGATGTATGCTTTAGATATGTGATGTATGCTATGTCACCTGCAGTTTTCAAGTCAGTTTTCAAAGAAAAAAATATAAAAAATAGTAGAATCAATCATCACTGGAGCAACACCTTGATTTAGACTACTCTTCTACTGACTTGCACTATGGAGTCTAAGAACAACAGAATTATTATTCTAATTATGCAGAAAAATGCATAAAATTCAGACAACTAATGCATTCTTTTTGTGGTATCACCATTTATATAGATAGAAGTACTTGCAGGTACAACTTTTAAAGTAAATATTTTAAAAATAAGTAAAAAATAAAGAAATTTCCAAAAACGTTCTTTAAAAATCATTTTCTTTAATTTGTCATTAAGACAAGAATTGCATTTTTAAACACCTATGAGATGCTGTAAGCTAGATATTGAAGAATACATTTAAGATACTTTATTCAATAATTAAGATGTTAGTAAGTGCTTAGCTACTACATGACAGGTAAAACAAAACGTTTTAAAATATTCACTTTTTTCAAAAAGAAAAATGCACTGAATTAAGATATGTACACATGAAGTTATCTTGATAAGCAAAACTACATCAGATTAGACTTCCAAGATGTCAGTACTTAGGAAGAAGGGGAAAAGGAATGAAATGCAAGGACTTGCATGCCTTACAGATTTAGAGTCTTTTTAAATTTCTTTTGCTTTGGGCACTTCCTGGAGGAGCATCTTTTTTGTTCTTCTGTTTTGCTGATAAGCTGTTACATTCTTTGGACCCATGGAAAGCATGCAGACATAAAATGCAGAACTCAAAGGCACAGGCCTCTCTGCTACATAGCCCCCATTTCTTTACCAACTGATACTTAGCAGGATATTGACATCTTGGACAGGGTTTTAGAGCTTCGTCAGTGAATAGAGTTTTAGCAACCTGTAGCAAAAAGGAGGGAGAGAAAAATAAGTTAGTTCTCATAAGTGAGAATTTTCTTAGAACTGAAAGTGACAAATTTCTTGGCTACCTACTTTTATGTATTCTTCCTGTCTACTGGTTGACTGGGGAACAGAACTGCATCTCCTGGGTGTAAGTTCAGTGTAAGAGGGTGGTGTTTGCAGTCCAGGAGTTCTGGCTTGAGCTTGAACTGGCCTTAGAGCAGATCTGTTGAGGACATTAAGTCTTGTGGCAGCATCTTCAGTTTTCAATAGGTGTTCCTGTAAAAGTTGATAATTATAAGGGGGGATGAGAAGGAAGCAAATCAGAGCTTTATTTACTTCAGAATGTTTTTGCTTCCTAAGTTTTCTCCTTGCAACACCACAACAGAATATGTACAGTGCATGTATTTCCATTAAACATTTGTATTTAGTAAGGAGACAAAATAGGAACCACAAAAAATAAAGTCCCATGAGCAGGGTAAACAAACCAACAGTATTTAGCACTTGATTACTTTCACATCGGTCCTCACGTTTCTGAAACAGAATGCATCTCAATAGCAATCACAAAGCTACCAAACATAAGTTTTGTCACAGCTAAAGCATTGTGTGCACACATGGAGAATCTCCTGAAAATGCATATTTATATTAATAATACATTTAATTTCTAGAAAGCTCTTAAGAACCATCTGTGTTTCCCTCTATTCAAGTATACCATGAAGAAGATAAGATACTGGCAGCTCTGAAAAATAATCGGGAAGTAGTACAGTATTCTAATGGACTGTAGACTAGAGTGAAATGAGAAATACCATGATATAGAGGTATTAGAAGCTATTTTAAAGACCCCAGGCTAGAATCACTTGATGAAAATATGCTCAGGGTGTACGGGAAGGAAATCACATGGTTTTAACAGGAGTACTCAAAGTAGGAGCAGATGAAAAGCAGTAAAATCAAAGCAATGACATCCTCATGTTAACATGCTGGAACTGTTGCTATTAGCTACCTTTAAAAAGCTTAGTGCACCCTCTGTCTCAAATAATTTAACACATGGAAAAAAAAAGCAACCAGAAATATTACCTTTAAGACAACCCTTACCTCAGCTTCTTCTTTCAGCTGTTTTATGTATGACTTCCTCCTTCTATCTGCTCTTTTATCTTGTACAATGATTTCACGCCAGTTTTTGCTTACTTTCCAAATGCTGGAACAAATGAATGAAAAATTATCCACTCGCAATTTTTCAGGGTATGACAGAAAACAGTATATATGTACCTTGTTAAGACTTTCACAGACTTCTTGTGATATTATGAAGTACTTCTATATATTACAGAATTGTAGTATACCACTGCATTGTCATAATACAAACTTCACACATTCTGCACCATTGCACAGTACACATAAAAGAATCTAGTGAATAACTGCAGTATAAACAGCATAGCACATCTTTGGCTCACCAAATTAAATACATTTTTTCCCACATAAGCCATTTAATTTTGCTCCTAAACTTATATTTCTAAGCATTAAGTATTCTGACAATATTTATGTCCTGATAATTCTACCTATTCCTTTTGTAACACGTGACACTCTTGATTTCTTTGAATTAAGTGACAACTTCTACTGATTTCAGAAAATAAATCCAGAACATTAAGCAATATTCTTTGAGCTCTTTTGTCTCTGTGCTTAGAAATAACTGAGGAAATTAAACATGCAAGAAAAATGATTGGAAACTTGAAATAAGAATAACTGACTTTCTAGATTTGAAAAAGAATGTCAGTGTTTTAAAACTTACAAGTAGTGTGACAGTTTCAATTTAATCTCCCCTTTTATTTTTCCCTCTAATTCCTGTATACAAAGTATTATTAGAACTACGTAGAAATAACCACTTAGTTACTTGTGAAAAACCCCTTTTAATTTCCCTTAAATTAAACAAAAAAAATATATTGACAATTCCCATTATTCCAGAAATAACCCTAATTTATTCACAGAAACATTTTCAAAATTTCATGGGGTAGAGAGAAGGCAGAACAGCAGTAGTACCTACCTGCATAGACTTTCCACTGTCAAAGCATCTAAAACAATAGCAAGAACATGTTTTAAATTTCTGTATTTTAATTCAGTTAAAATATCTAACTTTTCAAGGCCCATTTTCTTGCCAATAAGTCCAGCAAGAACATGTTTTAACGCAACTATTTGTGTTCCAACAGTATTCTTTGATATTTGATTTTTGTCTGATCTTTGTCTTTGCAAGCAAATTTCATGGACTACTTGCAGAGCTGGAGTTCTTGAGAGATCTCCATAATTTACAGCTGAGTCTTTACTCGTCTGTTCCTTTAAAACTAATCCATGGTCTTCTGTGACAAAGCTTCTTTCTTCCACTAACATACGTGCTGAATTAGGACTGCCATGATGGTCTTCTGTCTCCGACTGTGAGCCCTGTTCCTGAAGAGTTGACAACCTTCTCACTCGTTCAATTTTCCTTGCCTTTCTTTTAATATCCAGAATTTTGGAACCTTCTTTGCGTTTTCGAAAGCTCTCTTGAAAAGAACCCTCATGATCAGACAACAAGTCTCCTGATTTGTCCAGTTGGAGTGAATTATATCCGCTATCCTCAGGTGTTGAAATATTTGGGTAACTTGCCAGTTTAATAGAGGGATTGTTTCCATCGCACAGCTCAAAGTTGAAGTTCTCTACAAGACTATCAATAGAATTCAGGATCTTGCTATCACTGGCCTCAGGTAACACACTGCAAGTAGGAGTCTGAAGCAACCCTTCACTAACACTTAAAAGGACACTCTCACTGAATTCATTAGTGTTACTAGCAGTAACATCCTTACCCTCAATTGGAGAAAAACATTCTGTTTCCAGCAATGAGGGATCCTTACATTTGGACTCATCTAGAGTAGAAGTCCTTTGTTGTGAAAAGGATAGTCGCCGCTTTGGGCAATCAGGACTAGAGCCCTCAGTCTCCACAGTGCTACCTCTCAGGGTGTTGCAACTTTCATCTTTCAAAGAGTGTGAAGCAGTTTGTGACAGTTTTTCTTCAGAGCTCAGAACAGAAGGGAATAGTTTTTTCCTGCTGCTCCCTGAAGAACCAACTTGTTTTTCACAGCTCCCTACAGCTGCACCAGCCTTCAATAAAAGCAGCCTCCTGCGTAACGAGGAGCCTTTTCTACCCGCTTTCGGGGTTTCAAAAAAATACGTGCTCCTGTTTGCTTCTCTTCTGTCTGATAAGGAGATAGAATTCATTTCATTTTCAATAGATGACACAGAACAGAGGTCATTTGGACGGATATGGTCAGAATGCTCTTGTAGCAAAGATAAACTTGTTGCTCTCGGTGTTTCTTTATGTTCTGCATCAGGATCTTTTAATGACTCATTGCATCTGCTGTCCAGAATTGCTGAAGTGGAACGAGTGTCTTTAAAACTGGAGCTTTTAAAACTGCTGCTGGGAGACGTTAACCTATTTCTTTTAATAATATTGAATGCTACTGAATGACTATCTGACATCTTCTGCTTTGCACTTTAACTCTGTAAATGAAGACAGCAGTGTTATTTTTGAAACAAACAATGAAAATAATCACCCCGGAAGAGTAAAAAGAAGCCTTGTGTAAATCTACCAATACATGTTAAAAAAAAAAAGTATTTTCATTAGTCTTAATAGAAACAGTGCTTATACGTGAGTACAAAGATTAACTTTGTACAGTCAAGCATGTTGTTAGAATGATCAACTTCCCCCTTATCCCAACAGGTAGTAATTTTTTTGTTATTATTTTTTTTATCAGCAGTGTTACTGATTCATGAAATCACAAGCAGTAGCCCTCAAGAGCTAGCAGAGGATAGAGATAGATTAACTAATGAGAAAATACCTTTTACATTAGAAAAAGAGAAGATTAGCTGTGAAGAGACAAGTCTACAGTTCTCCCTATTGTAGCTTCCACAGTAGCCAGACAGAATAAAATTGGACCTCCGGGTGCAAAGCAGACAACATATTCTCATCTGCTTTAATACTTAAATGTTATTTTGTAAAGGTGTGTGTTTTTTTTTCCACACAGCTCTGTGGATAAACTAAGTGTTCTGAAGATTTACACTTTGGATATTGTCTACTGATTGTCTATACAACCTCTCACAACGTATGTGGGAACTTCAACATAAACTTAACAAGTACTGAAGTTCTCAAGAGCTACTATATGTTCTCCTCCAACCAAAAATAATAAATAGTTGATGCATGCGTTTAAGTAATAATTGTAAGAACGCAAAATGACTGATTTTTGCTATCCAGTAATGTGGAGTTTCTTTACATTGCCCCAAACTGCAATAGGTTGCACAAGATATAATAGTGTTAAAGGAGATATTATGAACAACGCTGTTATGGGGGGGTGTTATCACAGGAAGAAAAAAATTAGAAGAGTCTCAAAGTTTGAAATGGCAGATTTCAGTGGGCTGCTGCTGGCCTCAAGAACTGGTATCTTGGAATAAAAATCTGGAATTTATCACTGAAGTTATAGAGCAGACAAAACTGGAATTTTTATAGGTGGCTTAAACAACAGACATTAAGACACTGCTACTAACAGCACTGACCTAGTCAGGAATTAAGCCACCAAGTACAGCTGAGGCAAGCCCAAAGTCCTAGGGAAAGAAGGGGGGAAGAAATTATCCTGCGATGATCTAGGGTCAATTTTCAAATGATGCAGGCACTCTGTAGGATCACTGCAATATAAACATACTTTCATAGAATCACCAAGATTGGAAAAGATCTTTAAGATCATCCAGCCCAATCATCCACCTATCACCAGTATTTCCCCCACTAAACAATGTCCCTTAGTACATCCGTACATTTCTTGAACACCTCCAGGAAAGGTGACCCAACTACCACCCTGGGCAGCCTGTTTCAACACCTGATCACTCTTTCAGAGAAAAAAAATTTCCAAAAATCCAACGTGAACCTCCCCTGGCACAAATTGAGGCCATTTCCTCTAGTCCTATTGCTAGCAACAAGAAAGAATAGGTCAACTTTCAGGCAGCTGTAGAGAACAGGGAGGTCTCCCAGAGCTTCCTCTTCTTCAGGCTGAACAATCCTAGATCCTTCAGCCGCACCCCATAAGAGCTGTGCTGCAGACCCCTCACAGCTTTGTAGCCCTTCTCTGAGCACCTTCTAAGGACCTCAATGTCCTTCTTGTAGTGAGGGGCAAAAAAACCGAGCACAGTACTCAAGGTATGGCCTCACCAATGCTGAATATATAGAGAAAAACAGCTTCCTGGTCCTTCTGGCAACACTATTTCTTATATAAGCCAGGATGCCATTGGTCTTCTTGGCTACCTGGGCACACACCACTGGCTCATGTTCAGCCAAGTGTCAACTAACACCCTAAGGTCCATTTCTTCCACACAGCCTTCCAGCCATTTTGTTTTGTTGCCTACAGTGAGCAGATTGCAATGTCAGTCCAGAGGACCATGACACTTGAGAACAGACTGTGAGAACTTGACATAAAGGTCAGTGAAATCAGACTGATGACAGTATGAAACAAGATTAGATTTAAAACAAAGAATGCACCTAATTGAAAAGAATTTTTGCAGAAAAGATGTTAGAAATAAAGACAAATTTGGCCTTGTTCCTTTCCCATATACCTATATAACTACAATATTTTCACCTTACTCTCATATCTCACCTTTGCACTTGTTTTTCCTCATTGCTTTTTACTCATTCCTTGGATAGAGACAAGCTATGCACTCACTTAACAAAATAAGAATGGAGGAAATTCGAAATACTACAACATAAAGTTGTAGCATGTTTTTGAGTAGCATAAAATTGCAGGGAAAAAAAGGTTTTTACTGTTGTTAGGATGATCAGAACAGCAGAATTAAAGAAAAAGCGGCGTTGAAACCTTAAGCAGAAGTGAAAACTACAATGTTGGTGGGCCAACGTCCAGCAGGAGGAGCCTCTGAGCTTCCTATATTGATTTTTTTTTTTTTTTTTTTTTTTTTTTCCTGAAAAATTACAGGGAAACCACTATAGCATGGACAGAGCAGACAGTATCAACTTAAAATTCTTTACAACAGATCTAAGTTTACACCTCAGTTTTTCCATAAACAACTATCACTTTTTAAAGTTGAAGTTTAATTAAACACTAGGTCTTGTTTTATTCAGATCTGTAGTACCAAAAGAAGAGAATTTCTGATCTGCTGGACATATACCATTATAGAATGGCATAGTATTTATACCCATAAAAGATAACTAGTAAAACTCGTTAAGACTTGTTTACTGTTTTATAAGGCACTCTCATCAGGAGAAACATTTGACCTACTAGTTTTGATGTAAAAAAAACCAAGCCTTTCCTACTTGAGGATCTTGAAGTAATTGCTGAAAGCGTTAGGCTCCTTTTTAGGCATCAGGAAACAGACAAGCTAGGAAGAACAGACTGGTCGCATAGCAAGGACATATCAAGCCTGTTACAGAGGAAGGAATAAAAGGCATATCTTCCCTTTCAATTTCTTTAATATCTTTTTTCAATTCTGTAGTTTTCAAATTGGCCCACAGGTCAACAGCAAACTTTCTGGCACTTTTCAGAACAAAGTATTTCATGTTCAGAGACCCAAACTAAAGTAAGGACTGGATTCAGATGCTAGAATTAGAATATCTGACACATCTAGACTTATCCTAAAAAAAGGAGAGGAAAAGAATGTTGTTTACTGGAAGGCAATGTAAATGGCACCTATATCACAGACATGAGTTCTAGAATGGAGTTACCCTGATCTTGATTCTAACTTATATTCCTTGGTAATGCACACTATACAAAGCTGCCTCTAACAAAATGTTTTCTGTACTTTTTTTTGTCACTGTCCATCCTGTTAACCTAACAGATAAAGCTTTGGTGATACAGGACTATTTCATCACATATTTCAATGGAAAACACACTTTGCAATAAAACTGACTTTATCTGAAGTCTCTGCTCTTTGAGCTCCCAGATCTAATGCCATCGATATTTTAGTTCAACCCTTTCTGTCACACAGGGTTAACTTACCCTAATTTGTGAAGCAACTGGAGATCCTCCACAGCAAATGTATTGAACGCAAAGTACTATTTAACCCCTTACCGACAACCTAAAGTGAGACGGGGCACGAGTGAAAAAGAGGTACAAAAGAAACGTTACCAAGAAGTGGGATAACAGCTGAGAAAGTTTCCCCTCGGTCTTTCACTGCCACATTCACCTACCAGCGATGAGGATAACTGATGCTACCTAGGGAGCAGTATCGGGGTGAGGGGGTTCTCTCAGTCACCTGGGCTGTTGGACACGAACACACAGCTTCACCTCCTTATCTCGCACACCGCTGGGCACAGCAAACCGACCCCAGAACCCCCACCACCGGGAGCAGCCGATGAGGTCGGCGGTGCTC
Source organism: Lagopus leucura (assembly GCF_019238085.1). Classification (NCBI taxonomy): domain Eukaryota; kingdom Metazoa; phylum Chordata; class Aves; order Galliformes; family Phasianidae; genus Lagopus; species Lagopus leucura. Next base: position 70,709,629 of record NW_024962263.1, read on the forward strand.
CCTGAGACGAAGGGCGAGGCTGCCCTCCCTGCCAGCCAGCGGGCTGGGGAAGGCGGGGATTCTGCCGCCTCCACAGCTTGCCACCCGGCTTCGGGGCCCGTTGCCCTTAGTGAGAAGCCGCTTCGCTTCTCTCCACCCACACCGGCTCCTCGCGTGCGGCCACAGCCGCTTTCCCTCGCTTGGGTTTGAACTGCCCGCCTTTACCAACCGCTCCGCGCTGCCGCCCCAGGGGAGCGGCGCGGCTCTGAGGCGAGGGCAGGGCGGGGGCGGCCCGAAGAGCGCTGCCTCTAGGAATAAGAACGGCAACAGCTGCGCTCCGCGTTCTCTTCGCACTTTATACTCCAACTCTGCGGCTCCCGCCGCTCCCGGCCCTCCAAAAAGCGCCCCGGTGCTGCCCGTCTGCCCGTTCCGTTCAACTGCTCCTCTTAGGAGCAGGGCTGAGGCGCTCCCGCTGCTCAGAACCGCTCAGCTCCCGTGGGGCGGGCGGGAGGCACCTCCAGTGGGGAGCCTGAGCCTTCACAGAGCGTCATCTGCACCAGGATCTTTAAGCCTGAGTTGTAAGGGTGCTAATTAATTCACGTCAATTAGCTTACTCGTACCCGACAGCTTAGGAGCTAGATAATCATACACAATTTCTGTTTTTCTTTCCTAGAAAGCTTACGGCTTTCTTCCTCCATCAGAAACAGCGCAAGATGAAAGAGGCTTTAAATCGTTGGGCGTCGCTCTGAGAGTAACGCCTCCGCCCTGAGCAGAATGCCGGAGGCTTCCCGTGGTAACGAGGGCTGCGCAGAGCGGGCGGGCTTCATAGCCCTTGGCGCCTCGGGGCTGAGCAGCGGCGCCGTAAGGCGGGCCGGGGGCAGCGCGCGTTGCAGAGCATTCCCTGCCCAGCCGGGGAACGGGGCGCCTTCGTGCACGGGTAAGCGACCGGAGGGTACCTGTAACGGGTGAAAAGATTAGGGATTTTGCTACGTTTCCCCGTTCCGTTTTAGAATGAGAATTGAAGAGTTCGGAAATGGAATCCACGATTTCCCGAAGTGCTTTCGGTAGCAGTTTCACGCGAATCGGAAGAATTTATCTTACGTGTTCACGGAGGAAATGGCCCCTTCTGCGAGGCCGAGGAGCTTTTAAGCGCATATACCAAACGTCCTTTGAGGACCGGCGTTTATCAGCCTGTCTGAACTGGGCTATACCCCGAGGGCGGCGGCGTGAAGCACAAACGGAGAAAGTAATGGACGTTTAAAGACTCCCTCCTCCCCCCCCACCGACGGAACGGTTAAAAGATGGATATAATCAAGAGACTGCATGATTTCCTTGAGACAATCGACTTTTTCATGGCGTATAATTAGTAAGTAGGTTCTAAAGCATCATCTTGATGCTTTAATCCTTCCGTCAAACCCGTTTTATAATACAAAACGAATGCGGGGAAATACTATCGGCTTTATTCACTAATTTAAATGTCTGGTTACTTCTGGAGTGTTAATTACTTAGTGTCCATCAGCAGAGGAAGGTTCCGGGCTTTTTTTGCTCCCGGCAGTAGCTCCCACCTCCGAGGATCGCAGCGGAGGACAGAGGGCAGCGAGCATCACTGCCGTGCACGTCCCGTTTTCCTTGAAGTGTTTTATTCTGGCACTCAGAAGTTAGATTTAGCTTTATTTTCGCACAGCAGCATGACAAAGCTGGTGAGCAGCCTAGAAATCGTTAGTATGTTATTAATTTTAGCTTAAATACAAAATGAGGAAAACTGCAAGTATTTATTGTTTCTCAAGTTTATTTTATGTGACTTACAGCTTATCCATCTAGGTAATTTGCTGCTATGAGAGAATTAAATTATAACTGATAAAACCTTATTGTCTCCCCAGGAAACAATTCTTATTCGACGTTTGGAAAGAGCCATTTCCTTACATCGGGGGATTCTTGAATGATGAACTCGTTTTGTAAATATTGAACAGTATTTGTTAAACACTTTCCAGGCATAAAGCAAAATTCCTACGGACTTGGAGACATGCGACTCCCCCAGGACGCCTGCGGAGCACGATCCTACAAATAGTATTAATATACAGTACCGCGGCTTGTCAGCTTGTTTCACTACGGGGATACATGGCACAGCCCACAGGGTACCGAGATTTAGTTGATAGTCATATATCTTAGTTGACAGTCATAGATAAAGAGTTTCTAAGCACGAAAAGGATGGCGAAGTAAAACTCATCGGCAGTAAAACCCTTCACTCGTATGATGAGACCTGTGGCGGGATTTAAGCTAAACACGCAGCTGTCTGTTTTCTCTGTAGGACAAAGAGAAAGGAATTTTTCTCATAGGAAAAGTCGGCGCTCCCGGGTCGCACAGCTCTCTCGTGTATACCTCCCAGTGCCTATATGGTGGCCTGGGAGCATTCTCCTCTTATAGGTCCCTCTTCTCTAAGCGCCAGCTTCAGGCGCTTCCCGCGCTCCCTCTGCCGAGGCTCCTCCAGTCGCTAACCGCTGTGAATCCTCCACAGCGCGTAGAGACGGCGGCGCAGGCCCCGCCCCCCGACGCTGCGCAGTGACGTCATCATTCGGCGCCGACAGGACGGCTTGGCGTGTGCGGACCGGTGCCGCTTTCGGCTTTTCCCTGCCGGGCTGGCGGTGGTGCTCTTCGTGGTGAGAGGTGAGCGGGGAAAGGTCCGCCCAAGCCCGTTAAGCCCGTTAAAACCCCTGGGTGTCAGCGGTGAGGAGGCGTGCCTGGCGCTAAACCGAGGCGGGTCTGGGGGGGGCTGCATGGCGCCGTTGTTTTCAAACGCCAAGGAATGACTGCCAAAATCTAATTGTAATCTACTGGTACAACGTGTCTGTATTGCATGTATATTAAGGTTCTACTGTGGTAGCAATAAAACAAAGCCTTATTTAAAAGTTACTGCGTTTAATGGATTATCTCGAATTATCTTGAATGAAGTGGCATAATAGGGAGTTTTGCAGGGGGATTTGGCGTTTACTGATCAGCCTCTCACCAACAAAGAATGAAATATTTCTGTCATTCTCCAGTTTTCAAGCCAATAGTGCATTTAGATGGGGACAAACTGAAGGTCGGGGAGATGTACTAGGAAATCAAGCAGAAGTGCCCCATAACCAGGCTCAGCAACCTCAAAGAAAAACATACCCAAACATGAATATATTTGTATTCTAGCCTAGATTTACACTGGGAGGGAAAAAGAGTGCTTTCTTTATATAGTCACAACCTCAAAATGTATGTCTGCAACAGTGCTTCCATGTTAGATTGGGGTTGCTAAAAAATGAAATGTTTATGTAGTAGTTGTCTGATACTGTGAAGGAATACTGGAGTCCAAGTAAGGTTGAACAACCTAAACTATTATAATAAGATGTGAACTGATGCTTGGAGAGTACTACTGGTTATCTAATAGTTGACCAATTGGTAATTCTTTTAGAATTTCCACAGAATTTCTTCTCCCTTGCCTCCATTTATTCATTTCTTTTTAATGGCTATTATTCTAACTACAGACAGCTCCCAGGATTTCTAATTAATTAGATCAAACAGTGTAAAGGTAGATTGGGGTATCTAGTGCTAGGACAGAGAAAAAATTGAGTTAGTTTTGTTTCCAGCAAGGTAAAAACTCTTACCACCAGCAGAAGGAAGGAAAAAAAAATATGAAGTGAGCATTGCTGTTTAAAATTCTCTTTAATATAAAACAATACGCAGCCTCCATCTTCAGAGCTTTTTCACAGCTGATTGTAAAGACCTGAGCTGACTTTTTTGAGGAGGAAGTTGCACTAGATGAATTTCTGAAGTCTCTTCCAATGTGAATCATCTTACATAGCATGTATCAAACATAGCTTGAATATTTTTGTATTTATTTTAAAATAAGTTTTTCAACTTCAGATGGAAATATTGAAATATTTATGTAAGTCAACAACAAAAACCATGTATTTTGTTTGTTGTTTTTGTTTAGAACATGGATTCACAGAAGGACGTTCAGCCTCCAAAGCAGCAGCCAATGATTTACATTTGTGGAGGTAAAGAAAAGACATTAATGATATCTGATGTTCTAATAATGAGGAATGCGTGATCATAGTGCTGCAGAGTACAGAAATCTACATAACTGTGTTGTGGATGCTGATGATCCATTAGCATTATGCACTGATGCTCCCACGCGCGTGGACTACCTGTGGATTTCGATATGGAAGTCATTCACTAGAACTTCTGTTGCTATGTGGAGGTCCTGCATCTCTAGAGAATGATAGTGGAACTTTTATTTATTGCTTCTTAGACACAAGGTTTTTTGGAAATACAGTGTTGTCACTCAGCTTTTATTAATGTGCAGGAGTCACATTTTCTCTTACCTATACATAAGTTAACAAAGTGAAAATTGGAGCTTTTGAATAGCCCCTTTAAAGACCTCTGAAAAATTTTTGCTTAGGAAAATAAACTTGGTGTCTGAGAGGGGCTGAGATGAAGGTTTCATTAGTGGAGTTTTGACTGTGGAATGTATTCTGTACAGTAATGTTTAGATAATTTTTAGCAATATGTTTGCCAATCCTTTTTTTTTCTCTTAACAGTATATTAAGATAATTCTGTTACTTATTAAAATTCAGTGCAATTATTTTCTATTATGCTTTATTTGCCAGTAAAAAGAATTTGACCATTATTATTTCTGAAAGTTATCTGTGCTTTAGCAGTACTGTTTTTGTTCATCCATTGCTATTCTCTTTCTCCATCATATCAGAATGTCATACGGAAAATGAAATAAAGGCAAGAGATCCAATCAGATGCCGAGAATGTGGGTACAGAATAATGTACAAGAAAAGAACAAAAAGATGTATCCTTTTGCAAAGGCAATTGAATGCATTTGGGAAGCCGTGGGGGCAAGGTGCGTAAGAAAACTGAAAATGAGAGTAATGATGCAGGGATCCTTCAAGACCAAAAATCAACACATCAAACTACCATACGAACATCTCTGGAGTGTAATTCAGGACCTTGTTTTTTGATACTTTTAGTTTTCCATTTTTTAAGAAAACTACAGTTAATAATCTTGTGTTACGTACTGTGAATGTTTGCTATTATACAGCCTTTTAAAAAGGGAAAATGTTATAGGGTTAATTATCAGAGCATTTCAGAAATTATTTATACAGTTACTTGTGACTTTAGATTTATGCATTCTCTCTTCTCGTTCTCCCTGACCCCTTTCCTCTCCTGGATCTTTTTTGAACTGCAACACATTTTTCTTTAACTGCACAATTCCAGTGGTGGTTTTTGATGCCCGGTGATTTGACCTGAAGATACATTAATTTTATACTTCAGTATTTCTGGCAACTTTGCTCTGTAAATCCATTGGTGTATAAATGCATAATTTTGTGGTTTAAGATATTGAAATATTAAACTTTACTGTATTACTTGTCATACCATCACAATTCTATCTATACTACTTTTAGAAGCGGATTTGTTACTTAAATTTTAATATGTTAAATTTATTAGTATTGTATTCATTTTTGAGTTAAGTGCTAACCTTGTTTTCACAACTCTTGCCTAAACCTTACTTGTGTTTTAACTCTTTTCAATGTTTTTTGGACTCCTGTGAACTACATAAAATCTTGGTTTGAATAAATCCCAGTGAAGATATATTGAAGGCAACACAAAATCAGGTCTGAAATTTGGATTTGAACTCGACAGGACCCAAATCAGGATAAAAATTATATGCATAAATGCAAATTCTGTCTGCTTTGTGACTTGCTTGTACTCACCAAAATAAGTAGGACTGTAGTATAAAGATAAGGTAAAACTGAAGTAACATCATTTTGCTTTTGTCATGAGTCTGTAATAAGAAGTGGTTGTTGTTTTGTACTGATAAGCCCAAACCCTTTACCTGTTCAGAGTATTTGCTAAGTGATACTAAAATACCCATTGTGCTGATGTGTCTTAGAAAACACTGCTGCTTTGTGTCTGATGCTAATTCAGCCTGATTAAATGCTTGCTGATTAAATGCTAAATTTTGATGCTAGTGCTGATGACACTGTTGAAAGACAAATGTGTCATTTCACTGCTGTCAGTATGGTATGATACCGCTGCTGGGGAGTGTGCAGCCTGCTGCAGAAAGGAGCATGGATGGGTTTTAGTGAGGGTAACGTAAGGTTATGGGCAGTGGTGAGGCTCAAGGCACTTGAAAGAGTATCGGACCGATTTAGACTGAATAAAATACACTGAAAGCAAACCAGTGATGTTTTATGAAACCAGAAACCCAACTGCCATACTTCTGAAGAGAATACCCTGAAGTCAAATCATTTTTAAGACCAAAGAACCTCTTCGTTTATCAGTACAATGCTGGAAATTATATTTACTAAAATATAAATTAAAACAGTGGGACGCGTTTCTAATAGCCAGAACGCTGCAGCGCTGCAAGTCTAGAGACCGTGCGCTGCCAGGGCTCGCCGCACCCCTCAGCCTGTGCGCGGGAGGCGCCTCCTATCCCCGCCCTACACCGCCGCGCAGCTCTCCTTCTCCATCGCTCCGTTGCGCATGCGCAGACGAGGCGAGCGTCCACGGTGAAGGCCAGGGCTGTTCGGCGCTCAGACAGGTGGGTGTCGAGGGCCGTCGTGCAGCGCCGTTACCTCCGCACAGAGCCGGCGGGGCTCTGCGGGCGCCTCGCAAGGAGGTGGCTGTGTGGGTTCCCGCGCCTTCTCTGTCGATCACCTCCGCGCCGCCGGCCGCCATGTTGTACATAGCAACGGTTGCTATGTTGTGATTGCTGCTTCTCTCTGTAGACCTCTGAGAAGAGCAAATTGTGTTATCAGGTCTCGAAATCGGAAATTTTTCTTTTGTAGCAATAATTCTACCGCAGATGGTACTTTGTGGCGTAAACACGGCTATTCCTTAAATTAGCATCGCTTCAAAATACATCTAAGTGCCCGGAGATTTTTTTTCTTTTAATGTTTAGTTATGGGTGATGAGTCAGTAATGTATTCGCTGGATCAAGGAACTACTAAAACATATCAAATACCTATTGGTCATCTCGACTACAAGTTCATTGAAAAATGTACAGACGTTCAACACCTGGAAAAGATTCTCAAGGTACTAAGGTAAATGTTATCTTTTCTAAACTTTGTTACTAATTGTATTCCCATTCGACTTCTCTTGATCTCTTTGTGACTTTCCCTTTTAAAAACTTGAAATTAAAATGCACTGTGAAAGTAATTGTGTTAAAAGTGTCCAGATGATTAAATGGAGAGTTAGAAATTCAAGTCCTCATTTAACCCATGAAAGAGGTTTGATAAATCATGCCAGCTTTTTCTCAAATTTTGCTACTGCGTTTTTACAGAAGCACATCTTTCCTATTTGTGGCAATATCAAGTGCTATGCCTGTTCCACTGTTGCTGAAAATTACAGTGACATTTTTTATGAGCAACTGGAACTGTGTTTGTATGTCTGCTGGGAAGTGCTTAACTGAAATTTTCTGATCAAAATCAAGGGGTGATAGATTTCAGTTGCAACAGGAAAACAGCACTCTATAGTCACTGTATACAGAAAAATAGGGACGTTTGTGGGGAGTGCAGCATAATTTAGTTCTCTTGTGTAACTTACACATGTGTTCATTTCAAAGGTCTGGTGAAGAGGGATGTTATCCTGACCTGACATTGTTTTGTGAAAAGCGTATTGAACATTTAGCTCCAGGGAGCAGAGTTCTCAGAAAAGATAAACCTGCAGCTACAGCAGCTGATTTTACAGCTGAAGAATGGGAAACAATTAATGATGAACTGATGGTACAGTATGACTCTAATTTATAGTGGTCAGTAATGTAATCTCTTTGTTTTATCAGTCGTGAGTGGTTGTTCAACCTCATCTTGTGATTAAGTACAAAGTGATTATTTGATTAACTGAGGTGAGGAAATGATAGAAAGGTTCTTTTGTGGTTTTCTTTTTTAATATTTATTGAGATAATGCTAATGAATCTTTAATACCCGTTATAACTCTACAGAACATATTTGTTTTTTGTTATTCATTTGAAAAAGCTCAAAACAAGTGCAAACTGCGTATAGGAAAAGCACTTTCCACAATCTGTTCATGAAAGAGCAGATGACTTTTCTATACTGTTCAGTGTAGGAACTGAAGATCTCTTTCTCCAACTGAAAATATTGAAGAGGTCTAGATGGGCATTAGCATTTTAGATTATATTATTTTATCTGAAAAACAGAATCTCTTGTAGTGTCATTCCTCAGTAGCATGTCTTGCCTGTGATAGAAAATCCAGATGTGTACATTACAGAATCACAGAATTGTAGGGGCTGGAAGGGACCTCCAGAGATCATCGAGTCCAGCCTCCTTGCCAAAACAGGATCCTTACAGTAAGCTGCACACGTAGGCATCCAGGCAGGATTTGAATATCTCCAGAAGAGTCCACAACCTCCCTGGGCAGCCCGTTACTGTGCTCTGTCACCCTCACTGTGCAGAACTTCCTATGCTCCAGTTTATGGCCATTTCCCCTTGTCCTGTCAACACAGACCACTGAAAAGAGCTTAGGCATTGTCCCACACTTAAGGTATTTATAAACATTAATAAGGTTCCCTCTCAGGCTTCTTTTCTCAAGGCTGAACAGACCCAGATAACCCCGCCTTTCCTCAAAGGAGAGATGCTTCAGGCCCTTTATCATCTTTGTGGCCCTCTGCTGGTCTCTCTCCAGGAGATCACTGTCTTTTTTGTACTGGGGAGCCCAGACCTGGGCAGAGTACTCCAAGTGAGGCCTGACAAGGGCAGAGTAGAGGGGGAGGATCACCTCCCTCGACCTGGTGGCCACGCTCCTTAAGTAGTGAAGTAATGCTTTTTATGGCCCAGAAACAAACATGCTTTGAATGATGTAGGAGAAAGTGAAGCAGCAAAACTAATCTTATGAGAAACTAGGCAAAACTATTTTTAAATACATTATATGAAAAGACGGGTGAATGCTTTTTGTTGCTTTCTGAATCTGAAGGGTTAGAGGCAACTTTGTTCATAGCATGTTCTAATCAAATTATGCAATTTCTTTTTGAGACTATTTGTTTCCAGTCTTTTAAGGATGATTCTCCAAGTGCTTCTGAATGATTAGAAGCACTTCTGCTTTTATTTTTGCATGTTTCTCTTTATAATGGTTCCCCTTTTTGGACTCTAAAAGATAATAAAGGAAGGTGTACTTGTACTCTGTTCATCATTAAGTTTTCTAGAATTGGCAAAGTTATGAACAGAAATAACCCTTTAATTTAAGGAACTTAAGCTTATGTTTAAGCTTTTTAAGCTTGATTTTAAGCTTTATTTTTAATCTTCCTCTGAATTGCTTTTCCTTATTAAGAGCTTTGTATTGTAAGGATAGTTGCAGGGTCATTGTAGACTATGATGTGTATCTGTTGTACAGCTTTGTTGGTATGGATTCTTACTTATTTTCAGAGCTGGGTGGCAGAAATGAATGAAGATGATAATAAGCCACAGGTTTTGAAAACAGGCACATTGCATGAAGGACAAGATAACTTGCCTCCTGTTCGTTGTTCCAGCAGCTGTCTTCCTGCTTTCCAGGTATCTCCAATTTTCTAAAACAGTATTTTTACATAAGTATGTTAATTATGTCTTTCTAAGATCAGTAAATTCAGATTTTAAGAACTTCTATCCCTTGAACCTCTAGATTTATTTTATTAACCAGAAAATAAAACCCTTTAAGCTGTCTCGTAAGAGACCAATGCTTAAACAAAGCTGCCTCTTACATACTAGCATGCATCTTGTAATTATCTTTTAATCTGGATAAAGAGTTAATTTCTGAAGCAAATCTTAAACACCCTTTTCTATGTACAGTTCATGTTTCAGTAGTGTTAAACGGTGTATACTAGGTTTATTTTGCAGGTGTTTTTTTTTTTTTACTGGTGTGGAGTCATGGGACATATTTTCTACAAATGAATGAAGAGTGAGCTTTATAACAGAATTTTCCTCTCTTACATAATACAGAAGTTTCTGTATTAATAATCCTGTTTCTTTTTCACACTGCCTTGGATTTTGAGGTTACATATATACTGCAAAATAAAAGAGGATCAGGAAGACAGCTTGATTATTTCTGTTTCTGATTGTCCACGTTGCTTAATCATTAGTTTTGCTCACTTTCTCCAGGACAGAACTAAACCACATTCTAGAAGTATGGGCTTAGAAGTATTCACTTCCATTAAGCAGTGTGGATGAGATTTCAGCAGATGTAGGTTCTTTGCCAAACGCAGTATTACAGTGCAGGACGTGCAACACACATTGCAAGTTTTGTTTTAGGAAACTCCTCTGTGATGTTATCTATACAGCCCTTGTATTATTTTGGATATTCCAAATTGAAAAAGAATACTGGTTAGCTGGCTCAGAATAGTAACTTCTATCACAAGGGACCCAGCAGATATCCAAGGACAAGTTTTTGCATCTGAACTAAATCCAATCTGAGCTCCATTTTTTGGTTCAAAAATTATTCACTGAGCTACAGACTCTGTGGGATCTATGCGTTGAGAGTTCTAGCAAGAAACATGACAGTGGCAGAGGATTTTTTTAGTTTTCTGCCTATAATACCAAGTACCAGAGAAAAGTTAACACAGCATGCAAGCATAACCTTTTCCTGAGAGGCTCTTGGATGAGAACAAACGAGAAATTCCTGACTCTGCTGTAGCCATGGTTTGGTTACAATGACCTCAAGAATTTGAGACGTAGCATGTTAAGGATTTTTGAAATTTTGCATCAACACTTCTGCTGTATTCCATTAAAGGACACATTGTAGTTCTCTTGCTGTATTAAAGTTGCATTTGTGTGTAATACGTCATGAGTTTTCTTCTGAGTTTAACTATATGCTCATTTAAACAATGTACTTACATTTGAAAAGAAGTTTGTAACGTACAGAATGCATACATAATGATGTCATTTTCTAGGAAGCCGTATTTAGGTTACCTTCTCCAAACATGCATTAATCACTAAACGTGTTTGTCGTTTTGTCTAGCTTCTTGAACAACTGAGAACATTATGTGTAATTCTGGAGTCACATACTACAAAAGTTTATGTAACCTAGCATTATAGATAGCTGCAAGTGTTTATAGGAAGGCACACATTTGCATTATGTAAATTGAGGTGCTTATATTCAACTGCGGAAGTATTTCCTTGTAACAGTGCCACCACCGGTAAATCTAGTTTAAGAGGTTGCTGCTGCTGGTTTCCTTGGTTCAGTTTATCGCGTGTCGCTTGCACTGGTACAGATGTTTAGGGGTTGCACTTCAATCTCTATCAAATTGTTTGAACCCACATAATTGTAAATCTGCAATCCTACAAACAATTACACTGGTCTAACTTGGTGAGAGATGGATTGCAAAGGTAAGAGGAGAGTTGAACAAACAGCAAAGGATACATGGGAGTGTTTTGAACTGGATGTTCCACAATGGAATCCTGTTTGGAACCACACCTTGTTGAATGTTGGAGTCAACAAGCAGGGAGAGACGTATCAGAAACGGTCTGGCAAAGGGGGAAAAGATGCCAAAGGTGACAGCTATGGAAATATGTTCCACTGGGATAGGAGATGGGTTGCAATATATGCCAGGTGAGTCAGTTATTGTGGTGGATTGTTGAAGGATAAATTATCCTAAGGATAAATTCTAGGTGAGGCAAATACCAGTGGTGGACCTTGTCTAAAAGTAAGAATGAGCATAAATCATCTTGGAAATTAGCTCAGTTGGAATGAGTCAAAGAAGTATAAAGATGCTATCTAAAAGTCAAAGCAAATGTCCATTTTATGCTTGTTTGGAAGCCTCCAGAGGCTCTGAGAAACTGTGCATTGCATTCTCTTGGGAATGGCAAGCCTAAAATGAGGTTAGTGATTCAATCTTAGCATTAAACATCTCATTACAGAGGCAGAGTTTCCCAAGAGTAAATAAAGTTCCTTGCTGTGTTGAAAATACAGTTTGGAAGATGGCAATTCAGTATACTTTTTAGAAAGAGCAGTGTCCTGTGTGAAAAAATTTATCTAGTGCCTCATGGATAACAGGATGTGTAACAGGGCAGTGCAGAGAAAGTCTGATTACAAATGCATAAAGATGTTCATTAAAGCTACACAAATTAAATATTCAAGACTGTGCTGAAATTAGTCATGACTGTTAATTAATAGGGATATCTATTACAGAAAAAAAAAGTGTGTTTTTTCTTTTGGAAATTATCTTATAGGCTGGCTGTTTCTTTTTCAGAATGAAAAGTTCCAAAACAAACAAAGAAATAAGAAAAATGTACCACGGGATTACAGTGAATGGGATAAGTATGTCAAATCCTTTATATTTTTATATTTTAATTTTGATTAACTCTTACTTACTTTATAATGAAACACAGTGGTTTGTTTGGTTTTTTAAAAGCATTGTCCAGTATTAAGGTTAGTTTTTCAGGAAACTGCTTCAGTGAAACTTAGGTTTTTCATAACAGTTCTGTTAAATTGCAAATGATGCACTGTGGTGCTACCAACTGAAAGGAAGTTAGTCGGTATTTCTTCTATCCAAGTGGTGTGAAATATAATGAGTCAACAGAAAAATACAAATAAAATGTGATTTCGTTTAATATTTCTTCTTTTTTTTTTAACATTAAAAATATAAAGCCTATGGAGGTACCTAAAGCAGGAAATTAAAGATAGCTTAATTTATCACATTTTCAAAATAAAATAATGGTGACACATCACAGATTGATGTCCCCAAATTATTGAATGTGAAAGAGGTACACTTCTGTGTTATGGACAGTACCAGCTTCCCTGCAGCTCTTTAAATGGTGCTGTAGGATCACAGAGTCATAGAATCAGACTGAAGATATTTCCAGTGCTCTTGGTGGGGAGCTTAATCTAGAGACAGTAAGGTTGTTGATGAAAATTTTTAATATCTCACTCTGCCACCAAAAAAACTCTACAGAAATCCTGTCTGCTTAAGACTTGCATGTAGTATATTGTCATAGAATCTCAGAATCATTGAGTTGCTCAGGTTGGAAAAGACCTTGAAGATCATCGAGTCCAACCATGACCTAACCATACTACCCTAACTAACAACATTCTGTTAAACCACATCCCTGAGCACCACATCCAAATGGTTTTTAAACACATCCAGAGATGGTGACTCAACCACCTCCCTGGGGAGCCTATTCCAGTGCTTAACAACCCTTCTGTAAAGAGGTGTTTCCTGATATCCAACCTAAACTTACCCTGGCACAACTTGAGGCCATTTACCCTCATCCTGTCACCTGTCACCAGTGAGAAGAGACCAACCCTGCTTTTGCTGTAAGCACCTTTTAGGTACTGGGAGAGAGCAATAAGGTCTCCCCTCAGCCTCCTTTTCCCCAGACTAAACAGCCCCAGTTCCTTCATTGCTCCCTGTAGGGCACATTCTCCAAGCCCTTGTCATGAATATGCACTCCAAAAACTGTGGCCTTCCTGCTCAAAGGTGGTTAAATAAGCAGGTTATCAAAATCATTTCTGCAACAATTTATTTTTCATCCTTTTTTACTCTGTATCATTTGAAGTAATCATTTTTTAATATTACTTGCAATTTTATGTATATGTATTATTTGTCCTTTAACATGCTGATAATAGTGGATTTTCCTGTATATAGGAAATAGTTTAGATTATGTGGGTACACTGAAGCAGAAGTTGTTTAGACTATCCCTGAACAAGAAAGTTTTTACTTATTTAAAAATCATTGTTTTGAAGTGTAATTAATTTATAATGAAAAAGTGAAAGTAGTGAAAGATCAGATTTAAAAGGGAGCACAGTTAGTCTTACCTGAAGAGGTTTTGAATTGAGTAATTTTTCTGAATGATGTCCCATTTTAGAAATAAATTATTCAGGTTGTTGAGATTATTGTGAAAAACAAAGCTATTTTCCATTGAGTCAGAAATAGAGAAGCGGTGTAGCGTAGGAATTGGTTATTATGTATTTGTTTTGTAGGATTACAGCAGCAATGTTTATTCAGTATAAATTCCTAAGCACTTTTCAGAAGCTACCTCAGAGTAACCTTAGAAATATCTGAGACTGTTTGGAAACCTCTCTCAAGTTTATGCTGTTAGTCACATTGAAGCTGTGTATTCAGTGTTTTCAATAAAGGTTAATACAGATATTTGACAGGACTGGAATTGAACCTGAAGATGCAGTTTTCATAAATTTCACCTGCCTTTATTTGGAGGTGGTGAGGAGGGGAGGCAGATATTTTGCTGATTTTTAGTTACTTGGTTTTGTTTGTTTTAAACAAGAAGGGAGGATGAAGGAATATTTGTTGTTTATTGTTTAAATGTATGTATGTTTACATACATTTTTGCACCTGTGTGTACATATATGTACGTATGTATATTTGTATGTATGTATGTGCACATAGATATGGGAGAAACAAACAATAACACAAGGAAAGGAGGTAAGACTAGACATCTTTTACCTAACAAGTAATGAGTAATTGATCACTGCCTTTATGCCTGCTTAGCTTTGGTTTATAATGGAAATACTGCACGCCGTTCTGAAAATAGAGGACTTTTCTTCTGCAACATTGTTGTATTTGTTATTTGTGTTAACTTAAGGTTCGATGTGGAAAAGGAGTGTTCTAAAATTGATGAAAGCAGTGAAGAAAATAACTCAAAAGCAAGATTCTCTATTAGACCGAGTCTACCTCTAATTGAAAAGAAAATAAACACAACTGGTAATGTCCTAGAAGCATATTTTTTAATTTTCATTGACTGTAGTACTCTGTTGTCAAATGTGAATACAAATCAAATTGTATTATAGAGATGTCTTTATTTTTCAGTACCTAGAGTTGCTAAAATTTCGTAGAAGTTCATGTTTAAAAATATAATATCGTTGTCTTAATAATTGCTTAAAATATTTTAATGTGCTTAGGTTGAGAGAGCTAAGTTAAAATATAAAGCACACTTCTGCTGCTATGATCCACTGCTAGAGGTTAACCAATTCATCTTGTGTTCAGAATGTGTCATCAGAGGGATCTAGGTTTTTATTATAGAAATTATAAGGCAATTCTGTCTTTTTATAATTCAGGTTCTTTTAAAAATAATGAATATAACATTCAAAGTATTTTAGCTGACAGTATTTTGGTTGCATCTGTGCAAACTGGTGGTTGTAACAAGTATAAATACCTTCTTATAGGCATGACAAAGAAAGAGAAGATCTTTATTGCTACTCGGGAAAAAGAAAAGGGCAATGAAGCCTTTGCCAGTGGGGATTATGTGGAAGCAGTGACATATTACACTCGGTGAGTAAGCAGCTCGTTCCTTTATTTTAATAACATTTACCTGTGAGCATTGTTTTGATAGCTATGGTGACAATTAGATTATTTTCAACAGGGTGAAAGGATTTTAAAGAAGAATCCATATAGCACTGTTGCATCCTGATTCTAATTTTTATTTATCGAGAAGATAGATCAGATAGATTTATTTTTAAAAACTGACTTAATAACCTGTGCTTAGGAGAAAGAAAAATAATTGTGTGTGACAAGCATAACTGTGTAATTAGTAGCAGTCCAAGGAAAAGCATATCATCTCAGTTTCAGCTGGGACAGAATTGTCTGGCAGGATGCTGTGTTTTGGTTCTAGGAGAAGAACAATGCTGATAATTCACCAGTGTTTATAGCTGCTGCTAAGCAGTGTTGTACAGAGCCAAGGCCATTCTCATCAAAGGGCCCACAGAGCTGGGAAGGAACAGAATGAGGACAGCTGGCTTTAACAGGCCAAAGGGATATTCCATGCCATATGGCATCAAGCAGAAGGTGTTTTGGAAGGGATGGGAGTTCATCTTGCTCTCTTCTGCTGCTCATAGGCTAACTGGGCATGGGTTGGGAGATTGTGAACAATTGCTTGTGCATCACCTATTATAAACATTTATATATATGTGTGTGCATATGTCATAACTGTTATCCGTTTCTCTATCTTAGTAATTAGTTTTATCTCAGCCCATGAGTTCTACTTTGTTTTTCTGGATCCTCTCCCCCATCCTGCTGGGAGAGAAGGGAGGGAGAGAACAACGGTGTGGTGCTCAGCTTAAACCACAACTTATGTAGGCACTGGATTAAAAAAGTGCCAACTGAATCTTGCCTTTATTAGTGCTGTATTCTATTTGTGGTCCAGGATTTTGCATTTGCTGTTGTTTCTTGGGGGGTTTTTTTGTGCTTACTGTGAAGTTTGTCAACTTGTTTCTCTGGCTTGTTGAAGCCTTTCTTGTCTGGAGTTCAGCTCTCTGCTGTATTATGGACTATTCCCCCTGCAACTGTGTATCAGCGAGGAGCTTCCTGGGAGCGCCTTCTGTTCCATCTTAGAGATGGTGGTGTTAAATTGTATTGGTCCTGCAGGGGGGCCTCTAGTAACTGGTCGCCAGTTGGACTTCATATGTCTTGTCACACTTCTTCAAGCTCAACAGTCCAGTTAGTTTTCTTTCTACTTTATTGCCCACTTAGGTAGTCCACATTTTACCTATTTGGCCATAAGGATACTGTTGCTTGCTTCGAGAATCTTAAACTCTACTGTGTCATGGCTGCTGCAGCCAAGGTGACCCAAAAGGCCAGTAACATCTTAGCCTGTAACAGAAATAGTGTAGGTAGCAGGACTAGAGAAGTGATTGTCCATTTGTATGAAGCACAGGTGAAACTGCATTTTGAATATTGTGTTCAGTTTTGGGCCCATCATTACAAGAAGGACACGGAGTTGCTCCAGCATGTGCAGAGAACAGCAGTGAAGCTGGTAAAGGGACTAGAAACAGGACTTACACTCCCTTGTGACTGAGGAAATGGCACTGTTTCATCTGGAGAAAAGGAGGGTGGGGGGAAACTTCATTCTCTGCAGCTACCTGAAAGGAAGGTTGCAGCGAAGTGGGTGTTGGTCTCTTTTCTCGGGTGATATGTGGTAGGGCAAGAGGAAATGATCTCAAGTTGCTCCAGGGAAGGTTTAGATTGGGTGCTAGGAGTTATTTATCCATGGAGAGGGTGAGCAAGCATTGGAACAGGCTGCCCCACTGGTTTAATGATGAGACTGTTAGGTAGGTCAGGTTGATGGCTGGATTTGGTGATCTTGAAGGTCTTTTCCAACCTAATTGATTCTATGATTTTTGATACTCTAAAGGTATCATTTGACAGTTTGGCTTGAATCTATATGGATGAGCAGTGGGAGCCCTGAAGATAGTAAACATAGTTGGTGGATTATTGTCCCTGTTGTTGCGAGAAGTCCCTAACCACTTTGATTAAATTAGTATCAGCATTAATGTTGTAACAATACTGTTTACAGATTCCAATAGTACATTGTTTCTATATTCAGACTTCCTAATGATGGGCCCAGCATGATCAATACTCTTTTGCAGGAGTATATCTGTGCTACCCACTGTAGCTGCATACAATAACAAAGCTCAAGCAGAAATCAAACTTCAAGATTGGGACAGTGCTTTGCAGGATTGTGAGAAGGTGCTAGATATGGAACCTGGCAATGTAAAAGGTAGAGTTAAATATAAATGTGTCATTCTACGTATCATTTTATTCCTAGCAAATAAAATTGTTACTGGTATTCATTCATGTTGTTAGTTGCTTTCACTGAGTGGAGTTCCAAGTATGAAGAAGAAGGAAATTAGATTCCCAAAGTAATTTCAGCAGTATTTTGGGAGTCAGAGAAGTTTTAAGCAGTCTACTCTGTTGTTCCGTGATGGCTATTCCTATGCAACAGTGTGGAGCTAACTTCTGTTTTTTATATCATAAGTATATACCCTCTTATATTTGTGCAGTTGTTTACATAGTACCTATACTGAAGCATTAATTATCTTAAAAGCAACATGAAAACAATGCAAGTTGCTGGTTTAATCCTTTCTTAAGGTAAAGGCTTGAGTGCAGCTAACTGTATTTGCACGTGAGGAGTGGACAAATTGGAAAAACATGAAAAGATGCTTCACAGTGAAGCTGGTGAGGGGTCTGGAACACGTCCTGTGAGGAGCAGCTGAAGGAGCTGGGATTGTTCAGTCTGGAGAAGAGGAGGCTCAGAGGAGATCTTATTGGTCTCTACAACTGTCTGAAAGGAGGTTGTGGTGAGGCAGGGGTCGGCCTCTTCTCCCGAGTAACTGGCAATGGGACGAGAGGGAACAGCCTCAAGTTCCTCCAGGGGAGGTTCAGGTTGGATATTAGGAAAAATTTCTTCTCCAGAAGAGTGGTCAGACACTGGAATATGCTGCCTGGGGAGATGATAGGGTCACCATCTCTGGATGTGTTCAAGAAACATGTAGATGTAGCACTGAGGGACATGGCTTGGTGGGAAATATTGGTGGTAGGTGGATGGTTGGACTGGATGATATTTGAGGTCTTTTCAAATCTTGGTGATTCTATGATTCACAAGTCATGATTCCTATCTCAAAAGATGTCGTGAAATCAGATTGCTAAAAACAGTGAAGAGAATCAGTAAGCCACTCATTATGAAGCAAATGCAGTAAACTTTAAAATTGTTCTACACTTCATATTTATAGAAAAATAATGAATAATTTTTCACTTTATGCTTTAAAAAATTATGTAATACATGCTGTTCCTTTGTAGCTCTATTGCGCCGTGCCACTGTTTACAATCAGCTGAAGAATTACCAGGCAGCTATGAGAGATCTGAACACAGTTCTGTGCATTGAACCAGAAAATGCTGTAGCTAAGGTAAAGATAAGTGACTTGCATATGACTTGAAAAACGTTGTAGGCAGTTGCAGAATAGTGCTTATCATTTATATTATTTGATTTGAATCTTAAGTTTGAGGACACAATTATCTACTGTGCCAGTGATGAGTTTCCCAAGAGCACTTAGGTGCTTGTGGTAGAAAGTTGGTACCTGAATGTGACCAAATCTTCTCGTACTTAGTTGTGAGAACCTGTAGGTGCTGACGTCTTTTGTATTAAAGTAATCCAGGTGCCTGGCATATAGCTGCTGAACAGGCTCACAGTGTTAGTGCATTGGCTAAAATTTCTGTCGAAAAGATCCATTGGGATAAATACACTTGAACACTTTGATATGTAATTCACAAGAAGAATTCAAAAGAGATGCCAGACATTTTATTGTTGCGGTGGTAAAGCTAACCTGAAAGGAGAAGACCTAAGTTCTGTCTTTACTTCATTGTGTTCAATGTTATGAATCTCATTTCTCGTCTGCAGGCTGGGAAAAAACAAACAAACCAACCTTGCATACTTTATGAATAGGCACCTAGGAGAGCAGGATGCTTTATTTGGAAGCTCAGTGTCAGGATGTGGTCCTTGTACAACTACTACTTCAGCTACTTAGGACAAGATTGGTTCTTGTCATTTCATTGGTATTTTCTTACGAGTGATTTACGGCTTTGAATATGGATACCACCTGCCCTGAGAGTTTTCAGTACTGGGCAATTTTGATACTAAGCTGTAATTGGCTTGTCCATCATGCTGCTACTCCTCAGTTTTGGGGAATTGTCTCATCACGTGAATTCTATTTGGTTCTTACTGTTGGCACATTCTAAAACGCTAGCAGCTTGCTGATTGCTTCTTTCTGTGGAGTTACTTGACCACTGCTATTGCTTCCACCAGAAAAGTCAGAGAGATCTAAGCCTATATGTCAAATTAACGACCTTTGCATTCATGCCTGTTCTTGCAGATAACCTCCTAGCAAGAACAGTTCACATTAATAGTGTGACTAGCTCCAGAGTTCGCATCAACCAATGAATCTACTTACCTGCTTCTTTATCTTTTCAAACACATTTGTCTTGACTGCTAAAAGAGCTCTTTTGCTTTTTGTTTTACCCTTTATAACACTGAACTTCTCAGTCTATACTGACAAACTCCTCAGAAGTCTTTGTGCAAAGGCTGTGCTGAGACTTCTGATAATGGTATTCATTGTGAATATGCTCTTCAGAGATCCAAAAGCAGTGGTAACTCAGATAAGTAATGCTTCTCGTTGCTGAAACAATGTCGGTTCTTTGTCCTTATCTGTGCCAGCTCTTCTGCCTTGGTTGAGACACCTAGAGGTGATACAGTGCTTGGCAGGACGTGTTTTTCAGTTCCTTTTTACTAGAAGGATCCTCAAAACCCTCTTGAGCTAAACAGCATGTAGAACACAAACAACATGAATGTTTAAATGCAGAGTCACTGAAAGAAAGGTACATTGCATGTCAGTAACAGGAATTTTTCAATGAATGTTGGCTTTTTCCTGTCCTTGTTTATCTTTTTCTTGTTGAAGTGAGTACTGAAACAGCACTTCTTTGTACAGCACTGAATACAAAACCAGAAGGTGCTTAATATTAGGTGTATTTACTCTGTTCTGAAAGTGTTAAGTGTTGTTGGGGCTTTTTTTTTTTTTTACTAATCCAAAAATATTTAAGGAATGAGAAACCTTCTGTCTAATTTGTAGATGTTACAAGAGAAACAAAATTTTTCATTGTTCAGCAGTGTCCTGCTACACTGCTAAGAAGTTGTTACCTCTTGTGGTTCTATTTCTGTCGGTTACATCAGTCCATCAAATATCCATCAGACACGGAGTTCTCCATAGCATAAGCACTGATAATCTGGTTTTAGACTTTTTCAGAGGCTCTACAAAGCCTATTTTCAGTGTGGCTTTTCTGAGTAGACCATGCCCGATATCATCATAGCATGATATGTTTATTCAGCTATTTGGTTACGCTTAAGAAAAGAAAGATACATATTTACTTAGGTGCTTTATTCTGAGTTTCAAAGAGGCAGAAATTCAGTGTTAATCATGATTTTGATACTGACTGAAAAGTCATGTTTATTTTCTCTGGTTTTATATTGATAACATCTATCTGGATAATTCTTCAGGATCTTTTGTATATTACTTAACAGAATGCATTTTCTAGAAATAAAGGCTTTTGCTGTTACTGTTTATTTTTCTATTGCAGAAAAATCTGCTAGAGATTGAAAAGAAACTGAAAGAATTAAAGCCTGGATCTAAGAATGAAGGCAGAGGAAAAAGAATACTTATTCAAGATATAGAGGATTCGGAAGGTGATGAAGAAAGAGGGGAAAATGCAGAAGAATGTGGAAGAAGCAGCAGAGATAGAAGTAATGTCATATCATTTCCTATTAATTTCAGCCTGAAGAAAAAGATTAAAATTACATTCACTGCTTAAAGTAGGCCTGAATGTATTGGGGTGTGATTAACTGCAGCACTGCTGAGGTGAGGCTGCTGGCATAGTTGGAACTCTTGGCTTCAGGAGAAAGTAAGGCAACAACAGCCATTGAGACTTGTGCTGTCAAGTTGTTTGGGGTTCAGCTGCATGTCTGGGCTCCAGCATGCCACAGAAAAACATCTTTGGGTTGGTTTCCACACTTTTTATTGGTACTTTAAGGTAATTTGGCAAGACAGCCGTGGCTTTTCTGTTTTCCACAGCCTATGTAACTCTGTACCTTGAAATTAATTGTCTGTTGTTTTTTCAGTTACACAAATGTTCTACTTACATGCGAATTACAGACTGTAAAGGCTGATTTAATAATGCACTATTTGCACAAGAGTTTAGGGAGAATATATCCTCAAAATCAGTTGTTATCCACTAAGTCTTCTCAGCAAATACCTTGGAAGAAAGGATGGATCATATCCCTAGCCCTACACATCAGTTAACTGGGGGTTGCTTTCCATTGGCAGTATTCAGATGACTAAGTGTCTTTTAGTTTCACAGGAAGACTCCCATCTCTCATCTGATGAAAGGTTAGGCTTTTAAACATAGGGAAGTTTGTCGACTGACATCAGTGTCATGTGTGTTCATGTTATCTATTTAAGTTTATTTGAGATTAAGGTGGCAAGCATCTTCATAGATTACTGTGTACTTTCACACAGAAACGGAAAATCACACGGAATTGTTGGGGCTGGATCGTCTCTGGACATCGTCCAGTCCAATCCCCTGCTACAGCAGGATGCCTACAGTAGATCTCAAGTGACAGTATCCAAATGGGCTTTGAATACCTCCAGAGAAGGAGAGTCCACAGCCCCTCTGGGGAGCCTGTCTGTCCCACTGCTCTGTCACCCTCACAGTAATGAATTTCATCCTTGTGTTTGTACAGAACTTCTTGTGTTCCAGTTTGTGTCTGTTGCCCCTCGTCCTGTCGCTGGGCACCACAGAAGTCTGGCCCCGTCCACTTCACTCCTGCACTTCAGATATTTACAAACAGTGATGAGATCACATCTTAGCCTCCCCTTCTGCAGGCTGAACAGCCCCAGGGCTCTCAGCTTTTCTTTGTGCAGGAGATGCTCCAGGCCCCTAAACATCTGTGTAGCTTTGTAGTTTTAAAGTTTCAAGTTTGTTTTAAAGTACATCTGGAAACAAATATGAAGTCAATTTAATTACTGAATAAATTTGATATCTTCTGTCAATAGCAGTAAGTAGATTAAGCATCTTAATCGTCTAGATTTACTTTCTATGTGATATTAAATTTACTTGCTAGTACCAGCTTAAGGTCCTTGTCATTATGACAGTACCAATCAGGTGTCTCTAACATGATTTGGAACCATTCTTAGATTGAAGAACATCCTCATATATCAGTCTTCTATCTTGTGACCTTGTTTTCTTTAACAAAATTGTTCTTCATGGGGGGATGTTGTTTAGGATTTGGTCGGGAAAACAATGTCTCTGCAGATGAATTACGTACTGTGGATGAATTACACACTGTGTTCTGCTGATCTTGACCAGGTAGAGTTGTTCCTCTGAAGTAATGACTTATGCCCTTAAGTAAAAGGAGGTATCCTCACAGTGACTGATTGACAGCCTTCCAAAACAAATAGTTGATAACACTCTTTGAGTTTCTCTTGTTGATTTTCTAAACAAATTTTATTAAGTGGATATAATATGTCTGTGATCATGCTTTCACTGTAATAGAAAGTTCATTTGCCACTGTGGCCTCGAGTAAGTGACCGTGTCTGTGTCCATTCTCCCTGTGGTTAGAAGCCTTATTGATGAGCTCTTCTATGAGAACGTTTGTCCACCTTGTTAACCATTATAATTGCCATTCTGCATTCCCTAATCCTCTTTTCAGTGTGCTTTTACATTTTATATTTTTTTATTTTTAGAATTGCGAATGTTGTGAAGAAGGAACTCTCACTTAGAAGTACTTTGTGTAATGCCTAGTAGTACTGGTCATACTGTCGTTTTTAGGCTCTATTGAAAACTCTGTGAGAAATTAGGTCACATTAAAATACACACTGTTGAAAAATAACTCTAGAATTGAATTTGTAGTGAACTTCCTGAAATCAAGAAAACCCCTCAATTACAAGGTCAGTGTAAATGTTGACCAGTAAGTTGTTTTCCATTCTTTATGACTACTTCTAAACAATCAGAGACTGGAATTGTTTGAGAAGTTTGTTCATTATGTGTTCTGGTTTAGAACAATCCAAGTTTCATTTCAGTTTCAGCTCCAGCAAGAATGTGTAATACAGGATAGTTTAACTGACACAGTGTTGTACAAAAGCAAAAAATATTATTATATATATGTATATAAAATATAAAAAAATTATTAAAGATTTATCTATCAAGATTAGGGTGATTCCAGTTGCCTTTATATATAGCTAGTCCAGAATGGATAAAAAAGATTGAAACTATTACTTGGCTTCATAGGAGGTGAATGCATTGTGAAGTGTACTTAGATATTTTGCTGTTCATTCTGCATTCCATTTCATTTTGTGCCATGCTCTGAAGGAGATATACCTTCTGTAGCTGAGAATTCATTTTAAGTGATGTAATCCATTGTGTAAACAAATGTCAAATATTCCTTTCAGGGCATTCGATAACTTTCCATTTTAAGTTGGTTCTTTTAGTGCTAACGTGGATTAAAATTCTTTTTTGATATGTTTAGCATTGCCACATTTTTGCTGGACAGAAATCTCAAATAAAAATAATAAAGCTTCATAAAAATGGAGGAAGGGGAAGTAGAACAGATTTTTCGTATCGTCGTTCCCATTGCAGAGTATCAGCTTACCGAAAAATAAACGTATTTCAAATCGAAGAGGCTGAGATGAATTCAGAGCTTTTGTCTATTAGACAGCAGAGAATCTAAAAGCTGACATACATAGGCAACAAGACTCCAGTAGTTCTACTGCATATGGCATGAATTGTTTTCAAAAATCTTATGCTTTCCCATCCTGTTTGGTTTAATTTGTTACGTTTCGTGCATCAAAAAATGTATTTTCATATTCTATCAACTTCAGAAGTTTAGTTTGAGTCATTTGAAATTATTCTAATACAGGAGGACATGAAAAACTGTTTGGCAGGCGAGCACATCAAGTTAAGGGAAGAGGAAAATCCAGCATTTTAATTAATTGTGCCAAGTGATAATTAAAAGAAAATGTTTGCAGAAGTCCCTTAATGTAACTGGTAATTTCAATAGTCAGGCTTTCCACTGAAATATGTATTTGAATGCTGGATTGGTAATCTGCTAATAATTCAGATGAATAAGGGATTTATGTATGTTAATATCCAATACTGTTACTCTGTGATTTTTTTTTTTTAATTAATGGTAATGGTGAAAATTGAACGATCTGAACTGTCTACAAAAGGCTCGTTGAACTTAGTTTAAATGAAGCCTTTTTGAGAATGTTGTATGAAATTTTATTCCTCCTACGGGAAGGAGAGAATTCTAAAATGTGTAACATCACTGCTTTATTGGTCGCGTGTTCTGATTTTAACCTGCAAAGATTTTGATTTGGTCATGGAAAATCGGTGTTGCTATTTTAATATTCAGTATTTAAAGAGTTAATTCCAAGGTGAGCTCTGTTCCATTCTGACACTGCAGAACAGGGGTGTTCCCTGGTGCTCAGCAGGGAGAAATGCGATTTCACAGGAATGCTTTCTTGGTATTCATTACAGATCACTGCTAAGTAGGAACTGTCCTGTGCTTTTTGAGGCAAATCAGTCTTTGTGAAATGCAGCTTTGTTGCGCTGTATTCTCTGGAAGTGCACCCCTCGTTTGGCATGGCAGTAGTTTCTTCTGATGATGCAAGCTCTAACTCAGCTGATTAACTTCCTTGCAGAAATTGTCCTGCCAGTAAGAGGCGAGGCGGCTCTGGGGAAGGCTGAGATGGGGAACCTGCTGAAAAAGTTTCACAGCAAAGGAGGTGGCTCCAAGTTGGACGGCAGAGAGACCGAGAAGCAGAAGGAATCAACTGAGAGCAGATTAAAAAAAGACGCAGCGGAGAAAAAATCACAGAAAACAGACCATGAAGGTGAAGCCAACGGTTATTTAAACAGCAACCAAACAAGTGAAAACCCTGAAGCCGGCCAGTCCTCCAGATCGCATGGCGCGGGGTCCCTGCCAGCTGGTTCTGCCCATTCAACTTCGCTTCCTCCAGCTGCTGCAAAACTGAAAAGTGAAGGAAATGAGTTATTTAAGAGTGGGCAGTTTGGAGAAGCTGTGCCCAAATACTCAGAAGCAATTGAATATGTCATCAGTGTCGGTAAGTGTGATACCTTACGCTTAAATTTAGAATTGTTGTTTATGTGATTTGAAGGAACTGCAGATGAACTAACCTAGCCTATCCCTGGATTTTTGGCACGAGTTACTGTGCAGTGAATACTTAGTCATTGCCACAAGAGGATAATTCACGTAATACAAAATGAGGAAGATGAGTGAAATACTCTTTTAACTTCTCGGGACAGAGATGTTTGCGTTTCTTTGTGTTTGAATAACTAAGTATTCTAGGTGACATAATAAAGGAAAGCTCCTTCCGGCTTTGCATCAAGAGCAGACTGCATCGCTGCAGTACAACTTACTGTGTACAAATGCTTTA
This sequence comes from Lagopus leucura, assembly GCF_019238085.1. Classification (NCBI taxonomy): domain Eukaryota; kingdom Metazoa; phylum Chordata; class Aves; order Galliformes; family Phasianidae; genus Lagopus; species Lagopus leucura. The sequence goes on from NW_024962263.1 coordinate 70,735,360, forward strand.
ATTCTTGAGTGTCATTTTAGTAATGGTCTTTGGTTGTAATTGTAACTTCTTTTAGGAGAACGAAGTCCGGATGATTTAAGTATCTTGTACTCAAACAGAGCGGCATGTTACTTCAAAGAAGGCAACTGCAATGACTGCATTCAAGATTGTAACAGGTAAATTGCAACCTTCTAAGCAGAGCAACAACATTCCTGATGATGATTAAACGTTTTATGTGATATCTTATTATTGTACTTTGAATCCCTGTATAATCTGACAGATGCATTTATTTGTTACATAAACATTCACGTGAAGCTTAGGGAAGGAATAACATTTATCTGACTTACAAGGCTTCTTGTATGCACAAGTATGTGTAGAAGATCTGCGTTTTTTATTATAACAGCAGGCTTCAGTAATGCTCACTAGTAACCTCTGTGTGCAATCTTAATTAATCCATAATGCTTATAATAATGTAGGAAATTATTTTGAAGCATTTGTGAGGTTCACATATCTGCTTTGTTTCTGTGTTGTTTTTATTTTTTAAATATATATTCAGCTTAGCTACAAGCAATGATTACAGTTAAGAAACTGAGCTAAAATCCTTCCTGCTTATTATGACTTTAAAGGATACGGGAATAAGAGATGACATGCCTTCAGTAACTTTCAAACACTGCCTTCAGCTAAATTATTAGTGTATTTCCAGATGTCTTTTGTTATATTTTCTTAAATAGGATAAAAACAAAGCTTAAATGGCAAAGAGTTTCTCAAGATGGTTGGGATACTTTAGATCTTTTAGTGGTTTTTTTTTTTTTGCATACTAGAAACCAACTGTTAAAAAATACACCTTATATCTAACTGGTTAACCACATTTGTTAAAGGAGATGCAGGAACATGGACAGCTGTCTGATAATAGATTCACACAGAGGGTGGTGACACACTGGAACAGGTTGCCCAAGGAGGTTGTGGATGCCCCATCCCTGGAGGCATTCAAGGCCAGGCTGGATGTGGCTCTGGGCAGCCTGGTGTGGTGGTTGGCAACGCTGCACATAGCAGGGGGTTGAAACCAGATGATCATTGTGGTCCTTTTCAACCCAGGCCATTCTATGATTCTACAATAAAACAAGATGGCATACTTAACAGCCAACAGATAACTCAGGAGTTTTCTATTATAGAAGAATTCAGCCAAAGTCAGTAATACAGTGATTTTGGTTTTTATATTCTTACTGAGTGAAAACTCATTTTCTCATTATTTTATCATGGCGTTCTTAATCTTGTGCATATTCAAGAACAAGTGATGCCTGCTAAGCATAAGAGAGATGGAAGTAATGTAGAAACTGGGAGGCAGAACAGCCAACCTGCAGAAAGTAGGCAGTGTCAGTTAAATTTACTCCAGGCAACACAATATAAGGGATGATTTCCAAATAAGTTGCTTGATTTAATCTAGTAAAACTCAATGTAGTGCTTACGCTTGTGGCATTAAAAGTATACAAATGTATTGGACATCTACTAAGTTTTAGCTGCATAAGGCTTAAAGATTTATGAAAAGCCATCTGTTGGATCACTCTTTGTGTCAAGTCTCTCATTTGGATATTTCTTGTTATTGTGAGTGAAGCAGGGCTCCTACACTAACTTCATTTTCCCTAATTTAATATGATGGTGTGGCTTGTTTTGTGAATGTATTATCTTTACTTTCTGCCCTGGGAAGAGTGTTGCATTCCCACCAAATGCAACACACATTTTCAAGGAATGTCTTCCACTCTAAATAATAATTGTGATTTTTCTGTCATTCTAAATACTAAGAGCCTGAATATTGTGTTAGTTTTTGTGTAAGCTACAGAATTGGGAGCATTTTTGCAAAGTTTTTTAAGAGCTGTGACATCACATGTTTTTGTATTTTTCAAATGCATTCATTAAGATAAGGAGAGTTGGAATGTTGGTATGCTTGTGAAACAGAAATTGGAAATCTTCGTGACAGAGATTGTTGTTTCTCCAGTTTTGTGGAGGAGTAATGGTGAAAAGCTAACTTAACAATAAGGAAGGCCAATAACATCCTGGGCAGTACAGAGAGGAACGTAGCCAGTGGATTAAGGGAAGTGATTATCCCTTGTACTCAGCACTTGTTAGACAGCAACTATGTTATGTTATTGTGTTGGATTTTGGTTTCCCTACTACAAGAAAGGTATTGATCAACTAGAATGAGTTCAGTGAAGTGTCACTGAGGGGGCTTTGGGCTTTTGGAACACTTGACTGGAGAAGCAGAGGGAGCTGGGTTTGTTCAGCTTGAAGAATGGCTTTGAGGGCTCCTAGCAGCAGGCAGCCAGGACCTATGAGGAGATCAACCAGAAGGTGGAACATGCTCTGGCGGTGAGTGTACTGTAGGAGGATAAGTGACAGCTGGCAAAAACAAACCCAAGAAGTTCTGGCTGCACATTGGAAGAAAAAAACATTTCCCAGTGGGGGACAGTGGGATGTTGTGACAGGCTGCCTAGGGTGCTTGTGCAGAAATTTCCCTGGAGCTTTTCAAAGCCTGACTGGATAAAGCTCTGAGCAACCTTTGTCTGATGTCAGAACTGACTCCACATTTAGCAGCAGGTCAGACTAGAGACCTTACTGAGTGTGAATTACCTTAGGATTCCATGACATCTAATTGCCCAGACTCACACTAATTTAAGTATTTTGGTGTTTATCTTTTTGTCTTATTAGCAAGGATCAGTGATTAGTAAAAAGTAATATTTAATTGATAAAGCTTTTGTGGCTTCATCAAGTTACTGGCAAAGCACTTGATGTTCAGAAGTTCTGATTGCACACTATCAGGGATTGAGGCACAGAAGAACAAGACAGGCAGAAACCTAAAAGGCAAAAGTAGACAGGGATATATTTGTTTTTCATTAAATGTGTTTTTACGTGAATATTTTCACATAAGGAAGAAGAATTAAAAATTGTGTAGGCAAAAGCACAATAGACTTGAAATTCTTGTAGGTCTAGGCATGACTTGAGAAAAACAACAGCTGTCATTTTGTTACTTTCATCACCAGGAAAGGAATAGTTCTGCAGGTGGAAGATGCGGATTTGAGTTGAGTAAGTTGTAGTAAAACCGTTTCTGACCTGCATTTCATTTGGGGCATTAATAATAAGCCACTCAACAGTGTCTTCCTGGGTTATATCACTGTAAGTCAAATCTGAAATCACACAGTTGTTCCACATAGTTGTGTATATAATGAAATAGTTGTACTACTATTATTTACTACTATTGTTTGCTTTTTTTCTGCTTTAACATCATATCTCTTTTGTTTTTTCCAGAGCTCTGGAGCTTCAGCCATTTTCCCTCAAGCCTCTCCTACGACGAGCAATGGCGTACGAGTCTATGGAGCGGTATCGACAGGCATATGTTGATTACAAAACAGTTCTACAAATAGACAGCAGCATACAAGCAGCAAATGACAGTGTTAATAGGTAAATGCACTTTGTACATTTTCTACACATCAGTCCAAATAGAGGAATGTAGTTCCGTTTTGCCTGGGAGTACATCCTTTCTGCATTTATCCCACAGCAAGGTCATCACAACTACTGTGTTAGAACTAGAGGACTGGCTGTTTAATTTTGTTGTTTTCCCACAGCTTAACAGTTGCCCTCTGCAGCACTTTTTTTTTTTTTTTTTAATTATAATATTAAAAGCCTTTTGGTTTTTTTGGACTGGCACTCCAACTTCTTTCCTAACTTGTATCTGATATCATGCAGAGCAATATTTTAAGTCCATACCTTTTCTCTGCCGTTTCTGTTTCCTTAATTTACTAGCACTCTTTATGTGGCAACTAAGATTTATGTTAGGTGTGAATTCTTCAGTATGCTGCAGTTGAGCACTAGAGCAGCTTGTTGCAGTGATTGGCTACAAAGCTTAGAGACATAAAAAAAAAAAAAAAAGGAACATAACAGATTGCTTGGAGATACATTACACTATCTTACTGTAAGATACTATATATAATCGTTCATTATTATGATAGTGTTGTTACAATTTTATTCTCATTAACATGTTGAAAGTACGTAAGTGCACAAATGACAGGATTTTCATGTTGATTTTCTTTCCTTTTTCTTTTTATTGGACAAAAAAATACTTAGGAAAGCAGAACAGACATTAATTGTTGAGCAGGACCCCATGTTTCTGCAACTTTTTGCAATGGAATCTAGTTCTTTCCTTCTTAAGGCTAGGTAATGAGTGTCTATGTTTTTCTTTATGCTTCAATGAAGAGGCAATAATATTTTTAAGTTCTGCTTGTTTAAGAAGAGACGTCCAAAGGAGATCATGAAACTTTACTGTCTCCTCTTTGTAGTCGTATTTTTGATTACACAACAAATTGTTGCTGATCTCCTGGATCTGCATTGATAATAGACCATTTGGTTTGCTGAAGTAACTTCCTGTCTTGGTATCTCTACAGCTTATCAGACTTATTATACCTTTTTTTTTTTTTTTTTTAATCTTCTTGGCTTATTTATCTGCAGATATTCTTTTTTTGGTTTCTTCTGACAGTGACTTGTAACTTGCTTAGTAATAAGCTTATTTCCTTCTTTTCCCTTAACATTCTTCCTTTTCTCCTCTCTAGGCCTTCCTTATGTTTTTAGCTTCACTGCTCATTATTCTTTCCTCCCTGGCAACCCATCACCTTATTTCAGCTGCTTCTTCCTTCTTGTCTTCTCTTCTGCTGGTAATTAATTTTTGCTTGCAAATTCTTACTTTCTTGAGCGTGGACCTCCTGCATTACTGAATTTTTAATATAAATTATTTTTGAGTATTTTATTGCTTGTAAGTTAACCTGTAATCGATGACCAAACTATCAGTTTTTATTTCTGAAGTGATACACCTTGAAAAATGACAATAACAAAGAATTGTAGGTACTGTACAGCCCTTTAACTTTGTGGGACAACCTCAAAATAGATCTTTGAATTTTTTAGAAATGTCAGGTCTTAACAACCTGCTTTTACTGAAGGATTTATTTGTTCTTGAGTTTCTGGAGGAAACTGGATGGCGATTGTGTAGGAAACTGACAGAAAACCTCATCTTCCTACTTCTGTCTGAAAGTGGGCTCACTAAATCTTGTTAAGGCTAATCTTGCTGTGTTTACCTGCTAAGCGGCCTTTCAAAAACTCCTAAAACCTAACAGCTGTTCAGTCTGATACTTGAGATTGTTCTCATGTTAAAAATGAGTAGAATTTTTAAGATAGAGCCTTTACCTGCTGTTTTACAACCAAAGTAAAATAAGAAAGAATATATTTATTTTTCTGAAAAGTCAACTGAAAACAAGCATAAAGAACTGTGTGTTTATCACAGTTAGATGATTTTCAGTTGTGTCTTTCATGCTGGACAGTATGTTCATGCGTTTCCATTAATTAAATTGAAATGTCATTCCACTTCTCCCAATTCTCAACAGAATTATTCTGTTATTTTCTGTGAGAAGAACCAGAAAAATAAACAATCAACTTTTTAATAAAAAGTGTACAGTTTTATTCTCTAATAACATTACCAGAGTAAATCTTAGGGCTGTCTAACTTATGACAGTGTGCCACATTTTTCTTAACACTTGCATTCACAGAATCACAGAATCACAGAATTGTAGGGGTTGGAAGGGACCTCCAGAGATCATCGAGTCCAACCCCCCTGCCAAAGCAGGTTCCCTACACCAGGTAGCACAGGTAGGCATCCAGGCAGGTCTTGAACATCTCCAGAGAAGGAGACTCCACCACCTCCCTGGGCAGCCTGTTCCAGTGCTCCGTCACCTTGCTGTAAAGAAGTTCTTGCGCATGTTTGTGCGGAACTTCCTATGCTGCAGTTTCTGGCCATTTCCCCTTGTCCTGTCTCCACTCATCATTCAAATGATGCTTAAAAAAACCCTAAAGCTTTAGTAGAATAAGAACAAAACAGAATTTCTCTGTCACCCTATAAAATACTGCTTATTAATCACCCAGATAGAGGAAAGCCCTGGAAGGGTATATGCAGTTAATACAAAGAAAAATGTTCTTGTTCACTTGGAAAACAGATTAAATAGCTAGATCATACACAGAATATCACATTTTGTAGTGTTAAGAACTTATTTTCAATACCAAATGGTATGTTTCATGCAGCATATAGCGCACATGTTTCATGCAACATAGCACATAAAATCATGTGCTGTATAGCTCTACAAACAGTGCTTTTATTCTGTGTTATTTTTTAAAATGCTGTGTTAATTTACAAGCAGTGTCTGCCTGGGCTGCCCAAGTTGTCCCTGCTTGAGCAGGGAAACTGGACCAGATGGATCCAGAGATCCCTTCCAACCTTAACCACACTGTGGTTCTGTGAAATAATATTAGGAGTGCTGCTTCTTGTATTGGTTCTTCTTTTGGATCCTAATAGGAAAATAATTTGGTGCCAGCTGCTTCGGCTCCAGCTGGTGTATTGCACTGAGGAGTTTTTTACTTTATAGCCGTTATTATTGAAACTTTTATAAAGGAAAAAACAAGGAAGGAAACTTTATCTGGGTTGTTAGTGCTCATTTTGTCTCATTTGAGTCACATTTAGGGTTACCAGATTTTATTTTATTTTTTGGCAGATAATTAGCGTAGGGTGTTTTCTTGCACTACGTTAGATAGAAATGCATCTAATATGCAAATTCAATTCATTGATTTACAGAGTATCAATTTGACTTGCTTTACAATTATGAAAGCTTTTCTTTGCTAAAGTAGACATCAGAGTAGCTACCTCTTGGCTCCTAAATTAATGTTGTTATTAGAAGGCTTTTATATCACTTGTATTACTAGCATTCTCATCATATGTTAATAGTAGCTTGATTGGGCTTTTTTTTTGTTTGTATGTTTCTTTTTTAAATCACTATAAAAGTTGCAAGAAAACCATGAATTCTTTATTCATGCTTGTTTAGGTCTTTCTCCAAAACCTATCACAGAAATGGGAAACTCCCAGTTAACTGTATTCTGTACTGAACCTCTCATGTGTAGAAACAGATGATCTGTAATCTGTTGGTTAAAGAGAGACTGAACAGTTTGAATATACTTTTCTTTGCATTTTTAAATGGTGATGAAGAATAATCCATTGAAGAATTTTTGACTGCTGTAAGAAGTGTAATTTAGTAAGTAATTTGGGAGCTGTACTGGTTGTTTAGAAAATACTTTTGTGAGAGAGAATTGTATTTTGTTTGACATGGGCAAATTTAGGTACCATGCTTATGTCTCAGGACGTTGTTTTTTACTCTTGTTTCAGATAACACCAATGAGCTACTGAGAAAACTAAGCAGCATAGATGTCTGTTTCCCCTCCCCCTTTCTTTACTGCATGTTTGAGGCAGCACTTAGAGCTTGGTTGCAAAATCTGACATTTGCTTTTATAGATCTGGCTGATGTCAGTGTCCTGTCTCCTACATACCAGCATAAGTACTCTGAGTTAAAAAGGGAAAAAGTCTAAATCAAATAAATAAATTCAGTAGTGTTGACTACCAAGACAGTTGTTGTTGTTTTTTCAATAATCTTAAGGATAATTGTTCAGTTTTGTGTTTGTTTTTTCTTTTTTTAATTGGAACATTGCATTATTTAATTTGTAAGTTATTAAAGCATGAATTAAGTGTATGAAGAGTCATGTTGATGGGGCTTTTCCTTTTCAGAATAACGAAGACTTTAATTGATCAAGATGGTTCTTGTTGGAGGGAAAAACTGCCTCCGATTCCAGTTGTTCCTGTTGCTGCTCAGCTACACAGGTGGGATGGAGGCAACTTTACTTCAGAGGCTAAGCCAAGCAGTCCCACACATATCAACAAAGAAGAACAGTTGCAGATGAATCGTATGTATAGCTAATGCAGATAAGTATGTACTAGAAAATACTTTTAACCAAAAAATGGAATAAAATGTAGTAAAGAAATGACTTTCGAAAAATATTTATTGGAGAACTTTGTGAGAAGTCAGATTAGATGATCTTTTATGTGATTAGGTTTGATGCACTTTATAGAGCCACAGTTATGGTAAATGTTTTTTGGAGGCCAAATGATGCAGTGTAGTTTGCAGCAGGTCATTTCTAAGGTGATATAAAATATAGCAGAAATGCTCATCAGCATTGTGTTGAGTCCTATCACAGGTGTCACTGGTTTGCCTGACCTCAACATACAGCAGCTAGAACAGTTCTCTCCCCCCCAAAAAATAAACTAGACAGAAACCCACCCTAAGTATCATAAGCAGCTGCATAATCTGTAGCCATCATTTAATAGTTGATAAAAATATTACTCAGCTGTTCAGAACAGAACAAGTAGGCTTCTGTGTGGCCAGCATGTAGTGAAATGGACTACAGAAGAAAAATTCTGATTTTTTTTTTACTACAGAATTTAATTTCAACAGTGGCTATTCAGTAAGCACTCTTAAGAAATGTTGGTTCAGAGTCTTTTCATGTATGCACTGAGTCCTTACCTTCAGTTAGGACACTTTCTTCCCTCTGATTTTTTCCTTTTGGTGGAGTTTTTATTTTTCTTGCTCCAGTAAATCAGGTGAAGGAGCCTCTCCAATTCTGCTCTTATTGATATTAAATCCTCTTGCAGCGGCCTTAGCTGTATCATTTTTGAAATTTCCTTCACTGCTAATTAAGTTTAAATAAGGTTCCCTTATGTGTTTTATGACTATGTGAAGAAAATAAGCACTGAAGATCACAGAATTATAGAATGGCTTGAGTTGAAAAGGACCACAAAGATCATCTGTTTTCAACCCCCTGCTATGTGCAGGGTCACCAACCACCAGACCAGGCTGCCCAGAGCCACATCCAGCCTGGCCTTGAATGCCTCCAGGGATGGGGCATCCATATCTATCCTTGTTTAACAGAGAGGAGAACGTACCGCGTAATTACATTGCTGGCCTAATATGTAGCAGTGATAGAGCTGTCTCTCCACAATCAATTATTGCATTAATGCATACCTTCAAATAATCTGTACTCTTGGGCACTATGGATTTAAAGACCTTAGTGCTATCTGAAAGGTCATCCTTAAACTTATTTATGCTTGATGGAGAGCAACAGACAGCTTATGCGCACATGCATTTATGAGAATTTGACTTTTTTATTGAGAACTAAGTGTGGTTCTGGAAAACTTGAATGGTGTAGTTTATGAATAATTAGAGTAATAGCATATATAGAACAATGGTAATGCTACAGGAACTTAGTTTTTTGTTTAAGGAACATGAAGGATGTCAATGTATATTTCAAGCTCAATTAAATTCATAAAAGTTTTACTCTACTTTTTAAAATGTTCAATGACTGGAGCATTTCAGTTAGTTGTGCATATTGTTACGGATTTATCACTTAAGGATTGGACAGTTTAGCATTTATTTTTGAGATGAAGTAGAAAACTGATATTTGACACAAATGTGTTGCTATTAAGAAAATTTTCAAGCTAAGCTTTTATATTTATGCTGCAGTGGTTGTACTCTGGGCTTTTTCTGTTATCAGGGAGTACAATTTGTTGGTTTTTTTTAATTTCATTTTAACTTAACTAGGTTAACTAGGAACGATTAAATTTACCTCTCTACAACATTGTATAACTTTGTGAAGAGAGAGAATTTGAAAATTATCATAAAGATACAAAGATAGCAGTTCCTTAGATCATGTTTAACGTGTTCTGAGACTTTACTGTTAGCCATCACTGTCTCCACAGAGTGTTTCTGTGGGATTTTGACATAAAACACTTCTCAGTCTACTTCAAGGGACTTGAAAGTGCAATCAGGCTTGGTTGTCCATAGCAAGCATTAAAATTGTGGTCTAATTCAGAAGCACGTGCAACAAATGATGTGGAAGGAAAGATAATTACGAAAGAAGAAAGCATTTATATATATATGTATAGTTTGGTGTTTTCCAGTTACTTAAAATATCTTTATCATAAAAGTCATTAACAGAATATTGTTGATGTCTCACTAACCCCAGTGATGTGATTCTCACTGTCAGTTTATCATAGGCATTGTGATGGATTGGTTTCTTGCAGAAAGAATATTAGGTAACATAATGGCCTTTTTGGTGTGATGGTGAAGAACTAGAAGGCTTTTAATGCTACTGATTACATTTCTACTGCTGTAAATAAAGCCAGTATTTCAGTGGTTCATCCCTCTGTACCACAAAGAGCAGGTTGAGAGGAGAAGATGAAAGCAGAGTTGTCTGTCGCATTCACATTATTTTCAGCAAAAATAGTTACCTTGGTGTATTAAAACTTATGTGTTATGTCAGGTGTGTGTATGTAGGTTCATACCTTTCTTAGAGCATTGGGAAGATGTGGGACAGAAATTGGAATGTGCAAACTGATAAAAATACTCCAGAAGGCAGGCAGTTATTCTTGGTCTGGGTAGATGATTCAGTTACCTGTAATGAACCGACCTGCTTACATAACACTGTGATCCTTTCGTTATGCAGGTGAGAAAGCTGAGGAAAAGTTCAGGACATTAAAAAGTGAAGGGAATGATTTTGTGAAGAAGGGTAAATATGATGAAGCTGTCAATAAATACAGTGAATGCTTGAAGTTAAATCCCAAGGACTGCACAATCTACACTAACAGGTAAAGATCTGAAATCTAACCCCACTTTGTGGGATAATAACGCTTACATTTTCGCACTGAAAATAAGGATTTTGCATCACTTCAACCTCTTTTGTAAAGAAAGGCTTTTTTTTTTTTTTTTCCACTTGATGAGCATTTCTAGTAACAAAATTGATATTTGGTTAAACCATGTTGTCTTCCAAGCAGGGCAAGTATTAATGTCAGTGATGTTTATATAAAGATTTTAAGATGTCTGTAAAGTAACCGAAGTAAAAGTTATAATTAACACAGCATTTTGCAGAACATTGTGAGAATATTGACTTGATATTAATTACAAACTAAGGTGCAGTTGCAGTGTACCAAATAGAGAGAATAATAATTTAGAGAAAATGTGCGTACTGAAAAGATAGAAGTAGAAGCATCGTCACACAGCAGCATTATTTTAAAGGTTGACCTAATTCTTTGGCATAATTCTTTATGCTGTAATCTTGTCAGCTTCCTCAAACTAAGAAGGATTTTACTAGGCCCAAACCTGAATAGAAGACTTCCAAGTAATAATTAAGTACAGAAAATGGTATTGCTTATTTAATCTAGAGCACTTTTGTACTCAGAGTGTCTTCATAGAATCTGTATTACATACATTACTATACTATCATATTAAGCTAAAATAGACTGCTTTTAAAGTACTTGTATACCTGCTTAGCTTCAAGCATTACTCATACCTGAATTTTAACTGGAATTGGCCCTAAGTCCATCCAGTGATGTCATTAATACTTACTGATTTTGATGTATTGAAGGAAGAAAAGATGTACTGTAAGGGAAAAACAACAGCATATTGATATTGTGTGAAATACTGTAATAAACATTACAGAGAGTCAGATGCTGAGGGCATTATAGTACACTAGAATTTACTTATATTGCAGTGTATTCTGTTTTTCTGTGTTAGAGCTCTCTGTTACTTGAAACTGCATAAATATGAAGAGGCTAAGCAAGATTGTGATCATGTTCTTCAAATAGAAGATTCTAATATTAAAGCTTTTTACAGAAGAGCACTAGCATACAAAGGATTACAGGTGAGGAAAAAGAACATGGCAGATATCCTTAAGTACTTCTAAACTTGCTTATCCTCTTCAAAGGCAATCATCAGGTAATTAAGTCAATGAACATAAGCAAAGTATGCAGTGCTGATGATGTATTACTGTGTAAAGCATTAGGCATATATAGAATATAAATATTTTTTGAACATAAAGATCTGCATGTTGATTTACAATAATTTGAGAAAAGAAGGAATATTGGAATAAATAAGCTTTGAAGAAAGGCAGTTAAGCAGGTTTAAACTCTGTTATAGTGTTCTAGTTTACCCCTGTGTGTCCCAGTCTATTTTTTTTTGGCAAGGTGTTCACTGTATCTTAGCTGATTACATACAGATTCTCTTCAGATCTGCCTTCATCTGTTCAAACCAAAATCTCAAGCTGTCTTTTGGCACCTGCACATATTTGAGTGCTTGTCGTATTAAACCAGGACTCTAATTATCTTCATTCTCTTCTACTTTCCTTCTCCAAATGCATTGGAAATCTTTGTCAGTGATTTCCTTTCTCACTCTGTGGGCAGTGTGGGGATTCAGCCTTTGCCTTTCCATCAGCACACTGAAGTTGTTGTCATCACATGAGGCACGGCGCTCATGGATTCTTTCAGAACTGAGCACCTAGGGACTCTCAAGATGGCCAGATGTAGGGATGAGGGAGTGGTAATGCTAGGGAAAGCAACAGAGGTGATCTAGGACTGACAAATGACTTTGTAACAAAAGATAGTAAGAGCCAGATGCATCTATTTTGTCAAGATGTAACTTAGCTGGAAGGTGTTGTTTATAAACAAGTATTTATATCACAAAAGCTGCAGTGGAATTTAATGATTTTTATACACTCACTGAAATGTAGTTCAGGAAAGATCAGGATAAAGGTGGTACTTGTTTGCTGAATTAGGCCTATAACACAGGATATGGGACTGGACTGTACCTCCTACACCCGATAGCCCAGGATGCAGTTTAAAACCTAGGAGAACTGGTTGTTTGCTGGCCAATGTGATCATTATCAGAAGTCTGTTCTGGAACCTCATTTCTCTGTAGTTGTGAATATTCAAATGTTTCAGCTCAAATAGCAGCTGTTTGCTGAAGGAGGCAAGCTGTCCCCTTGCTGCATTCATTTGCAGAATTCTGATTCTTTGACTCTTCTTTCATGATACAGCAAACCTTGGTTCACTCGCAGACTTCATGCAATTTCTCTGCACCTTGAATGCAATTAATTGGTATTGAACAAAATATTCTGGATAGAAAAGAGAATGTCTGTCTTTTGCACTGGTGGTTTCATAACTGTTGAGAAGCTGAGGAAAGATGTCAACTGATGATGCAACAGAGGATTGTTTTTTTAGGGTTTGTTTTCTCTTCTGTGATAATATGACCCTTAATAACCTTGAGACACTGATTGAGAGCAGAGGAAATAGTAGCTCCCTCACTTTTCTGTGCACAGTCTTTTGCTATCTGCTGTTACATTTACCCTTATTTTCAATATTCAGCTCCCAGGATAACTTGGTTCATTCCATGCGGTTTTTCAGCCTTCCTCAGAACTGATGCTGCTCTGAACTTTGTCTCTCCAGAAAGTTTAATATACAAATGCATAATACTGAAAGTCAAATCTTGAAATGAAAGCATGAAATAAATGACAAGACTGATTCTGGAAGAATTGTGTCCTAATGTCACTCTATCTTTGTATTGGTCCTTCTGTATTTATCCTAGAATTCATCATCATGTAATCTCAGTCTTCCCAAGTATTACCAGGAATTTCTTTGTGTGTCAGCCCATTTGAGATGAGCTATTGAAATGGTGCCCAGGAAGTTAAGGCATAGTTTTAATTTAAGTTTAATTAGGCCTACTGTCAAAGTACACAAACTGCTGAAGGAGTTGCATTGAGAAGGTATTAAAGTGTTAATTATAGTTAAAAGCAGCAATCTCCAGTAATCTATTTTCTAACACAGGGAAATGTTTTTCAGAGCATAAATTAATTCATACTATATATTTAATAAGAAAGTATTTAGACAGAAAGTATTAAAACTCATCCTTGGCTTGCTTTTTTTTCTTCCTTTATAAATTACACTGCATTTAGATTATTTTTGTCTACTTAATGTCAAGATTTCAGCATTTCTATTTCTCTTAACAGTAAAAGACAATACGATAATTGTAATTTATTTTTCCCATGGTGTGTTTATGAAAAAAAAAATTTCCCTTTTACTTACAGAACTATCAAGCCAGCATCAATGATCTCAAGAAAGTTCTTCTAATAGACCCAAATGTTCTTGAAGCAAAAAATGAACTAGAGGAGATAACCCAGCTGCTCAGCCTCGGCAGTGCTGCTGTCACTGACTGTCAACAAAAGCAAAGGAAGAAAATAACCATACAAGAGGTATATCTGTTCATTTTTACAAGCAGGCAGTACAGAAGCCATACATTTGCAAACATAATACCAAAGCATTTGGGTTGTAATTCTTAGCTCTACACCTGCTTTAGGCAGAGTTGTATTTTTAACATATTGGAGGATGCTCACATACAATGTGTTCATCATCCACTCTGTTCTGCTTCGAGGTGCATTCGGAACCACAGCAGAAATGAAAAAAGTACATTTAGACAGCAAGAAACTTCAGCATGTGCTCCTTATAATCAAAGACTGTTTAGATTTTGAAATAGTAATTCTACAGGATATGGCTGTCCAAGAGCAGCCTTGCTTTTGAAGTCTGAGCTATTCTAGCAACCTCTGGCAAAGGTTGTCAGCAACATGCCAGCTGTTCTTGTGCTGGTAGTAAAGCTACTGGTATGAAGGATCCCTCCTTAAAAAGCAGTGGTACAGGTGGACTATCTGCAGAGTCTGGCAAAAGAAATGTGTGATTTAATATTACCTATTGGATCAAAATAATAGCTTTCCACAGTTTTTTGAATTAAGTAGTGAAGGGATTTTCTCAGTCACCTGATGTTTTCAATTGTAATTTCAGTAGTCCTTTAAGAATGTTTTTTTTTACCCTTCCCTGTTTAAAATACATAGTTTCCAGTCTATGCTATTAAACTGAGACTGTAATTTGGATTGTGCAATTTCAAAATGATGGTGTAATGGAAATGGTGGTTACTAACACAGCAACAACTTGTTTTATTGATATATTTCCCAGTGTCACAAGTTTGTGGGATTTGATGTAATGGTGTAAGCTGGGAATAGCGTTAGTTAAGCTGTGAGTTGTGACAAAGGGACTGAGAGTGTTCAGAGGAGCTCTGGGCAGTGAATGCAGTGTTTGGAGACGACTACATTACCAGCAGAGGTAATTCTTGCAGGGCTGGGGCAGGAAGCATTGATGTTTGCTGTTGTAATTGCTGCTGCCACTTTAAGACACCATTCCTTGTCTAACCTACGTGGGAATGCCATGAAAGCAGTATGCAAAGAAAATGAAGGAAAATGTAATTAGAAAGAGATTTATCATTATTATTCCATTTTAATCAAGCTATAATTTTATAGAAGACAGCTAGATATCTCCCTTGACACTAAGGATTATTTAAAAATAAAGCAAAAGCTCTATAAGCCCAATGCCTGCGGAAATGACTAAGCTTGCTCCCAGCACAGCACTGTAATGTGTACTGCTGCATCTTCAGATTTTCAAAGGCCTGACATGAAGTTTTTGGAGAGACCCTGTTCAGTGAGGTGTAGTGGTAGGTTTGTACTGACTCCACGGCTCCTAAAAGTTTGAAGCGGACTTTAGTAAAAGTAGTTACGTAGTTGTAAATGTGGTTGGCACTGCAACAGGTTGTCCAGAGGTGTGGTTGATGCCCCATCCCTGGAGACTTTCAAGGTGAGGCTGGATCAGGGCAACCTGATCTAGGTGTGGTGTCCCTGTTCATTACAGGGAAGCTAACTAGATGGCCTTTAAAGGTCCCTTCCAATTCTAAGGATTGTATGATAGTGGAACTCAAGGCTAATTTTCTAGCAACTGATTGATGAAGCTCTGCACAGAGCAATCTGTGCCATCTGGGGAGAAGTGGCAGTGCAGGCAGTTAGACCATGATAAGCCTTCTACTTCCACGGCAAGTTACAAACAGCAACCTGATGCAACTGCTGTGTGCCTGTGCTATTCTGAAGTCACAGCAATGAAATAAAGCTGTAAATGAAAAGCATGTGGAAACTAAACTTCAGTTCTGCAACTTCACATTTAAAATATGTATCCCTATCCCTAGCTCTCTTCCAGTGTGCTTCATTTCTCTTTCTACAGTGGAATGCCAGGCAGTGAGAAGAAATGCAAAATACAGACTTTTGACTAAGAAACCTTTAAAGATAAACAAGGGATGTACCATTCTGGGGGGAAGAAGGACACAGAGGAACAGAGGAGCCTTTATGAAGAGTAAAGCCTATAAAGAGAAGCCTTTGTGAAGAGTGAAATGCCAGCTTTAATTTAGCGATGTTATTGTTGAATGTACACGTGCCATGTATGGAATTAATGATTTGATGCCATTTCTTTTGTGAAGGTAACTGATGAACAGGAAGAGGGGCAGCTTGTGACATCAGAAGACGTTGTGGCTGACGATGTCTGCTCTGAAGAAGCAGTTCAGAAGAGTGTGCCATCAAAGACCTGTGAAAAACTGACGATTTCTGAACCATCCAATGCCTATGACTTTGGTCAGATTGTAAATGCAGTGAACACCAATAAGGATCAGTCTGCTTGTGCAGATCTTCTAACAATTACTGATCCAAAAAAACTGCCAATGCTGTTAAGTAACAAGCTTGAAGGAGAAATCTTCTTGATTTTCATCCAGTCATTGGAGCATTACATCCTTGGAAAAGATCCTGGCCTTGTATATCAGCATCTTTTCTATTTGAGCAAAGCAGAAAGATTTAAGGTAAGAACTTAGGTTAAATGAGTACTTCAGTCAAACAGAAATTTAGGAGTTTCATATTTCAGTAGGAAATGATTGCTGTATTTCTGTCAAATGCTGTGATCTTCAGTTGCCTGTGCTGATTATAACCTAATCTGTTTTCTCAGGTGGTGTTGGCTCTTCTCAGCAAAAACGAAAAAGAACAGGTTCAGCGACTGTTTGCTTTGCTCACGGAAAACCAGAATCATCAATACTCTTTGGAAGAACTTGACAGCCTTAAAAAGGTGTATGAACTTTAAGAACTTAAGGTTTATTTGTTGTGTGGTTAGAGCTGTCAGTTGTAAGATGTCAGTACAACTCTGCAAACACGCAGGGGTTGAAGTGGATCTCTACATGGACTGTCTGAATTCTGTTTTAGTTTGACAGCATACACGTATTTAAAACTTGCTGCTCTTTTTTTTCTTTTTAGTTGTATACAGTTTTAGTCTAGAATTTAATGCATGTCTTTGTGTTCAGTTACGGAGTTTGTGTCATCCTGATTTTGTTTAGACATGGAAATATCTATTTTGCATTTATATATAGCATGAAATACCTTGGTGGTACAAAGGAAGCACGCTTTCAGTCATCACTTGTTCTATCACCTTGTGGGTTGTATGTTCTCGTGGTAAGGAAGCACCTTCAAGACAAACAGATCCATTAACGATAGCTTTGCTATAAACAACTTACAAGTATAAACATTTTTCAAATAAACTGCACAGCCCATCTGTTTCTTCGCCCCCCCAGCCTGTACAAAACAGATGTAAATATTTTTGGTGCTGTACAGAGATGAATGAATAATATATTAGCTTGTCATGGAACACTTTGGCTCAAAATAATTAATTATTAACTAAATGGGTATGTTTTTTTAATGACAAACGAGTAAGTTTTAGTGCACAGAGAATTTTGTTTTCTGTGTGCACGGAAGGATTGCTAGTTTGCACAGCTTTTAAGGGAACAAATGGCTGCATCTAACAATTAAAATGTTTAACTCCGAGTCTGTAATCAGATTACTTAAAATACCAGCTATTGCTGTTTACAGACGAATTCATGAGGCTAAAACTAAGGCTATTTGGTGGACCAGCAGGGTTTTTGTTTTCTTTCAGGCAGTACTTCTGTTTTGTATTTCATTGTGACAAAGCTCCCATTTTCAAGATGAAGCATTAAAACTTTTCACATGCCCCAATGCCTTCTTTGCACATTTAATATAAATTATATCATACTCACAAGTGCTGCAGAAGTATCATCAAGGATGTTGTTCCAGTGAAACCTTTTCTCAGGTTAATTAAAAAAAATAAATAAAGGTCTTTTTCCTGAAAAGTACAATTTCTGGACTCTTACTTTTGCTTCTACCCTCTTTGAGCTTATAGTTCTGGTGTGGTTTTTGGGTTTGGTTTTGAAGTAGAGTACCAAGAATGAAGTTTTTAATTGCTAAAACACCGTTAACACCATTGATGGGTTTTGCTCTTAAACATCCTCTTCCTGTGAGGCAGCTGTGTAGCTGAGAGAGCTCTGTACTACAGCCAGTTGCACTGAGCCAACAAAGTGCCAGGCTGCTTCATTCCTCACAAGGGCCAGGTATTGGTGGTCATTAACTTCTACGATGACAATCTCAATCATTTTAACTGTAGCTCTGTATGTTCTGGGGTTGGATGGGGTGCTGGGCAGCCTGATGATGGGCACTGGATGAGTGGCAGCAGCACTGCCTGTGGCAGGGGGTTGGAACCTGGTGATCCTTGAGGTCTTTGCAACCCAAGCCATTCTATGAGTCTATCTATGCGCAGTTTAGAGTTGAGTGTATTTATGTTGTTTTCATTCATTTCATTATGTATTTAGAAAGACAATACCTTCTGAAACTGAATTATTTTGCTAAATGGGATGATATTGCCTTCTGTAGCAGAAATACAGCTTACTGCATTGACTAAACGTATTTCTCCTGTGGTAGATTTTCTTGTTTCTGCAGGAAGAGTTTTACAACAACTAGCCAGTTTTTAACTAGCAATGGAAATAATCCTGTTACGTTCCTGTCATGGTGAGAAGATTTCCCGAAAGCATCAGAGAAACGCTGAACGTCAGATGAAACAGAGGCAGACTCAGTTTGAAGCGGAAATGACAAAGAGAGCAGCTGTAATTACCTCTTGAGCAGAAGTTCTAAATGAAGAACTGCAGCACTGTCTACAAATGAGCCCGCTCTCCTGCTGGCAGGGGAGAGCCTGCACCAGCTGCGTCATAGCTTTGTATCCCTGCCGTTCAGAGGCAGTCAGCAGAGACTGAATAACAAACATCCCCTCATCTGAACAATCAGCACTTTGCTGGTCTTGTAATGGGCAGAGATGGGCATTAGCCCGTCTCTGTTCAATGGACAGCGATGAGGGGGAAGAGTGCTCTAAGGAGAAAACTTAACCTTGGCCTGCTGCTGTGGAAGGAGCAGCCAGGGGAAGTGTGGTCCCTGAGTGGCAGTAAGCACAGCAAGCAGCAGAGTGAAAACATTATCCAGTGTCTGCACAATAACCAGGCATGTGGTGATTGGTTAAGTCAGGGATGTGAATCCCTTGCTGTAGTGCAAGTGGAGAAGTAGCAGTTTTCTCCCCTTAAAGGAAGACTGCTGGGTAAGGAATAGAGCAGGCCATGGTACACTGCTGTTATTTTGTCCCTTCCAATGTATTTTTGAAATTTTAGTGAAGTCATACCCAGGTAAATGGATATTTAAGGCAAGAGGTGCTATGAGGGATGAGTGGCATCAAGTGTCTCTCTGCCAGGGCCTTTGACCACTCCTTTCACTCCTTCATAGTGGCACAGAGAGCAGAAGTTGGCACAGGCCATACTGGAGGACCACCCTGCCAAGTGGTTTTGGAACCAATGAATCCAATGGAAGTTGTTCCCACCATAAAACTCTCTAAAGAAAACAAAAGGAAAAGGGAAAGAAGAAACAACCATCAAACAGGTATTTCCTCCCTTTTATCACATTAGAAGTAAACACATTCTCCATTCAATGCTGAGGACTACAGAGAAGTATTATTAGGCCACAAAGACACTCCCAGTTGAGGTGGCTATGAATTTTATGGCTGTGTTTTGGAGACAGGATGCAAAAATGGTCCTGTTGTAAAGCTGAGTCAATAGGACCCGGGAAAAGCAGTGCTGGGTCCTGGCTGCTCACTCTGTGCCCACAGCTGTGATTTAACCTCAGCGCAAGGTAGCACACAGTGCTGCTGGCACCTGGCTGAACCAAGGACCTGCCCCTCCACTGGCCTTGGAGGCCAGACCCCTCCCTCCAGGTGTGTGCTCTCCATCACATCCACTCACCTGCACTGCATGAGAACTTGCTCACAGTGGCACCCACTGGAGTTCATTCCAGGTGCTCTTGCTGTCGGTGGGCCAGCTGTCCATGGTCACAGACAGGTGCAGGCAGAGCACAGTTACCTCTTCTACAGCAGGGAGGGATGGTCTGGATTGTGCTGTTGTATGGCTATAGAAGCACAGCCAGGCTCAGCCAGGTGCTGCACGTCTTGCTGCCAGAACCCCAAGTCTTTGGACTTTAAGAGCAGGTCAGTATCTCAGTGCTTGTTCACAGCACACCTTCAGCATCTTTGAACTCCATTTGAGAGAGCTCCTTCCCCTGGGGCACGCTGATTAATTGACACTGCAAATTTCGCAGAACAAAACAACCCCTCATCTTCAAAGGCAGGATGGGGAGCAGAAACTGGAACGTTCCTGCAGCACAGGAAATAGCTCAGAGCCACCAGCAGCTCCCAGGCACTTCAGGTATAACCTGACTGGCCTCCCACACAGCATCCAGCCAGGTGCCACAGCCAGGAGCCTCTGATGGCACCCCAGGTGTTACGCAGGAGCCACAATGCAGCTGAAGGAGCCCCACTCCCTGTGGCCTGCCCACCTCCATCCAGTGCATGAAGCTATTGGAGCAGTAACTTCACCTGAAATGGAGGACAAGGATGGGGGGCAGCTGCTCAGCACACAGCCCGCAGGGTTCCCTCCCAGCAGCAGGGCTGATGTGCTGCCACATCAGCTTCATTCTTGTGGCAGAGGACACCCAGCAACAGCCCAGTGTGGGGCTGCTCCTGTATGCTGAACTCCATTTTGTCCAAAAAAGTGATTTGCAGGTTCTGTCCAGGACTGCGTTCAGTATATTTTCCAATCACATCTTAAGGACGTGGTTTCATGCCCTCCAAGAAACCTTCCCACCTGCTACACTGCTTCTCATTTCATGCCCTGATGTGACAGCTTTGGGGCACAGCAGGGCAGCCGGCATGCAGCCAAGCCCAACAGCACAACTCCACTCCCTTCCACGGGATGACCTGGAAACTCTTCATTCAGTGTGACACCCACTTCCCCCAGGCTACTACCTGTGGTAATATCCTTTATCTTTCTTGCAACCAGCACACCCCACGCTCCCCACCCCAGCATGCCTGGATGGCTCCACACACCGTCACCTTCTCCTCAATAAACCTACATTGCCTTCCATCAATACACGAACAGAGCCTTTGCTCTTTTATAGACTCAAAACATTTCAATGCCACTTTAAGCTTAAAATGTATGAGACAGCGCTGTTTGGACTGCGTCACATATGAGAAGATACAAAATGAGTCAGCAGTACAATGCTCTGCTAAAACAAATTCTGCAACTCTATTAACTGCTTTAATGTGGAGTATAAAATTAACAAAGGTTATTTCAGAGCAACTGAAACTACTACTTTCTTTTGATAAAGCTGCTTTGCCAGGAAAAAGAGAAATAATATATTTTCAATTTCCTGCACAGCAAAGCTGAGGTGCTGAGAGATGAAGTCAGATTTAAATTCACAGAACAAAATACAGCTCCAGTTCCCAGCTGCAAGCATCAGGGGGCATCACTGCCCCTTGATGTGCTCTCGGTGTTTCACAAGCAGAGTGGAAAAAGCCAAAAGGAACTTTCGGAGCTGCAACAATTTTATTGCTATTGCACGAGGCAGATTTGAAACAACTGAACCAGATGCCAAAGAGGATGTTCACAGCTTCTGTTCTACAGCAAGGTGCAAAGAGCTTCTGGCTTAAAGCGGCTCGAGACAGAGGTCACAAGAGATCATGCAGAAATTGAACTAACTCCAAGGTTTAGAAACAGTGTGGCTTTGAAGTACATCCACCAGCTGGACTGCATGTGGCACGTAACAGAACCATGAGTGATTCAGCTGAGACAGTGGCAATTTACTCCAAATTCATCCTCCTGCCTAAAGGAATCAGTTAATATTTCAGTTCATGACCATTACAGAGAGCTTCTACACAGGGCTGAAAAATTACATCAGGATTCCTGCACTGGTATTGAGCTGAGAAGTAAATGCTTCACAGAATAGTAGTGGTTGGAGGGGACCTTTGGGTGCCACCCAGCCCAACCCCTGCTACAGCAGCTCCCTGCTGCAGTCGCACAGGAGAGCATCCAGGTGGGCTTTGAGTATCTCCAGAGGAAGAGTCCACAGCCCCTGTGTGCAGCCGGCTCCAGTGCTCTGTCACACTCAACAGCAAAGAAGCTCTTCTCATGTTCTACTTTGAACCCACTGCCCTTTGTCCTGTTGCTGGGCATCACCAAAAAGAGCCTGGCCCTGTCCAATTGACTCCCACCCTTCAGACACAAGGATTGATGTGATCCCCTCTCAGCCTTCCCTTCTCCAGGCTGAGCAGCCCCAGGTCTCACCCTTTCCTTACATAGGAGATGCTCCAGGCCCCACCTCATCTCTGTAGCCCTCTGCTGGACTCTCTCCAGTAGATGCCTGTCTTCCTTGAGCTGGAGAGCCCAGAATGAGGCACAATAAAATGTTTAGTTAGTGCTCATCCTATTTCAACACATCACTCATCAATAACAGAGTACTGTAACAAATAGAAAAAAAATATCCAGAATGAAGTGTGCACATACCCAAAAATGCCCAACTCAAACCTTCCCACTAAATTCAGAGTTCACACCTGCTTCCAATTCAGAGCATCCAATGACAGAACTGCCTCTGTGCCTCGCTGCCATTTCCAGGATACAGTCTGTTTCATTCATCCTCATTTCTATCCTCTCCTTAAGCATCCACCATTGGAAACGTTTCAAAACACCAGAGCCAAAGGCCACCAAACAAAACCAAAATCTGGGGCAACAGAAGATGCCAGCAGTTGGAGCTGGACCGTGTAGAGAGCTGCCTGAGATCCGATGTGTTCCATAAGGCCGCCTGCATGCTGACAGGACCACTCAACTCAGTACTTAGACATTTATTTCAGATATGCAGTTTACACGCATATTACTGAGCAAAACTGAATTGCAAATATACAAATACGGTAACAAGCATTATCAAATGATGTAACTGGCACTAGTGTTATAAGCATTTAATGAAACTGGTGAGGATAAGTCATGGAAGAGAACTGCAGCACATGGCGTCTTCTTTTCATCCAACCCAACTCCCAGTAGCACCATAATGGCAATACATTGAACACAAGACAGAACATTGGTAACTGTTTTTCTGATATTCACAACTTTTTTCCCCTCATTTTTTAGTGATTTACATAGCAAAAAGAAAAACAAAACAAAACAAAACATTGGACAGTGCAGGCGCTTTGGCCAATTTCAGCTTGTGTTTATCTATACATCTTCCATATGCAAAAGAAAAATAAGCCAGCATGTCCAGAAGCCATCGTGGCAGCGGGGCAGCCACTGCCCTGCACTCCGACTCTGGGACTGAAGATGCACGTCTTGCAAAGAGATGTCATGTAAAAGAAGTCATTCACGAAAGCCTGAGTGAGTCTTTGGTAGGCTAATACTTTGTTATCATACAGTTATCTACCAGTCATTTATTCGCTAGGATTCTCATTTGTGATTGAAGGTGGCCAAAGAGGACATTCTGGAAAACACGACAGGCAAATCCTCCAACGACCAGGCACTTCACACCCAGTCTTTTCCAAGGCACCAAGAATTGACGGGGCACCGCTTTTCCCCCTCATGAAAGGTGGCTGCATCTGCTTTTCCATGATGCTCATAAATCACTGGATCATTATCTTACAGGTTTTACACAATGCAGAGCAGCCTTATCTGCCGCACGGTTGGTTGCATGAATAAATAAGTGACCCCACTGCTGTCCACAGGTGATGTCTCCATTCCACCACGCATTAAGTACCAATTTCTTCTGTTTCTAAGTGACGTAACACGCCACAGCCTCGCTCTAAGTGTGCACGCGAACGCTTCTGACACAGGGCCACATCACCTGGAGCTACACGATCCATTCCACATGCATTCCAAATACTGTGCCCAGTTATAAAACAAAAGATCACTATGGATATTCACTGCTGAAAGATGTTCATAGAGGCCTCTGCAAAACTTCTGCTTCCCTTCGAGCTCACGCTAGAATGGTTTTAAGTCAGTAATGCTCAGCTAACACCCATTTATCCCACATCCCCTATTTTTTGAGCGAACAGTGCAGGATGTATTACTTATTTTAGCATTTATCATATCAAGAATTACCCAATTTTTTCTAAATACACCAAGTATATGCTTTCAAGCAAAGTTGTGGCAAAAATAAAAAACACGGACGTATTTGTACTGCTGTAATGCACTTGTTAAAGCCTTCATGTCCCTTCACACGGCTCTAAGATCCATATGAAGTATTCTGCCTCAACAGACAGGTATATAAAACGCAGCCGTATCAAAACCTTGCTTCTGCCGGTCACCTGAAGCTTACGGAAGCCGTCGCATGTAATTAAACCAGCTTTCAGACAGGGTTCATTAGTGGTAAATACGTTTTTGCAGCATTTTTTGGCTTAAATTTCAGTCTGAATAGCAGTGCTTAATTCCGCAGCACGTTGTGAATGGTTGTTGTTTGCTTCTTTCAGAGTTTCATCAACACCCAGACCTACATCTGTTGAAGATGCGTTAGTAATGCTTTCCTCAGCGATGTAACTTAGCTGCTGAACATCAGTGCCTGCGGCTGCTGCAACAGGCACAGGGAATCCGCTCGCCTGTGGAGAGTTTTCCAAGCGATCGTTTTCCACCTCGGGGAGAACACTGACTGTGGTAAAGCGAGTGTGATAGTCGCTGGAACCATGGCTACAGGAAGTTTTCATACTTTCCATATCTGAGCAACTGAACTCAGAAAAATGACTCGAGTGAGAATCTGCTACGGATGGAATACTATCGCTAAGAGAGGGAGAGTCAAATTCACTGGAGTTTGTGCTTTGTTGTTCCAACAGCTGAGCATCCATGTCCTCTCTTGTCTCATTTATCTTCATGCTACTCTTCTTTCTCAGCTTACCTTTACATTTTTTTCCTGCTGTTGTTTCTTTGGACCACTTGGTGGCACTAGATTTACTTTCTGGCACACAGGCCGATGAACACGCAGCATTGCTCCGACCTGCAGCACTGCCATCATCAACACTGCTGCTTCCGCTGTTGTGTCTGAACTTGGCTGGCTTTGATTCAATATCCACTTGCACTTCCATGCTGTTGCCTTCCCTGCAACAAGAAAGAACCTGGTGTAAGCAGTTATCTGAAACAAGCCAGGCGATACAGCGGGACAAACTCCTGCAGCTTTTCAAAATACACTGCAAAAGCAAGTGAGAGAAACGTCGCCCGTTTTGGAAAAAGCGTTTAACCAAGTAAACAGCCCAAAGAGAAGCAGACAGTCTGAAAATGAAACACTTTACTGAGCTACAGAGATTGTTCTCCTCTTCGGAAGAAAGCTTGGCAAATACAAGCAATCACGTGTAATTCAATTTCTAACCAAAAAATTGTTTCTTTCTTCAAAGCTTTAATCAGAACTGCAGAGGCACGCTTAGGGTATCCTTTAGTAAGTAAGGCTTAATCTTCTCTTTTCACATTTCTCTTACCTGTCCAAAGGGATATAGGAGTTGAGAATGGATCCTGCCATTGCTTTGGTACTGGCATTATCACTAACTGTTCCCAGGCTAACTGTGCCAGATTCCCCACTAAGGCTGTAGCGTTCTTTCTGCACATCTGCTTGCACTTCCAGCCTTGGAGAGAAAGAAAAAGAGCTGCATGAGCTGCTACTACAGTTAAAGCACCCTAGCTGAGAATTACTACCACCTTGTAAAGTTTCTCCACCACACAATAGTAAGCACAGTTCCACAGTTAAAAACAAAATTAGATGAAATTGCCAACAAAGTAAAATGTTGCACACAAAACGGAGTTTCTGGGTTACTTCCTTCCTGAGAGTTACAAAAATGAGTTCCAAGCTGAGCTACAATTCCTTTGCAGATAAAGTACCGTACTCCAGAAACAGAGAAAACAATCAAAAGGACACACAAATTCACAACAGTTCCCATGTTGACCCAGCTGCAAAATCATGACTTATCAGGACTTAACAGTCAGAGAACTGTGTTCTGTACTCTGCTTTGTTGTACTGTTGTCAACTTCAACAGAAATAACAGAAACTTGAAAACAGATAAACCAGGATCATAAGCTTCTTTCCAAACGCCTTCTTTATCTGTGTTCTGACAGTGAACTGGAAGTATCTGCTTTGCTTTCTTCTCTCAGCACCTTCAAGATGAGGACAGGCGTACCTCAGCCAGCAGTCACAGCTCTAGACTAAGGAAGCTCTCTGTGCTACCTTGCCCTCCTTTTTCTACATAGCCTGGACCCGCAAGCTATTTAAGAGAGGTGCTAAACACTGCTCATTTTCTTAAGGAGCAAATTCCTTCCAGAACCCCACACAATCCTTTCCAGATACTCCCTGTTTCCTATGGACCCCAATTCACAGCAGACCGAGGCAGGGCCAAGGTGTTCAGAAGGGGCAATTTTGTACTTGCAGACTTCTCAACAAGTCAGAACTCATGATGTCAGTGTGAGATGCACGCAGAGAGCTCCCTAATGAGAACACAGCTGTGTTAGGTGTGAGGTGCCCCTTGCGCATAGCAGGAGGGCTGAAACTAGACAATCACTACAGTGCTTTTCAACCCAGGCCGTTCTATGATTCTACACCACATTCAGGGCCAGGTGCTATAGGTCAGGAAGAACAGCTCTTACCTGTTAAAGCAGCTAACCATTGCACTTCCCGAGAGACTGCCCGTGATACTGGCCCCAGCCAGTGCCATGGTGCTGGCCGTTTCACTCAGGTTGTCTCGAATGGCTCCTATCCTATCCATGTGGCTGCCGCTGGCACTCAAGCTGCCAGTCAGCCCGCCAACGCTTCCTTCGCCGATACTGGGGTTGTGCCGCGCCTCTGCGACTGAAGTGGTATCTAAGACAGAAAGGAAGAAGAAGGGTTTATAAAATGCAGTGACAAAAAGGACACTGTCAAAGAAAACGAGACTCCTTTCTTGGAGTTGCTGTAATGGTTGTTATCAGACATGACATACTAGGGATATCCAAAAGTTGTCCAGGGGTGGGGCACGTAACATGGAGTCAAGGATCACAGAAACCCAGTATCAAAGGATATCATCAAGTAATTAATAAAAAAAAAAAAAAAAAGCAGCACCAGATCAGCAACTAAAGGCATTTAATCTTTCCCACTAGAGATAAAAAGAGGAAAGCTAGCAGCAAGCTTCTACAAACCTACAGTATTCTGCAGTATTCTGAAAAAGCAGCACTGATTTTATCTTAAAATTTTTATCTATGGCATTGCCATTGCACAAGTCTGGTTCTGGTTCAGATTGGCAAGTAAAGCTTTACTGCATCACTGCTTCGGATTAGTATTCTGATAAATGACTTTTAAAAGGGGGTACTTTTTTTTTCTTAAAAAAATGAACAAAATCATTTTTAACGTAAGATTAAGTTGCAAATCCACTGTCCTGCATTTCTGCACTTCTGGCATCTTGTTGACCATTAGAAAGGAGGTGAAATGGCAGTGGGATCCTCAGACTGCTTTCAGTCATGCTGATCAAACTGCAACACTGGATGTAAGGAACTAAAGCGTGCCAACTTCAGAGAAAACTCAAAGAGTTGCTTCAGCAATTGAGTAAAAGGGACAACAACGTGGCAGCACTCTTTACTGCCTGAAAGGCACTTACTGGCATTTAACCTTGGTCAAGAATGAGAAAGCTGTCACCTTTCACTTAGTGCCGTGCAAAAAGCAGGACAACAGCTTACGCAGAATTCAAACCACAAGACAGCTGACTGTCTTTCTCTATGTCCACGTGAGCAAATGCTGTACTACAGCACAGCACAACATGAACACAGAAGCTTCCCTCTCATGTCAGAGCTCATCTTTTAGCACAGAGCAGAGACAGCCTTGACTGCGCCATACCTCTTCTGCAAGTAAGTTCTCTGGGTATCTGAGGCTATCAAATGTAAGTCACAAAGTCCAGAAAATAAAACATCATCTTACCTACAGCTGCATTTGTTCCACCAACATTTATATCGTTTTCATCATCAAATTCTATCCTAACACCTTTTCCATTGCCTGCTGAAACACCACAGCCTCCACTTCGGCAGAGGGAGATGGGCACAACTCCGTACACGTAGGCCAGCATGATAGGGACACCAATACCTGCAGAGGAAGGTACCACCTTGAGTTAACTAAATGCAACTCATATTTTGCACTCTCTTATGAAAGTGATTTCATAGAATGACGTTTACTTAGCATTTCAGGCTTCAAAGAAACTAGGAGAGAACAAAAGTAAGAAATACTGATATATCAGAAGTGACAGCAAAACTACTTTCACTGGGCACAAGGGCCCTCTCTCAGAACTGGAAGGCAGAGAAGCATACATACTGCTGGGTGAATTACTACTTCCAATCTCTAGAACTTCTTTTACAGACAAAAAAAAAAGAATATACTTAATATTCACATAGATTCAGTTGGACGTGGCATTCACTGAAGTCAGATGGGGCTTTGCTATTGATTTTATGGGACTCACCATCTTACCACTGTTGGATCTTTAGTATTTCCTGTATCATGCAGATTCCATCTAAGAATTTAATCATACAATTTTACCTTAAATGTAAACAATTCTGGGGGGCAAGGAGAAGAGGGAAAACAGTGAAAGAAGCCACAGGCTAAAATGCATATATTGCGTGCACGTTTATCCCACCACTTTTAATGGACTGTGAAAGTTATTCCTTTGGTGTGTAAATTGCTGATGGAAGCCAACAGAAGGTACCAAAAATGGCAAAGCTGGCACCTCCTGAAAGAGCCAGGACAAACACAGACCCAATGCAAAGGCTCCTCAGTCTAACCAAAATGAAAGACTCCAGCCACATGAAGTCGCTGGTATTCTACTATAGTTTGTCACCTACTGTAATGTTAAATTTAAAATACTGTTTTTCTTCTGCGTTGAGGAAAATTTGATAGGAATTATTTAAGTTATTAGAATACAGACAGACTCTGTGGCAAAAGCTTTGTCTTAGTTATTTAGAAGAAGCTCTACATATTTCAGTTTTAAGACGGATGACAACATCACAACTTCAATTTGCAAGATAAAAATAATTAGCTCTTCATTTTATGCCACGTTTCCCAATCCTCCATTCTACCCCAATAAATGTATAACCACACTCCTTATGTGTTGTTTTTCATTTGTTTTATGTCTTGATTTCTGTACCTGCAAAAGGAAACCATAAAACTTATCTCAGCTGAGTGTTTCATTCATGAGCGCTTACGCAGCTCTGGTTGCAAGGTGTTACCAGTACACAAAATAATCATGTTTGCTTACCTACAGTTACTGCAGCTACAACTGGAGAAACAATTACAGATAGGGTTACACCGCCTGCTATAGCCAGGTTCCTCTTGTGCTTTGAAATGTCTTTGCCTTCGTATCGATTGTGAATCTTGAAAGAAGAGGAAAATGGGTTTTTAGAGCATTACAATAATCAATAATGCACTGCTGCAATGATGGAAAAACTGACATAATTTGGAATCCGTATCCTGCTCTCTTCCATACAGACTACGTTCTATGCCATGATTTACACCTAAACCTATCTCAAAAGAAGAAAATTCTTACATGTCTGATTTTAGGCAACTGTCTTTGAACTTAGAAGCCCTCCAATTCAGCTCCTGAGTGTTTAATTTCAGCCTCAAGAAAGCTTAATCACTAATAGCTTTGTTGCTGTTATTTGTTGAATCATGACTCTAGCTTACATGGTTGAGAAAAGTAAACAATTCTGAAGATCAAAGGATTGCCTCCTCCAAGCAAACTGACACTTCCCATTCCCTGTCATCTTTCCCCCAAACAATATGGAGTGAAATTTTCACAGATAATTAGACCTAAACACAGACTGAAACATCAGAAGCATGCAAATCTTGCAGTAAGACAGCCTTCACCAAACATAACCTAGAGGGAGGGAGAGTGAGAACTCCATTGCTCTGGCACCCTCTCATGACAAGCCAAGAGGAAGAGACTCTTTCAGCAAACCAGCATGTAGAACTGCGAAGTCTCAGATCAGAAGATGCTCCTCAGAAGGATCTGCTGACCAAAACCCTTACTGATGGTTTAAGTCTGCCATAACTCTGAAACACAACCATTTCAAACTCAACTGCAGCAAATCATGAATTTGGAAGGCCCTCAAAAATCACTGCGTTACAGAGATTTCCTACTTCATTTTTATTTAATTCTAAGAAAGTGGCATTTTAGGCATAAGTGCTTCGTCTGTCAGAACTCTTGGTTAAGACAAAATTACAAATGACCAGCAGGTCTCTCTCTTAATAGTTGGCATCACGCTAAGTTAATTTTCAGTATATCTAAGGAAGAGCAAAGAACAACAACAAGCGGATAATCACAGTATTATTGTTATTATTTTTACATCAAACTGCCACTGCAACAAGAATAACAACACAAGTAGAACTTTAAGTTTTATAATGTGTTGTGCTCTGTAAATTAAATTTGCTAGGATAGTTCTCACGCTGGAATCAAATAAGAACTTGCATTTGTTCAGGCAAGAAAGGCAAGGAAAAGGAAAACACTGTCATTCTACATAAAGAGAATGCATGTACTTGCTCTGGAGTACATTATACAGAGAACAACATGGCGTGAGGGAGCACGTGAGTGTGGAACATACCTGGAAAGTCTGTAGGCAGTAGTTTAGCAAGAAAAAATATGAATACTCTCACAGTATGAGTGCTCCATGTAGGAGTTACAAATCCAGGAAGACTTGGTGTTAAGGGGCTCCATAAGCCATCAGCAGGATCCTTCCCAGTACTAAATTTTTCTATTATGGGCAATTTTACCCAAACAAAAGGAACACATCAGAAAAAGAATCCATAAGCGGTCTGGATTTCTTAAAAAACACAGAGTAACAACCTCTGTGTCTGGGAAGACCATGGAACAGATCCTCCTGGAAGAGATGTTACAGCACATGCGGGATGAGCAGGTGATCTGAGACAGCCAGCATGGCTTCACAAAGATAAGGTCATGCCTGATCAATCTAATGGCCTTCTATGATGGAGTGGTGGCTTCGATGGACAAAGGAATGGAGACCAATGTCATCTACCTGGACTTGTGCAAGGCCTTTGACATGGTCCCCCACCACATCTTTATCTCTTAATTGGAGAGACATGGATTTGAATGGTGGACTGTTTGGTGGATAAGGAACTGGTTGGAAGGTCACACCAGAGGACTGTGGACTCCAGGTGAGGTTGTTGATAAGTGGTGCACCTCAGGGGTCCATCTTGTGTCCGGTACTCTTTAAGATCTTTATCAGTGACTTAGATGATGGGACTGAGAGCACCCTCAGCAAGTTTGCTGATGACACCAAGCTGAGCAGTGCAGTTGATACAGCAAAAGGAAGGGATGCCATTCAGAGGCACCTTGATAAACTCAAAAGCTGGGCCCACATGAACCTAATGAGGATCAACAGAGCAAAATGCAAGGTTCTGAACGTGGGCCAGAGTAATCCCAGATACATATACAGACTGGGAGAAGAACTCCTTGAGAGTAGCCCTGCTGGGGACTTAGGGGTTCTGGTTGATGGAAAACTTAACGTGAGCCAGCAGTGTGCACTGGCCAGCTGGCAGCCAGGAAGGCCAGCAAGAACAGAAGTCGCCAGCAAGGCAAGGGAGGTGATGGTCCATCTTCATTTTGCCCTCATGAGGCAAGTCTGGAGCCTCCAACATAGGAAACACATGGAGCTTTTGGAGAGGGTCCAGAAGAGGGCCACAAAGATGTTCCAAGGATTGGAGCACAACTCCTATAAAGAGAGGCTGAAGAAACTGGATTTGTTCAGCCTGGAAAAGAGAAGAGTACAGAGAGACCTCAGTGTGGACTTCCAATATTTAAAGAGAGTTTATAAACAGGAGGGAAGCCAACTTTTTACGTAGATTGATAGTGACAGGACAACAGGGAATTGGTTTTAAACTAAAGGAGAGGAGATTTACATTAGATGTCAAGGGAAGGTTTTGTACTGAGAGAGTGATGAGGTGCTGGCACGGGCTGCCCAGAGAGGCTGTGGATGCCTCGTCCCTGAAGGTGTTTAAAGCCAGGCTGGATGGGTCACTGGGCAATCTGATCTAGTACTTGTTCTAGCAGCTGGCAACCCTGCCTATGTCAGAGGGGCTGGGACTTGATACCTAAGATCCCTTCCAATCCAAGCCATTCTCTGATTCTGTGAACATTGGTAAGAGACTTCAGAATTCTGAGCAAAGAATGCCCAAATAAAAACATTAGGCCAAAATAAGAGAGATTTCAATACCAGCAGAAAAGTGGTAGGTTACCAGATGCATATCTATAAAAATGAGTGAGAAAGAGTGCTTCCTTGCAGAAGCTATAGCAAGACAAGCACAAACTCTCCCAGTGCAGAAGAAAATGCTGCAGAAGAACAAAATAGCTTCCTCTGCTGAAGTAGTAGTGTTAAAAAATGGAAAGTAGGTCAGATTACTTTCAATGGGTACAAAGGAACAGCATGAGGGTGTCAAGACAAAAATCAGAAAGGTTAAAATAGAGGAGACAAAAAAGGAAAGGACAAAGCTAACAGGAAGTTATTCTACAAGTACAATGCCAGCAAGAGGAAGACAAAAATCAATTTGCTATTTAACAGAAAGTAAAGACAGCCAGCAGATTAAACTAGAGGCCTGTTCCATTCTTTTTTCCTTCAGATATCACCAAAGATTTACTGTGAGCCAGGTGACCGATGACAAAGGAGTGAGATCTGTAGGAAAACAGCAGGTTAGAGCACAGTGGCATGAGCTGATCTGAAAAAGGAGGCCCAACTTCAGAGCCACTAAGAATAGATTTCTGAAAAACATTATTCATAGAGTATCTTTGAGGGGAAAAAAGAAAACTGGAAAAAGTTAAACTGCAATGATAAAAAAAGGTACAAAACAAGGATCTGCGGAATTAAAGGCCAATGAATGAAACTTCAATTTCCCGAAAACCAGCAGCTTAAGAGACACCAATGTAAAAGCAGGAAATAAAGAGAGCATAGATTTTTCAAGTGGAGATCACATCTGTTTTAATTTCTTTGGTGCAAGGATAACTGGCCAAGATGATAGGGAGAAGCAGATGTCACACAGACTTGAAAGTTTTCTTACCAGCTCAACCTGGTTATAATGGCCAAGACGGAAAAATAGTTTAAAGAAGACAGCTATTACCTTCTAAGCTGACAGAAAACCATCAGATTTACCTATTACTCCCCAAACTGTAACTTCTCCCCCTGCTATCCCTTTCAAGAGATGTATTCAATATTTTCACTAACTTAGAAGACGAATGGAAGAAACCATCAACCTTTTCAGCGTTACAAAAATGCCAGAACTCATACTAGTCTTGAGAAACTGGGCCGAAAGAATTGGATGCATTACAATGGGTGCATGACTTACCTCAGGAGGAGAGCAAAGCATGACTACTGTGAAAATGGGTATGGGTTTTGTTGTACATGACATCAAAATAGCACGGTGTTGAGAAAAAGACAAGTTACAGTTACACAAAGAGAATCACTCTTTCATTTAACTCAGCAGCATTAAAGCTCAGCTCCGTTGCTTTATAAAAAAAAAGGGATTCTTTTTTCCTTCCCTCTTTCTAAAGATTGTTCAGTTCTAATGGACACAATGGAAACTAGAGATTAAAATAACAACATAAAATGGCAAAATATAGAAATCCTTTTTCAGTGTGTTGTTCTACCTGTTTTGTGACTGACTACATAAAAGCACAACTGAAATCAGTCTTAAGTAATCTTTTCCCCAGCTCCCCCCTCCTGGTGAAGACAACCAACTGAACACAGTACTTTACCTTCCGTCCCACATACACAGGAATTCCAATAATCATAGCAGGAATAGCAATGCCAGCTATCAATGCAATTCCAACAGGAGCTCCAACAAGTGTCCCTAGTTGCCACAGTATTTTCTTCTTACGACTCCATGGTTTCTTCCCCCAAAACGTGCAGCCTGATGGGCTAAGACAGAAATAGGAAAACTGTAAAGAAATCGTAAGCAAACGGACATAACTATGCAGTAGTTAGCTGCTAGCTAGTTACAGAACTACTGTTCTGGTATCTGTCACTGGAACCTCAGAACATCAGTTATCACTTCAGACTTTTGAGAGGCTTTACAGCAGATTTTGAAATGCAAAGGAAAGCACATTGCATGTTACCACACCCAGCCTGTGGTTCAGAGGTAATGTAACATAATCAGAGTTGCTGTGCAGCTTTATATGAACACAGTACAGCAGTATCAAGAGATCAGGAAGAATAGAGTCCATGCTCATCTATAACACACCATTTGTTCTACAACATACACGCTGTACACACGCAACTTAGAAAAATATTTTATCAGAACAACAGTGCCCTGACTTTTAAATACTTGCACTGAAAACTAACTTAATTCTCAGATATAGACACTTCAACTTTGATGCTCTACTACAACAGGAAGAAAGCCAGACTTACAGCACACAGCAGTGTACTTTTATATAACTTGAAACAATAAGTTACCAACCATACGGATCTTTTTTTCTTCAGCGTACCTTAAATAGTGTAAGTCTGAGATCTCTTTCATACAGAGCCAACAGAATTCACAGCCACAGACAGCACAGGTCATATGATTGCAGCTTCCATCATTCATTTTTATTATATAAGCAGCACAGCGTGGGCACGGCTTTATGTCATCAGCTGTTTAAAAATGAATATTAAGATCTTATCAGTTACTTGGGCAGATCAATTTAATCAACTACAGACAGATACTGGGAAAGCTGACTGAACCACCATCTACAAAAATTGAGGAAGTTTACTGTACAGCTTGCATTACAAACCATGATTTGGCAATGACTTCTCTGACATCTATTTGTATTTGTAAGCCCTGGACCAAACAGCACTGATCAGGAATAAAATACACTGGTTCACATTCAAGTGATTCAATAGTTAATGCACATACTGTTTGAGGATCTTCTAGGCTTAATGCAATATATTAGAGCCAGACATTAAACATGTATGTTAAAACAGGACTGACAACATATCTTTCTAAATATAATCCTCTTTTACATTTCATGCTGTTATGAATCTTTTATCTGAATTCTGTCTCCACTGCATTATGTCGCCTTATCATAAATCCACCTCCTGTTCTACATTAATTGCATTTCTTTGGTGTCACTGTCCTCTTCTTGATTTCTCTTCACAGCAATACTTATTCCCTAGAAAAAACTATTGTAGGAAAGAAGAAAATTCCAGAGGTTTTCCTTGTTCTTACATCAAATATTTAAAAACTGTGGTTAAGCAGCTAGCTCTACCATCAGCAAATAAGAGGTCACTGAGCAACAGTGAAATACTTGTACAGTGACACATTCACAGTCTTGATCTTTGCTCCTGCCCATCACTGGTCAGCATATGCACTTTGAGACAAGCTATTTATGCACAGCAGACGAAGTAACTTGCAGGTCCTTAGTGCAAAAGTCCCGGTCTCCTACCTCTGTGCTGATAGCTGCACAAAGGGAAAAGAGGGATAATTCTTGTGCCTGATGCGAGGAATAACCAAAGAGGTGAGGAACCAGCAGGAACTATCTACATGTACTGACTGCAGCGCAGTCAGGCAGTGAACAGCTGAAACAATGCACCAGCTGATCCCAGATAGGAAGAGACACACAACTTACAGGGCAGTAACTACATTGAGCATGGATAAGGTAGAGCTACTGGTGATCATGCTAGTAGGGACTGGAAGGAAAACAAAAAGGAGTTGGCATGCTAATTTATCAAATTTTTAAATCCACCAGAAAACTAGAGCAAAATGCCAATTTCTAAGGCAAGACAGTGAGTTTGTTAATATGAGCCAGAACAAACAAGAAACTAAAGGCTCCCATAGCGCTGGATCCTAATCTGCAAATAAAATGCAATAGACTCTTTCCCAAAACATGTACTGTGCTTCAGCCAGATGCAAAAGCTCCCAAGCAGATCAGAGCTGGGTGAAACCTGAAGACCATTCTTATCTATTTTTTTATTATTATTATTATTTTTTTTTTTTTTTGGTTAAGTATAGCTTTTCAGAAGCTGGAATCGTTTGGTTTCTGATAGTCAAAGAGAGTAACATGTTACCGAAAAAGAGAAATTAGGTAACTCCTAGTGAACAGGGGCTAGCCTGCTCAAAAAGTGTCTCAAACAAGGCTGGCATCTGACAAATAGACTCTTTTGAAAACAGAAGATCAGGTGTTTGGGGGGTTTAATTTTGTTTTACAGTTTTACTACTAGCAGCCTTGTGAAAACACACACTTGCTTTGTATTAAGTTTCTCAGAATTCTTTAGCTACAAAGTAAGGATGTCAGCATTTTTCAATTCTAAAAGTAGTCAGGTGCCCTGGCCAGAGAGTACTTCAAGTATTAACTTCAAAAATTTGAATTCAAACCTAAAAACGTATGTTTTCTGTTTCTGAAACACGAAGAAGTTATCATCTTCCAAGCTACTATTACGCCGTTTCAAAGTTAACTGTGCAATTACTAGGAAGGTATTTTACAGGCTCAGCATCCTAATCATACATACCTGCTGCTCCAGACTCCTGGCTGTAACTGATAGACGAGGAACGGATTGTTCTCAGGCGCAGACTTTGAGCTCTCTCCTGGCGAGCAGCATCACAGGTCTGGTTCGGATGCCAAATCTGCTTACAGTGATAGCAGAACTCAGTTCCACAGCCTTCTCGTCCACATGTAAGTTTGGGACAGCTGGCACATCCAAATGCAATCACAGCATATCTTGAATGATCAAGAGGGCAAAAGAGTTTTGTTAACAGAAGTGTTTTTCATCTACAGATCAAAGCTAAAAAGAGCTGTCAGAATAGCTGAAGCAACAAGGAAGGCTGTGGACACCAGGAGCTGCCAGCACAGGTTCCTTACCACCTCAATCTTTCACATGCATACTGCTGCTACAGAAGATTATGACTGCACAGAAACACTCTGATCAACACAACACTTTGTTCTCTCCAACCTTTTAATGGCTTCAAGTGGTACTGAAAGTACTGAAAGCACTGACTGCAATACTGAGAAGTTGAAGCTCAGAAAGCAGCGATGATTTAGAAAAATGAGAGAACAAAACCAAAAAAGGTGTTCAAGCAACTATGAGAAAGTTACAGGTTCAGAAGTGTCCCAGGCACTCTGGGCATGTTTAAGTGGGATTGTGTCTGTGACACAGGATGATCCCTATCACAGGAGCATCAGCTGTTACTCCCAAGGCAGCTGACCCGCTGCTCTGCAACAGTTTCTATTTTGCTGGTTGTTCCTAGCTTGAACGCTCTTCAAACTTTCAAAATATCAAAACAACAGAGTATTTTATAAAATAAAAGTTTCTCCATTGTTTTAAAAGTTAATTTCTAACCAGAAATACATAAATAGACGGGAGTTTGGGACATTGTTACCAGCTTTACTCTGACAACACTAAAAACCAAAAAGCTCCCAAAGAGACCTACAAAACTGTTATATTATTTTGTAATCAAATACAACCATCAGCAGCTGTATTCAACGATGTTGCTGCCACAAATCACAGCTGAAAATAATTCCTGCCACAGGTTTAAATGCTGAACTTCATATGATGAAAATACAGACACGTATTACAATTCACACTAGGTCTGGTCCTAAACAAATATATAAATACACAGATAGACATACATATGCACACACCTCTTAATTCCTACCCCAGTGTGACATTTTCAGTGCTTTGATTCAAGAGCTTTATTTTAAATAGAAATGCTATATCCCCAGCTGAGAACACTCAGAAGCACAGCTTAGCTCACACTAACAGCCCCTCTGAACAGACTTTAGCAGATCTGCAAGCACTGCACGGCTTAAGTTTACGGCTGTTCATAGGAAAGTTGCTTTACTGTAAAAAATTAAATTGTACATTATTAACAGATCCTTTCCCATGTACAGCAGTTGCATAAAATTCATGTGAAACATTCACTAATGTTACTAAAAAACTATTTCTGCACAAATTATTACCTGGCAAATGTAGCTATTTCAGTTTTGGAGCTGATAGGTCTGAAGCTTCACAAAGTCCTATTAGTTTCATTCATGAATTAAAACAACAGGTGGGAGAACAAGCATTTTCAACCCCTAAGTTACAGATGCTGTAGCTACAAAAATTACATATGCTTGCATGTTCGCAAACATCTCCTGCTTTCCAAGTAAAAACGTGTTCAATAATTGTCAGACTCATTCATATTGTTGCCAAGTTAATCAGCTCAATTTTCCCCAGTTACAGCAACTTGAGGAAATAATTGCTTTGTATGCACACAGAACAACTCTGATCCAAATATTTCTTCAACATAAAGGGATACAACAAAGATGTGCGCTGGGCCTGCGCTTGAGGCTACTGGGTGCAGCATTAGCACATCTGCATCTCACTGCTGACAAGGACAGGGCACATCCCTGATGGCACATCCCTTCCGGAGCTGATGCACCAGCAGACCTTCAGAAAGGAACTTTTCAGACCACAGCAAACCTTAGGTCACACTGTGCAAGATTCCAGGCTTCAGCCGCATTCATTTCAAGAGCCAAACGCTGGGTAACAGTGAGTAAAAATAATGGGAGAAGAAGAAGCAATTGCAGAAATGGTGTATGGTGAAGGAATGAAGAATCTGTATTCTGCCCAATCCACTTCTTGCTTGAGAAAGATAGAATCTCAGGATTGCTGCTCTCTTCTAGTAACATCAGCAATGTAATCTCTGAACAAAATCACTAAGTAATTCAGGCAGAATAAAGGACACAGCACATCTGGAATACAGATTCACTGCAGGCTTGTTAAAAAGGCATCTGACAACTCATATGCTGAAACAGAATCCCCAGAAATCTGTAGAAGATTTGGAAGAAAGCCCAAAAGGTTTCCTCATCCGTTGTCCTTCCCATGGAAAGATCAGCTACTGGCCCACATCCCTATCAAGGCACTGCAGGCAGCTGCAGCTGGCCCACACACTGACCCTATGACACTCACCCCACTTCCCTCCTTTCCCACCCCACAGCCTCTTCCTCAATTTGCACTCAACAGTTGTAGTTTTGATAAAAACAGTAGTTCTTCTGATAGAGACCATTTTTCACATGATGTTTCAGTATCTAAAGGGGGACTGTAAGAAAGAAGGGGACAGACTCTTTAACAGGGTCTGTTTTGATAGGACGAGGAGAAATGGTTTCAAACAACAAGAGGGGAGATTTAGGCTGGATATAAAGAAAAGTTTTTTTTACAATACAGTGGTGAGGCACTGGCACAGGTTGCCCAGAGAAGTGGTGGATGCTCTGTCTGTGGAGGTCAGGTTGAACAGGGCTCTGAGCACGTGATCTAGCTGTGGTCATCTCTGTTCACTGCAGGGGAGTTGGACCAGATGACCTTTTAGGGTCCCTTCCAACTCAAACAATTGTATGATTCTAAACCCTGAAACAATTACACCAGGTGTTTCATCGATGATAAGCAGATAAGCAGAATAAGCAGATAAGTGCTCTCACGTATCATCTACTCAGTTCATTCTCTTACCTATTTGAACAGAAAATTATGACCAAGATGTACAACTTCAGGAAACACTGCTTCCCTCTGAACTTCTTACACCTCCCTCTCCTACTTTGGGATTAATTGCAAATTCAATAAATACATTCCATCCACCTCCTTCATGAAAACATTGATTCAAGCTAAGATCAGGTCAGCTACCATCACAAACATGCTGCAGTCTCCCAGTAACACACAGCACTAACAGAGAGAGAAGAAAGCCCTCCATTTTAACTGCACATCGTGCAAACTGATGGCAGTTGCTAAAGCAATTGGAGAAGTATGACTACTGCTGTACCGCAACTACCAGGGAAAACATCTGCTGAAGTCTGTGCATACCCTAAGTGGCACGGGACCCTCACACAGCATTAGCATAAAAGCTGAATCATGTTTGCTTCTCTAAACCTTCCCTCTGCACAATTCCTTCCTCTACCCTCTTCCTAACCGCTACACCCTATAAATCCCCAATATTACTCTCCCACTGCTTCTCAATTCCCACCTCCTCCTGCATGCTGCTCCCAGCAGCCCTGGCTGCCAGCTGGACCAGAGGCCAAACTGAAAGCAAGATCTGCAGGATCCACACACAGCTTTTCTCTCACTGAAGGCATTATTGGTCATCCTTCTTCTACTTGATTATTGTGGTATTGCTTCTTTTTCCCCACAGAACTTAGTAATTGAATTATGCTGAAAGCTTCTTTCTTTCAATCCTGATTATATATGATGAGAAAAATGGAGCTCACTCTGCTTTCCCCATATTCTTTTCTTTACAACCTCCTGCCTTATTCTCCACTTTATCAGAATTTTCTTGATAGGACAAGGGGGAATGGTTTTAATCTGAGATGGGGGAGGTTTAGGTTAGATATTAGGAGGAAGTTTTCACACAGAGGGTGGTGACACACTGGAACAGGTTGCCCAAGGAGGTTGTGGATGCCCCATCCCTGGAGGCATTCAAGGCCAGGCTGGATGTGGCTCTGGGCAGCCTGGTCTGCTGGTTGGCGGCCCTGCACACAGCAGGGGGTTGAAACTGGATGATCATTGTGGTCCTTTTCAACCCAGGCCATTCTATGATTCTGTGATTCTTCATCAAACTATTTCAAAGTATTGAAGGGTCCCAAAAGCAACCAGGAAGATGGGAGCAAGGCAAAACACAAGCACACAATCTCCTGTTTCTTTGGGACAACAATGATAAAGGTCATTCCTGCTGAGAAGTATCCAAAGATACATCTGTAAGAATTATCTTCACTGTCCCAAACTCTTTAAATAAACTTTGGATTTTCTTTAGACCAGAAAACTGAGATGCAAAAAAACAAGCAAAGTCAAGTCTCCATTAAACTCCTCTGCACCTTCCTTTCTCAGCACTTTCTAACATGACTGGAATCACTGAAACATGGTTTATCAGACAATGTAGCCAAGTTCTTACATGCTTCAGTAAGACAAGTTTGTTCAGAATATCAAAACTTAGGGAATCCCAAGCAAAGCATCCTTCAAACAAGGCCATCCACTGTTTGTTTTCTTTGGCAGTATCAAAATATTAGGAGTAAGCTGCACTGGTCCACACAACTCTGTTACAAAGTCATGCACTCAATCTGTCTCTTAAGTCATTCTTCTCCTGTGCTCAGACGAAACCACAGCAGTGCCACCCATTCTGGACCATTGGACCTGTGAAGACCTTTCCAGTCGCAAATCACATCTGATCCAAATCAGCAAATTATATTTCACTTCATAAAATTCTGCTTCCATACTATCTTAAATGTTTCTTACCATATGGTTACATTTTAAAGCCTTCTAAAGCACTCTGACCATTACCATCAGAATATTTAACCCATTTAACAGTCAATCTTGTTTAATTTGTTCTCTCTGAGCACTCCTCCCTTTCCATTTTCTTATCGCTCATTTGTGAGGCTTTAAAACAGAAATACCACGTTCTAATTTGTTTCAGCATGTGCTGCACATCCAAACTGCAGTCATGGCTACAACCTTTAGAAGTTACAGTAATGCAAAAGAATCTCTCTAAAAAAGCAACTTGCTGAAGAATGGGATTATGAGCCACCAGCAGCAGAGAAGCACGATGAGCTGCATGGCAGTACTGAGCCCACTCACGTCAGAATTCAGAATGGTTTCAGAACTGTTTGAGTTTTAAAGCAATGTTAACCATTACGCTCTTCAGATAATAAGCAGGAACAAACTGATGATTATCACACATCACAATCCCGCTGACAGGCAACAAGTGGTGCATCAAGCAGCCACGAGACAGAAGCTAACTGAAGCTGGAGCTGACTTTCTATAGGAAGAAGATCTTCAATCATATTTCACTGTTCAAAAAAAACCAGAAATACCCTGTTTTCTCTTCCAAGAAAAATCCAAACAAATGGACTAAGTCAAAACTACAGCCACCTGGTTGTCAACATTTTTTAGCCTGAGCTTTGTGCCCTTACCTTAACAGCACACCTGAAGTTTTTCCCTGCAGTGATAAACAGCATCCACCTACCAATGCATTTCATTACATTATTGAAATTCTCTGTGCAGAACAAAGGAACACTACATGAGATAAAACTGAGGGCTGGAGGGGGGGGGTGTAGTGGGTTTATCAGTTGCCTTTTTTAAAATGAGAAGTCTGCTTGCCACCCACTCATACAACACAACAAAATACTAAAGAAAGCAATTCACTTTTCAAAAAGTGTAATGCCATGCGTGTTATCCATTTATGCTGTCACTTTTTTGCAGGCACTGAGGAAAACATACCCGCAGTCTGGAGCTGGGCACCACCTACAATCAGGATCCGCAACTAGCCATCGCCTAAGCATAAACTCTTCGTATTTTTCCATCAAGATGTCATCATTCAATATCAAACGGATATCGTGAGGATTGAACCGTTCGGAGCACTCCGGACAGCTGATGTTAACTCTGCTCTCAGAAATTTCTATCCGGAGATACTGACGCAAGCAATCCACACAAGATCTATGGTGACAAGTCATTATCTCCGGGAACCTGTCCTTGGAGTGCCGCAAAAGGCACAAGGGGCATTCCATGAAGTCTCCGCTTGGCTTGCTGCTAGAGGTTGTTCCATTGTCGGAAGAGGTACATGTGGAGAAAATAGAGTTCTTGTCTGTACACATTTCTGAATGAATGCTTTCAATGCTTGCAATTCCATCAACACCTCCATTCAGATCCCTAGACTTGCGTTTTGTGTCTTTTTTTCTCCGAAAAAGAGAGCCCAAGGAAATTCTTCTTTTCTTTGGTGCCTTTTTGACTGAAGGCAAACTCACAGAGGAAGCCGAAGACTGGAGGTCCCGATCAGAGCCCATTTGCCGATTTAAACTCATGTCTAGATCACTCATCAGAAGTGGGTTAACTCTCATACACAAACCTAATCATTTTTAGGGATCAAAACAGAGTCAGAAGTCCTAATATTATGTAATTCAGTATGGAAATCGTCATGCAGAAAATTCACACGGATCTT
This sequence comes from Lagopus leucura, assembly GCF_019238085.1. NCBI lineage: Eukaryota > Metazoa > Chordata > Aves > Galliformes > Phasianidae > Lagopus > Lagopus leucura. Next base: position 70,778,098 of record NW_024962263.1, read on the forward strand.
TGTTTGCAGCAAATTCTTCAAAGGAATCCCCTACATTAGAAGAGAAAAAAGAAGAGAGAGATTAGAAGAACATTCATCACTTTTGGTTCTGAAAGATCGTGAGGCTCTAGTTATTCATATTACTACAATCTTCTCATCCAGTGTTTCTTTCTGTCTGCTTTTTCTACCCATTACATCCTTCTCATCTTAAGGAGTCTGAAAATTCCCTGGGGGCAAGGAACATCTTTATTCTTAAGTGGTGCTGAGAAGGCAACTTTACTCCCCTGCTCTCTAGGGATGTGCACGCATGTGTGTAGAAATCACCATAATCCCAGGTGACAATTAAGTAAATGTATAACATTTCTTAACATAACAGTTCTTACATAAAGGCATGCTAACAAGCCAATAAGCATTGGAAACTTTATTTTCTCTACTTTACGTGAGATCAGGTCACATATAAGGTTAAATAAAATAAACTAAGAACTTCTGTGTGATTTGAATTCACTTAGGCGATCAGCAGAAAACAAGTCACTGTGGCTAAACAACTGATGATATTCTCAAATCCTAAGGGTTTGCAGAGAAGCACACAGATGCATATTTAGATGTAAAGCACCTGAATATTTCAAGAAACAGAGCTGCAGTGTGACAGCAAACGCTGCTTTGCCATTCAATTTCCATACTGCAATTCAAGCAAAGACTAGAGTTAAGGTGACGACATTTGAATTTTTCATGATATTTAAAGTAAAACCCAGAACTCAAAAAAAGAAAACAAACTCCCAGCACATACTAAGGTTCAGTTAATCTCCCTGTACAAGGCAAGGGCAAGGAGCTTCTGCTGGTGGAACAGCTCCAAGGAAAGAGGCAGAAAGATGTTCTCCAATTTTCCTGACAGAGGAGATTTCTACAGGTAGCAGATCAGTTCCAACCAAAACCACCAACTTAGAGCAATACACAAGTATTGCCACTTCTTGGTAGCTTCACCGTACAAGAGGAAATCTTAGCACTGTAACAGAAAGAAGCTGTTTCTCACTGGACATCAGCAGTGTGCGTCTGGATGCCACACCTGCTGGCACCACTTTTCTCCTCGGCACTTCCCAGCTTATGCCCCTGGAAGGAGTGCTGTGGGTTTCCATGATTTCACTTCGGTATGACAGAATCAGACACTGGATGCTGTGTGCTGCACAGCTGAGCCCTAACTCCAGGACGACTGAGCCAAGACACTGGAAGCAGCAATCCCCCTCCCCCCACTCAAGAAGGCACAGAAAAGGCTCCCAGGCAGCCCCCAGTCATTGCAGCCATGCATAGCCAGATCTCTTTAGACCATGGTCAGTCAGGATGGTCACACTCACGCCACCTCTATGGGCAGCTGAACTGTACAGGGTGCTACCCACCACAGGTATCAGAATTTGAAAGAAAAGCACTACAGCACATACACTTCCTGGGTTTGTTAAAAGCAAGTCTTGTATTTCAGGTCACTCAGCCTTTTTTTTTTTTTTTTCCTTTTTTTATTTTTATTTATTTATTTATTTATTTAACTTAAAAAGGAAAAATTAAAAAGCCACTGTGTTCAGGAAAATCTCTGTGGAACACTTCCAAAAATTCGTATTTTTATTGCCAGGGTATATCTAAAATAAAGCCAATTTCAGGAACATAACAAACCTTCCCCTCCTAAGAGAACATCATGAGCCTAAAATCTAGCCAAAAGTAACCCCAGAACCCCAGGACAGCTGAGGCTGGCAGGGCCCTCTGTGCCCCTCTGGCCCACCTCTGTTCCAGCAGGGACACCCAGAGCAGGGGGCCCAGGCCCATGGCCAGGCAGCTCCTGAACATCCCCAAGGAAGAGACCCCACAGCCTTCCTGGGAGTCTCCCTGCCACAGAATGGGCCTCCTCTTCTCCAGACTGAGCAATCCCAGTTCCCTCAGCCGCTATCCCTAAGACTTGTGCTCCAGACCCTTCACAGCTTCACTGCCCTTCTCTGGACACCCTCCAAGATCCCAATGTCCTTCCCGTACTGAGAGGTCCTGCTGGCTGTGCTATTTCTGGTACAAGCCAGGATGCCATTGGCCTTCTTGGCCACCCAGGTACGCTGCTTGCTCATGTTCAGACAGCTGTCAACTAACACCCCCAGATCCTTTTCCTCTATGCAGCTTTCCAGCCAATCTGTCCCAGCCTGTAGCTATATTGTTGTGACCAAAGTGCAGAACCATACACTTGGTCTTGTTGAACTGAGGCAATTGGCCTTGGCCCAGTGATCCAGCCTGTCCAGATATCTCTGTAGGGCCTTTCTTCCCTTAGATCAGTGCTTTCTCCCCACTTGGAATCATCTAGAAGCTTAGTGAGAGTGCACTCAACTCCCTCATCCAAATCATCAATAAATATATTAAATAGGACCAGCCCCAATACTGACCCCAAGGGACAAACACTAGTGACTAGAGTCACCAGCTGGATTTCACTCTACCCCCACTCTCCAGGCTCAGCCCTCCAGCCACTTTTATATCCACAGAAGTGTACATCTGTCTAAGCCACAACCTGCCAGCTTCTGCAGGAGTATGCTGAGAGAGACAGATTCAAATAGGATTTGGTTTAGTGATATGGTTTAGTGCTAGTGGTGGCAGTGGTGATGAGGAGATGGTTGGACTAGATGATCTTGTAGGTTGTTTCCAGCCTTGTGATTCTGTGATTCTATGAAAGGCCTTACTGAAGTGTAGGTAGACTACATCCACAGCCTTTCCCCCATCCACTAAGTGAGCTGCCTTCTCACAGAAGCAGATGAGGTTGGTCAAGTGGGACAAGCCTTTCACAAACCCACGCTGGCTAGATCGTCCCATGCGTGGTGTTATCAAATTGAACTCAGCATTCCCACTACATCCAATAAAGGATGGAGATTCGACTTTTGACACGCCTCCTGTTGCCTCTAAGGCTTCCTTCTTGAGGAACCTGCAGCTTTCCTGCACCCCTCTGCACTTCAGGACTGTCTCACAAGGGACTCCTCCCAGCCAATATCCAAAACTGCCCAAAAGGATAAAAGGGAATAATCTTTTGTATAGAATATTGACATTATATCATAGATACTGTTTGCAGCTGGTAGGTAGTGTTTGAAATACACTAAAGATGCACAAATCATAGCCTAATGCCTTTGATAAATTCCATTTGTTTGTCTACAAGAGCACAAATACACTTAAAAGCATGATTATAACTATGTTATAACTACTTAGTACCGTGCTGGTACTACCAGGACAGTGGAAAATACCATCCTCATCAAGCCAGGAGAATCCATGGAAGACAGTAACAGAAATCAAAGCATTTATTTCAAGCAAGGTGGTGGTGTTTGCTTTTTTTTCCTTAACCGAAGTAGGAAAAAAACAGAGTAACCCAACCAAGTCTATAACTATGACCATTCCCCCCTCCTTTTCTCTGGGGAGGAAAGAATGCACATTATAGCCATCTCTGCCAGTTCCAAAAGATGTACAAAAATCAAGAAATAGCAGTTCTAGTGGTTAAACAGATGTTCATTTTTGTTTTTTTAAATAAACAGATTCTCCCATGCTCTTCTCCCATGCTTGGTTGGACTCGATGATGTCTGGAGGTCCCTTCCAACCCCTATGATTCTGAGATTCTGTGATATGCTCTAAAGTAGCCACTAAGTCCTACAGTTCTCTTTGCATAGAGAGATCCAATAAGCAGTCTCTCATGCTCTTCTAAAGAAGGCTGAAATTCTGTCAGGAATACTGAACAGAGAAGCTGCCAGATACTTTGAGACAAGCATCAATTACTCTCTCTAGATTCAAGTGCACAAGGTTAGTTGAAAAATCCATATTCTTCCCTACGCAGTAATTCTGGATTGTCATTTTTAGTAGCATTTGAAGATGACTGCTGAAAAGACACTGCAAATGATCTATTACAGAGAAAAACGAAGACAAATCTTACAATGCTAATTACAGTCAGAGCTGAACAGAAGCACAAAAGCCTTGCCGGTGTAATACGGAGCCCTCGACAGCTCTCATGCTATCCAACCCAACACAGCATCTGCATATTTTTGCTGACAGAAGAAAGAAAAGTATTTCATTCTGTACAGCACGAGAACACAATGCCTGCATTATTCCAGTAACAACGAGCCCATACGGAATAGATACGCTGTGTGAAAAGTCGAGCTGTGAAATCAAAAGACTTCAAAGGAGCTGAGATGCTCAGTTAGGATGACAGCTATCCGTAACCTGACTCTGAGCAGCAGCATTCATTCCAAATTCTGTGCCACTCTCCCTGACCTGTATATACAAGCAATTATGGGAAAGGGATTAAGAAACACCCAAATCCTAGAATGTAAGTTCACCACTGTCTTCAACACTTCCTCAAAACACTTAACAAATTACATAAAAACATGTTTCTGGCCTCCTGCCATGCTTAAAACCCTACCACAAATCAAGACTCCAGCAGTTCTTTGTGTTCTTCTCATGCCACAGACCACCACAAGTCAACTTTACACAGCACAGAAACACCTTCTAACTTGAAGATTTCCATAAGCACAAATGACCCTTATTGACATAACTCGTTTATAGACGTAACTCAGCACTTATTTTCTGCCTGTTCCTTCAGTTGCATTTCCTCAACAGGCTTCCCCAGCAAACTACCTCCTAAACCACCTTCTACTTACACCCAATTTATTCCCTTTTGTAGTCCTTGTTGGCCACGCTGCCTTAAGTAAACGCTATTGCTAACCATATAGTGAGGGAAGAAGGAAAGGAAATGAGAAAATCTTACAAATTAAGTTTTCTACTTCGAGATGACTGAAAAATGTCTTCTGGTATGGCTCTCTGCAATGAAAAATTGGTGAGGTGCTAAGGTTAAAACTTCTTGAGAAACGCTCTAAGACAGACAAGTTTAACCCCACTGAATTTGCAAGAAGAGAGCAATAAAGTCCTAATTCCACAGGCTAATTATTTGCAGAAGACTACCCTTCTGTCCCTAACTCCTTCAAACAGAGACAGCAGCTTAGCCTGCTGCCTGCTCTTCACACACACAATCTGGCACAGCAATCACAAAGAAGGCATTCCCAGCCAGCTGTACACGCAGCTTTGCAACATGACAGCAGATTTAAACATTGATGTAAGAAAACAGAAAACACCATAAATCTAGCTGCAGCTACGTCATCACTAAAATCCTTAAGTATTGCCTGATGTCACTGGTGCTTAAACTACAGATTTAGACTTTTCCTGTTGCACCCTTTATCTTATGCATCTGTTCCTCCCGGCAATTTAACCAACCATCAACTGGTGTTGGTGCATTGAAAGCTATTTATTGATCAAAATCAATGAACAACAGCTTCCTTTAACATCTGTAGCACCCAACACCCACGCTCTCCTGCTATCTGTGAGATGCACTCCCCCAACCAGCAGTCAGCTTTAGCAAAAAAGCCCAGAGATCAAAGTTTACCCACAGACAACGTACCTACAGATGTGATGCTTGTTTCTGCCTCCCTCTTCTAATGAACATCTCCTGTTGCGATCTCTCTGTGTCCTGGAATTTCTAGTTTACGATGTTCTTTATGTACAGAGATCTGTAAACATCTAAAGAAAGCATCAGAAAAACACACCGTCATTTCTGTTTACTCCACAGAGTAAGAACTGTAAAAATAAAACAGAATCAGAAGTAAAACATATGCAAAAGCTTAAGCTACTAAGTTCAAAGCCAATGCACATGATTTTTAAATATCAATCAAGTTTATGGCTCTAACAGGTATTCTTTACATATCACTTCATTCCATAGCAGTTTTTAGACTGAGAAGAAAAAAAGAGCACTTTTGTCTCGTGATTTCTAAAAGAATACACCCTCCTGCCTTTGAAGAGGTTCAGCCAAAGTCTGGCAGCATGGAGAAATTAAACAGACTGAGGTACAGCCTTCAAAGAACTTAACAGTCCAATTGTTTTCTCAACAATTCCAGTGTTTTCCCTCAAAAACTACAACAATTAGTGACATATTTGCCATTCGATGTTTACAAGATTATAAAGATATTTAATTTCAGTTTGCAGGCTTTTTCGGGATGCCTTTTAACTCTGATTTCTAATACAAGGTAAAATTAAAGAGGTTCATTATTTGGATTAAACTAATAAGATCGTTCAATCTAAGAAAGTTAACAGATTTGTATCAAAAAAATTCTCAAGCTTTGAGAAAGTTCTCAGATCTGGAGAAAAAAAAAAAACAACTACGCTTACCAAACACTTACAGGGATGTATTACAGTATGCCAGATATAAAACGCAAAGTCAAAGTGACCTAAATAATTCATTCACCTCACACTGAGCTGCGTAAGATTATTTTAAGTGTATACTAAAGTAAATTTTCGTTTGCTGTGGTTTTCTCCTTTTCAGAAAGAGGGCACCACAATAGCAAGCTTACACTTTACAGAACTGATCTGAGCAGAAAGTAACTGTGATCTTTCAGACACTTATGCAGGAAGATACGTCCACATTCATGCCCCCCTCCACACACACACGCTTCGCTTCAGACACAGAGACCAGATCGCTCCTTAAGTTACCAGAGCTCCTATTACCAGTAGACCTTTTTCAAAGTGAACGTTGCTTCATTATTTAGTTAATTAGGCTCTCACTTCTCTGTATCTATGGCAGATTCACTGATGGATGCAGAGAAGCCATTTTTCAGAAATGGGACTCTCAGATTCGCATTTGTTCAAAAGACAAGTTTGTCAAAATCTTTAGAGATGTCAAGACAAGTCTCAAAAGTGACATATCAACTTTAAACAAACAGAACCATCTCAGTAAAGTAAGTTCTGCTTTTAAGCACTGTTCCAGGCACTTCCCAACTCCACCTTCGTGTTTGCGGCAATTGGAGGCGCCAACAAGATGGCGGCCACATCCCTCTCAGCACAGCACTGAGGAGCAGAACAGGGGGCAGCACTTATCCCTGCACTGCTGGGAAGGGAGAGCCTCTCAGAAGAGAAGCCTGACACAAGCAAAGTGAGAAATCTCTCAGGAAGAAAATGATTTGCTCTAACGTGTGGAAATCATACCATCATAAAGGTTGGAAAAGATCTCCAAGATCATGCAGTCCAACTATCCACCTACCACCACCATTTCCTCACTAAGCCATGTCCCTCAGTGCAGCATCTAAACACTCCTTGAATACTTCCAGGGATGGCGACTCAGCCACCTTCCTGGGCAGCCCGTTCCACAGTTTCTGTAACAGACAGTCAATTGGCTTTATAGCACACTCAATTGGCTTTATAAATCTTCTAACAATTAGGACAGGCTTGGAAAAAAAAACAACATTTTGTTAGAATTAAACGAAAGTATATTTATGATACTAAAAGCAGGCGGAAGGCCAGCACTGCTCCCAGGTGACACACAGCATTTCTTTTCAGCTGTTAACCTCCACCTCAGCTGGGTGACCACTGATGCAGAACAAGAGCTCTGTTTGTAAATACCTTTCAACAGACATTAAAAAGAAACATTGTGGTTTCTGTTATCAACATCAAGTCTAGGGTATTACTTTGAATCCCAAATCCTGTTATAAAAGAATTTTGGTTTACACAGCAACAGTTATATATTTCTTAATATGAATAGCACTTGCGCAGCAGAGATCTCCTCAAACCCTAAATGCTACACGGTAATCATCGTCACCTCACAGTTTACTTTGATTACAGTTCATTTTTCTTTACAACCTCGTGTCAATTATCCGGAAATGTTATTTTCACTTACAGAACAAAGCCGTGATTGTTTGTAAGACAGTGAAGCACGCAGACAGCAGACCAGCTTGGACTCAGAGCCTGGGACAATCCTTCTGACCAGCCACTCAAGTCAGGAGACTGACGGGGGTTAAAATACACACAGTTCTGCAGAGCACGTGCTGCAGAATTGACAAAAGTTAACTGATACATCATATTCTGCTTTAAAACTCACACTGGTACGTAGCACATGACCAACCAATCCTAACAGCAGAAAAGCCTTCAGTAGTTAGGCTTCTTCCTTAGAACTGACTGCGCAACACATCCCGTATCGTGTGTCTGTGACAGCTGCTTTTAGGAAAGGAAGTCATGCAAGCTGCTCAGCTCATTCTAGAAGTCAGAGTGAAGCTGCCAGCACCGACACGACCACTCCCTTACCCTTGCAGAGAGCATTTACACAGAAGAACAAGCAGTTATGGGCCTCCCCAAAGCCTGGCTGTTTTGGGGCTCTGTGATGCTTTTTGAACAGTGTCCTTTCAAACTCCAAAAAAACACTCCACAATCAGGCACAAGCAGCTTAGAGGATCATCTTTTCCTCTACAATTCAGATGCCCAGTAAAAGATTTCCTCTGCACAGATGCACATTATAAGCAAGGTCAGCCATGGTAATGCAGAGGTCTGCTGATATTCTTCTAAGGGCCCACAACATACAGTTGATGACAAATGCAACAGGATTCCTTAAATAATATATGCTCTAATTTTTCCAAACCAGCAGTATTACATCTGGATACGCCAAGCACAATGGCTGGCAGAAACCAACAGCTCAGCAGTGAGACTTGGCTCTATTTATGAACCTCCCAGCCTACATGAAAGATTAACAATCAATTTTCTCTTATCTACCTGAGCAGAGCAGTCTTAGCCCAAGCACACTCTTAGTGCAATGACAAAAAGAAGCTGATCCTATGCACTGTGGTGCTACTGTAAGCAAACATACACCAAATTCAGCCAACTCAAACCAATCTTAGAAATCCTGGAGGGGAGAGGAAAAAAAAAAAAAAAAAAAAAAAGGAGGGGAGAAAAACAAAATTTCACCAGAAGTATTTTATTGTTTTAACCATTAAAATCCTCATATAGACACAATGCTTTCTTGCATAGATGCTGGCAATTTTTTCTTTTTGTGCAATGATGGGGATATATTTTCACTTCCGTGGAGTGATTTGTTTATATATATAGATGCTGAAGTCATGCTCTAAAACATCTGGCTGGCAGGCAGTCTGGAAAGTGGAAGCAACAATGAGGGATTAAAAACTGCCCAAGCTGCCGATGCACCAAAAAGGGGTTTTAATCCAGCTGCATTAATGCTTTCATTTTAACTTGGTACTCATTCTGTCCATCAAGCCAATAAGAAAGTTGGCCTGTGGGAGCAAATCCTTCTGACAAAGGATGGACAAATGACTGTCTGCCATGCCTGGGACAACATTAACATTCATTTTAAATTCCTGCTTCTGAGAATGCACATAAGGTATTAACAGACCCAGATACTCCGTCCATGCAGTGTTAAGAAAAATATAAATGAAACAAAAGAAATTATCAGCAACATCAAAACAATCCCCAAGCATGTTTACTTTGCTCAGAACAAAAACTCAATGCTGGATTTTTTTTAAGCTCTGCATATAGTCCAAAGCAATTAATCCCCACTTTGGATATTGCTCTTTAAACTACTACTGACCAATACCTTGGGATTTACTTCAGCTGTTTTTTATTCCAAATTATATACTGCAAAACAACTAGAATGAGTACAGAGAGAAGTGAAACAGTAACAGAATGTTTAGGTTCTGCAAGTATTACCAACACTTCAAGTGGAAAACATTGCAACACTTCTGAGAGCTTAGGTCATTTTTACAGAAAAACTGCTTCAAAATGAAAATAACTCAGACTTCTGCAAACTTCCAGAATACATAGACATAATTTCAGGCCTGTAATCATGCCTGCTCAGACAGCAATGACCACACATCAAATTCTGATACATTTTTGTTTTCAAACAATCTTCAGAGTGTGTCCTACTCTAAAAACAAAGTAATGCGTACCCCGCTGTAAGGCAGGACAAATATCACAGCAGCAGGATCTAAAACCAAGAGCAGGAGTTCCAGAGAAGCCTGGACAGCTTCTGCCCCGCATACCACACCGCAGAGATGGCAGCCAGGGTACAGAAGAGGTAACAGATCTCAGGTCCTGGCTCCAATTTAATATGCAATCTGGCAGCAGCAGCCAGGAATTTGTCTGGCACTGAAACAAGGCATTAGTGAACAGCTGATCAACAGACAGCATCTTCCAGCTCCCTTCCGGGTTGTCTCTGGCAGACCTAACACCTATTTTCAGGGTGGGGAAGAAAAAGAAAAAAAAAAAAACATCTAGTCTTGAAATGTCTTTGCCTCAAAATAAGAAGCACTGGAAAGTATTCAGGCATGATTTCCAGCTTTCCAGTGCTATTTTATCCATTATTATTAGCAAAATGGATACACAGATAACACGTACAACATACTTAAAACTAACTTCAAAAGGGAACCGAGGTTAAAGTTCTTGAACTCTCTTTGTGAGACCAAGCCAGGTGTGCTGCCTCACCATGGCATGGATCCGAACTGGGTCACAGATCCTGCAAGGCACTGGGATAGCTCACTGCAACTTAAGATGCTGTGACTGAAGTGCACCTCAACCTTGGCAACAGCTTCTGCACATGGTTCCGTCTGATTGAAGGCTCTGTAAAAAGCAACTATCCATTGTGATAAACATAATTCACCAGGAGACTCAGAAATACAGGATGCTCTACTATTAAATGTGGAGGTTGGTGGCCCTGCAGGGGGGTTGGAGCTTGATAATCCTCGAGGTCCTTTCCAACCTGAGCCATTCTATGATACAATTCTATGAAGAACCTGGGGACCTGAATGAACAACCCATGGCAGCCATGCCAACAGCAGGTCCACAGCAAAGGCAGGAACTATGACTTCTTTATTCTGCCATGGCTGATGCCATAACACTGCAATCTGTCAGACTGCATCCCTGCACCAGCACAGCTAACCACTTCTGTTAACTCAAGAAGTGAAATCAGTGCACAAACTGGAGCAATGCACCCAATGCCACTGCTGCCTGTCCTAGGGATTCACCAAGCCACTACACAAACATTAGCTACAAAAGGCCTGTGTGGATGGATTTAGTTCAGTGACAACTCTAGTTAAACTGTGCCATCTTAAAAACAGACCAAGACCAAACCAGAACGAACAACTTAGAGAAAGAGACAAAAACAAAGACAGGGAAAGGTCCTCGCCAGGGAAACAAAAATAATCCCTCCTGCCAGGAACACTGCCTTCAGCTTCCAGACAGGAAACACTCCCTGCCTCCAGAAAAACCATTGGCGTCAGGAAGCGGTAGAAGTACCGTGGAACTTATCGCACAGCCTAACCTAATGCAGGGAGAAATGGGAACAGCACCGAGGGACAGCAAAGACAAAACAGCCAGCCATAACACACACAGACCTCTGCTTACCAACAGATGAGGTAAAAAGTTCAACCTTACCATGTTATTTTGGGGACAAGAATGGAAAGGTTTCTTCTTCCAGCGCCACTGAGATGAAATCGGTTAGAAAGAGATTGGGCTGAAAAGATAGAGCCTGTTCAGCACAGATGGAACAAGACAAGGGGAATGATCCGGAATTACAGACAGACTCCACAGGCATTACAAATACTGCAAATGCTAGTTCAAAAGCACAAAGGAAGAAAAAGCTGAATGGTGGCCATCAGAAGGACATCTGATGCTGCACCTATACTGGAAATACAGTATGTGCCAACAGGAGAAGCTATTCTGCCAGCACAGTTATACCACCTACAACATCACACGCTGCCAAAAAAACAGGCTGTGTCAGCGTGCAGCAAGATTTGGCCTGGCTGATGCGAGTTTTTCCAAATATTTTTCCACTGACAGCAGAGCAGTGTAACCATAATGCAAACCTGGGGCTAAGCAGACTTCCTTTATGCAGAACTCCACTGTTTGAAACAGCTAGAAGTGTTAGTGGAAGGGCACCCACTCAGCTTCAAAGGCTCTTGTGAAACCCCCTTGGTCCTCAGTGCCTCATTAATGACCATTAAGGGAGAGCAACAAGGGGATGGTGAATCTCTGCAGCACTTCCACACAGTACAGGTCTGCATGCCAACAACGTCATGGCTCATGCAGAGCTAATGCCACCAGCAATGCCCTAGCTTTGTGTAGCATCAGAAAATTGTATCATGCCGCTTAAACTTTTTAAAAACACAAAGGCTGTGCTTAACACATTTAATATTAGGATATAAGGTCAAAAAAAAAAATGTATGGGACACTCTCATAACTTTCCTCCGATGGTAGAGGAGTGCAGCAGCAACATTCTGTGAGCAGCTGCTGGAAAGGAGAGTAAGGGTGGGTCATGGCATACCTGCACTGCTCTGTTCACACCATGATTCCTAGAATTGGCAAGCTACATCCCTACGGCCCAGCCTCACTTCTGAAACATAGTTCCCTGTCTCTATGCTTCTGAGTGGGTTCACCCCCAACTCCCCCCCACATGCAGCCTCACATCTTCCTTCCAGCAGCTCTGTCAGCACAACTGCTTGGCTGTTACCTTCCTCTTCACACAGCACCATCCTAAAGAGCTTTTTCCCAGCAGTTGTGGAGGCATCACTGCACAGGCCCCTCTGCGTGACACAGCACCGTATCAAACAATTACAAGAAGGAAAAAAAAAAAAATAAAAAAAAATGAAGCAAGCACAATACAATTCCTAGAAAAACTGCTGTGCTTATTTTCTCCGTTACTGAAAATGGCTTCAACGCTAATTATAACTTCCAACTGTGCTATTTCAGGTTCTGAGGTAAAGGCAGGCTTTGTGGTTTTCAAACAGTAATGCTGGTTCATGCCTTCAACTCAGTACGGTGTTTAGTAAGCCTTAAAAACAAAACAAAATCTGAAGTCAGATTTAAAAGCTTCCTAGATCACAGAAACAACTGATCTGGTGAACTGAATTAGTGCAGAACACACTGCCTCAGGCCAAGACTGCTTGTTAACCTGAACTTGAGCTGAAGTCCTCGTGTGTCAGGATGATTTTTTCTTGAAAAGACAAAGTAAACAGTTTGTAAAAGCTCCAACAGCTCCTGTTTATTTTTTTTTATATCAGCTGCAATCCTCCTGCTCGAGTTGGAGTTTGTCACACTGACACCCCGTCCTGCTCTGATCGCCTCATGCACAGCTCTCCCAAACTGCCTGCAACCAGACACATCTCAGACAAAACAAGTGCCTCACGCTGAACCTAACACACAGGCTTTGGTATTATTTCCATGCCAGATATACTTGTTTAACTGGCAGTAACAAAGTCAGTCCTCTGCTTATCTTGAAAATAAAATACTGCTTTCTCTGGAAGATCATAAACCCACAGAGTGTCTTTAAGCCCCTGCCTTCTTCCTACTTCCAAGTTAATTATTGTGAATTTAAAATTACAGATGGTTTTTCTTGCTTAAAAACCTCTAGTTTAGTTTTAACATTGGGAAAAACCCTCAAGCAATGCACTTAGTTTGCTCCTGAAAAACATCCTCACTGAAAACCAGAGAACTATTTAAACCAAACCCAGCTGAAAAACTGAAAGCAGCATCCTACACACCAACTGTGTCAGGCACAAATATTTACAAAATAACCTGAGATGTCTGTAATTAATGGGAAAATGCAATTGACAGGTACATTTTCTACGCACAGAAGACAGAGTGCGGATCAGGCTACAAATGGCGCTCACATTGATTTATCCCCCCTGCAAACTGCTTCGGTTCCAACAAGCCATCGCCCACGACGAACGAGGTGACTGAATGTGCGCAATGCTAAACCTCGCCCCGGCTCTGCTGACGTCAGCCCTTCCTTGCCAGCAGATGCTCTGGCAGGCGTTACACACACAGCACGACAGGGACTTCACGCAGATTCCCCTGTCTGCAGACAAACGCAGCAGAGCAGGAAGAGGGGGAGGACAGAGTCTGATTTTCAGACAGAGGCTCGGCTGCACGGAGCACAGCCTCCCCATGCAGCTGGTTTATTTGCTAGGCTACAGGTAAACTGTGCACCAGGCAGAGCCAAGAGGAGGACAGAGCGGTGCAGGCAAGCGCTAAGAAGGTGGTAGAGCAGTGGCACGTCCTTATCTTCACACCAACAATAGGCACAGCGAGGCCCTACCAGCACACCCCATCACCCAGCCATGCAGCTTGCCCTGAGCAGGAGAGGGACAGGCAGGACAACCTTTGTCTTCTCATCCAGCTCCAAACACAAAGCAGATGCCTCAAGAAAGAAACAATTATCTGAATTATTCTGAGAGCCAAATCCAACAGCCGGAATGCACCACGGCTCCCTTATGACAGAGGGAGGGCTTCCTGAAGCAGCTGGTGGATGCTGTCCCAGCGGTGGTCACAGAACACTCCGTGCTGGCTGCTTGGGGAACGCACAGCAACCCTGTAAGATCTCAGATATGATCTCAAACACCTCCTCTATTCCCTCAGCACTTTACAGCTAACAACGGGTCACCCCTGCTCCAGTCCAACACCATAAGTGTTTTTAATTTCTCCCCCAAAGGTATGCACTCGCTCCAAACAAGCTGTGTGCAGACACTAAGGCATACTCACCAAAAGCTGATGTGCCAGGTCCTCAAACCCTGTAGGTGAAAAGGCACCCAGTCACCCCCCAAGGACCCATGAGACATCCTCCCACATAACTCCCAGCTGCCCCACGCATTTACTGTAAACAGCCCCTTCCTCTGCTGCCAGCACTTCTGCCTGACGTGGTGCCACATCAACCTGGGAAATCCCAACAGAAGGCTGCAACAGCCGACACAGATTTAAAATGCGATTTTTACAAACCTGCATACAAGCAACACTCAAGGATAGAAACATTTCACTTCACAGCTCCTGGGAGAAAAATGAGCGCCTAACAGAGAAATCAGACAAACCAGAGAGAATGTAGACATTCAAATGAAAACCAAACACAAAGAGCTTCAAGTTTCACATTCACAACAGGCAAAGTTTAACTTCCAGATAACCCAGTGACATTATCAAACAGCACCCACCGTTATCAGGAGTTCTCTGAGAGACTCCAATTCCAACACGGTGGACTGTGATCTGGACAAACCTGTGATTGTGCTCACCATCTCCCAGCAAGACCAGATCAATGACCAAAAAGACCAATGCACTGGGAAACGATACCAAAGGTTTTTAACAAATTCCAGTTAGCACAGCAGGAGCCCTTCCCCTCAGCTGCCAGAAGTTCTGCACAGGTATAAACTCAGGCTCTGATCCCAAGCCAGCCTTTCCCACTGTCTGTTGAAACAAATTCAAGAAATATGGTGTAGATTTTGGAGGGGGACAGCAGGGAAACAGCCAGGGAAAACAAATTATACAAATGAACCAAGTTTCAAGAATGGAGTATTACCATCAGCTTGATTCTTCAGGCAGCACAGAGCTGCCTCCAGCGAAGGTGAAACATCTGTGCAAGAGATTCATTTTCCCCAGGCCTGCTTTGAAATGCAGAAGGAGACTTCCATGGAATGAGTAAGTATCCTTGATAGCTGCTCTGCATTCAGCCTAAAATGTGCTTCTCTAACCTCGCTACGCTGTGAGATGCATGTGGTTTTCTTGCTACAGCATGAGACCAAAATGAATCATGCGCTGTAACTGCGCCAGTACAGAGAATAACATGGTTGCTATTACTGAAAACTGGAAGTCCTCTGCAAAAACTCCACTTGCACATCTGTTTCCACTGTACAAAGCAAGGATTAACTTCATTTTTCAGCGAGTCTGGAACTCAGTAATCTCACCTAAGAAACGAGGCCTACAAAATGTACAAAAGTTCTGTTTAGAAGTGAAGAATCCTCTGGCAGATCACCTCGTAGCTACCACAGCAGTATTACTGTGAGAGCTGTGCAATGGAATTTAAGCATGCACAAAGGCCAAGACAAATTCAAAAGGATTTTAACATTAAAATAGGTGGAGAATATGAATAATAAACACAAACTAGAATAATGATGTGACAAACCAACTCTGCTATCAGTCACAAGACCACCTCCAAAAGGAACTGCTCTGTCTCACATCACAGGACTCCCATTATTTACTCATATTAAGCAAGCTTTAACTCAAACTGAAACATACACAGAGCAAAGCCCTTTTACATAATTGGTCAGGCTGATGTTGTTCCACGCTAAGAAGATAGCAGCTACATTCAGAAAGATATGACTGTTTAAATATATGCTTTCATGTAATTGGAGTAGTTTGTATCTGCCCACCCTTCCCCGTTAGAACTTACAGCTGCTTCAGCTCTGTTTGTGGCTTTTCAACAGAACAGAAACACGTGCCAGCAACAACCAGCAAGTTCCTAAGATTTAACTGCCTGGACACAATCCGGCTTCCTCCCATTTAACACCCTCCAAGAGTCACCTACTCACCTCCAGAACCGTGAGAGCTCTGCTGACACATAGGAGGGCAGAAAGAAGAAATATGAAATGGGCGGAGTGAAAGATACGCTACCAGTGAAGTCAGAATTCTACATAACAGGCACATTGGTGAAATACTGTTTACTCACTCATCTCACCTCACCAATGATACTGCAGCACACAAACGGGGAATTGGGACCAATTATTCTCAAGACAGTAGGAAAAAAAACGTGAAGGTTGTTAGAAGTTGCCTTTTGCTCTGTTATATACGCAATTATTTTAGATCAGGCTGAGAGACTTAAACAGAATCTTCTACTTCTTCCTCTCACCTGACTCAGTTTAAGAAGAAGTAAATTAATGCACAACTGTGGATCAAGTCTGTTTCTCAGCAGCACAATACCTATACCTCCCAGTTTACCCTCCTGCCTTACCAGCAGCTTTTCCAATCTGTTTAATTCGTCTACAATATCCATGCTAGAACATCAAGAGGAAACCTTTTCCATACAAATCCATTATTTCCCACAGGGTGTTGAACTGTGCTGCAGAGGAACCTAACACAGCCATGCCCTACATGGCAGCACAGGAAGGCCATCTTTATCACATCACAAGTGATGTAAGAAAGAATCTTACACTTTTTCTAGCCTCCAGAATGCCCTCATCCTTACAAATACATTATCTGCTTCTGACAGTGCCATCTCACACTCTGCAGAGATGTGCACACAAAGCTGCACAAAATTGTTAAGGAGATGTTCAACATCACACATGTGAGTACTCAAAAACTGAAGGTAGAGCAATGAAAGTGGTCCATAAACATGATATCCACCATCCCCTGTCCACTCACTGGATGTGCCATGGATGCACTGCAGCACAATAGAAGCGCTGGACCAATCTCGGCTAGTATAAAGGCTGGAGACGAGTATCCAATGCTTGCTCCACTTCTGGGTCATCCCCACTGCCAGGACTGCTTGAGGCAGATGTGTGCACTAATTGAGGCCAGCTGCTTCCTACCCCAGCAGCTGGCTGTTTCCTTCAACGACATGGTACAGTCTCAACACCATGTGCACCACCTCTGGTAGGAGAGGCTGGAAGAGCACCACCGTTAGGATACAGTGCTCCACAGCCATCTCCCAGATCTTAGGGGGAAGGGCAGCAAGGCTGATAGAAGTGTCCTAACGTCTGGGTCTGGCTGCTGAGCTACCCAAAGGATCACACAGACAGACTGATCTTTCTGGAGCTGGCCTCACTCCATGGATGCCTCATTCTTCATCTTCTTAATAAATGAGGCCCCATACCTTACATGTTGTACGTCTTTTTGGTTTACAACAACGTTATACAACACTGAATTCACAAATACCATACAAGTCTGTAAGATATTTTTAACCAGACTAATGGCTTTAAAAGTATTAAAACAAAGTCTTTGGAGCGCTCTTGTGAAATCTTCACAGTAATTTTTGTGACAGAAAGCTATTTCTCCTAATTTGCAAAACAAGAAACAGATATTAAGGCCAAAATTGCCACCTGAAAAAAAGACTGCAGGATGCTCAAGCTGTAGGGCTGCTTTGTGTCCTTATTGAACAATACACAATCAAAGATGCTGCTAAGCACTGGCAGTAGTAGCTATTTGCAAACTACTCTTTAATGTCTAGAGACAGGTATAAAGAAAAACACCCATAAGACCACAGGGGCCTTGCCCAAAACACCATGTATACACTCTACAAGTGAGGCTACCACAGACTTCTCGTCCTACCATTTTCTACCCAAAGTTTATCCCCTGCAATCTCCAAAAAAGGGAGCTGTTTTCTATAATTATTTAAAAGTCAGCAATACCTTTTTCTGTGGCTAGGGCATAAAAATGTTCTCTGATATTCATTTTATACAATTTAGTAATGCACAGACTCTAAAAGAGAAGATTTAACTGGCATTAGCTAGAATTAGCTTCTCTTTGAGACTTCCATCCCCATATCACATTTGATTAATACTGGCCAATGGGTTTCTAAAGAGAAAAACAAATCTCTAAGAATACCTTCCCTGAAAAGGACTACAGTCCACTGCAGCATTGCTCATACTAGGGGCCATGGAGAGGAGAACACAGGGAACCATGACATAAATCCACACTCCCACAGAAACCAATACTGGCTGGTAGCTTAGCGGGCTATCCAGGGCTAAGCCACACCGAGCCTTGCCAGCCCTCCTCCCCCAGCAACCAAACCCACACAAGGCTGGGCTGGTCCAGATGTTGGCCAGGACAATTTAGCAGGGGTTAAAGACAATACCTGCGAGCAAGTCTTCCCTTCAGTCCATTTTCTTCTGTTGAAAAAGGCCAGTTGTATGTGAAACATTTAGAAATTTAGGTGCCATACAACTACTCAAAAGAAAATGCTCAAAGCAATTTCCTAAAAATCTGCAGATGGAATTAAAACAGAGGCTTCTTTTTAAGAAGGAGATAGCCACCTCTGCTCCAGAACACAGCCTGTATCACTTCAGCAGAGCAGCTGCAAGGGATTATATTCTTAAGCATTAAGAACCTCAGAAACAACATTTGGGCACTTACTTTTTTTTTTTTGTTTGTATCCAAGTTGAGCCACAAAAAAAAGATTTCGGATCAATTATTTTTTTCACTGAAATCAAATAAAAAGCCTGAAAGCATGCCCTTGCAATGTGAAATATTAAGCAAACTTCATCACAGGAAATACTGATAATCACAAATATCGTATACGCAGAGCCATAACCTCCTAAAAAGATGAACTCTTTGTTGGTTATCTCTAGCAGCTCTAGCCAAAAAGACAACCTACCAAGACCACTTTCATTAAGGTATGCACTTTGCACACATGTAGGTATGGTTTTCCCTGTGCAGTTTACAGAACACAAAGCATTAAGAGAAAGGAAGCATGACTCCTCCTATGCAGACTGGGGCTGATGTACCGTGCCTTGCTCAACTCCCACACGGGCAGAGGGCACCACACTGTATCTCAGTTAGTCTGGAGGTCATACCCACTGCCAGCCTCTTCCTCTAAGCACTGAGCATTAGAACCATATAATCACTGAGGTTGGAAAAGATCACAGTGATCATCTAGTCCAACTGTCAAGCCATCACTACCACACCTACTAAACCACATCCCTCAGTGCCACACCTACATGTCTCTTAAACACCTCCAGGGATGGTGACTCCACCACATCCCTGGGCAGCACATCCCAGTACTTGACCACCTTTTATGAGAATAAACTTTTCCTAATATCCAACTGAATTTCCCATGGCACAACCTGAGGCCTTCACCTCTCACCTTAAACCCACAGCAACTTCTCAATGTGTTCTCAACTGCCTGCCCTCTAGATATGCAGCACACCAGTTCTATCTCTCATCACCATGGCCATCTTTCAAAACTTTTTTAAATCCCACTGCCATTTGGAGCAGAAATAAAGCATGTTTTTTCCTTCCTCAAACTTATCCCCTTTGTCTCTTTCAAATACCCACATACCACACCAGTACAAAGTATTACGCTTTTCTTTTTTAATCAATTGCTAATTTTACAATATAATGTTTTCCATGCAACTGACGTTGCTGAAGACAGAACCCTGAAGTTTTTCTCTGCTCAGCAGAAGGCAAGGTCTGGTGGCCTGGGGGAGGGGAGGCATTCCAAGCCATCCAAAAGCATGCCTATTCCATACTTTGAGAAGCCACACATCGAGGAAGACAAATAGTTGATGAAAAAGTGCAAGGGCAATCCTGAAGTACCTAACATTTCAGTACCAGCTTCATAGAATGTAACAGAAAACAGTGGATACTTCTGAACAGAAGTTATCTTCAGTTAAGCATCTGATATAACCTTACCTACACAGAAATATTCACTGTGGAAAGTAGTTAGAAGAGTGAAGGCCTTGCTTTTGCTTCTCCTTGGAGAAGTAGTCTTCTTTAACCAAGAAAGGAAACCACATACATGACGAAGCCTGCTACATTATCCAACTAATTCTGAAATACAAGTTTGAAAATGGTTTAAACACTAGACTGCTGTAATCCCAAATTTAATTAAAAAGCCATTTCAGCAATTACTTCATTTGATTATGTTTTCTGAAAGAAACTGCAAACTTCCATCTGTCTGCTAATTCATGAATTTGTGAATTACAACATGAACTACAGCATCATGAAAAATACTCTGTCTAAAGTGTCTTTATCTTTTCCAGGCATTTTCTTGAAAGGAATGGGATGTAGCTTTCATGTAAGATACACTCTTTCACTATACCTTTAATATATATTGCATGTTTTTAAAAAATCTGTTTTATTCAAGCATTATAAACCTTTTAATACAATTTTAATACATTCCAGGTATCAGTAACCATGAAAAAAGTCCACTGTCATTTGAATACCCGTCTGCTGCCCTGACTCCCATCACACTGCACAAGAACACTGGATTCCATCAGGACAGCGTCTGCAGAGCACACGAGGCTCCTCAGTGGAGATGAAGGATGCAGGAAATCCCTCATCGTGCCCATGCCATAAACCTAAACAACTGTAAGACTACTTTCAAGTACAAAACTAAGCTAACCTCCCTGCCAGTATGTTCTAGCATCTTCTGATCATTAACCTTCTGTACTATTATTCACATAAATATCACATCTCACTGCTGTGAAACCTCAGCTTCTATGGTAATGAGCCCAGCAGTCTAATGAAATACGGCTTGAAAAAAACACTGACTTTGAAGGAGTAATTTAATTTTATTCCAATCTTACTAACTCCTTGTTCTCACATAATTAAAAAAAATAAATAAATAATGACTTGCAACCTACTCCCCCCCTCATCCATATCTGAGCAGAATTGCCACCTATAGACACTGGAGCCTTGGGGCAGCCAGGGCAAGGAAACACATGAGCAGGGACCGACCGGGAAGAACTGCATCAACCTCTGCACCACTTACAGCCATACACAATCACTTGTCGTACAGTGAATTACATATTTCCTAGGTTTACAAACAAACAGTTGAAGGATACTTGTTTCTGCTTTTGTCAGTACATTAGCAGAAAAACAGGAAATGAATCAGACTGAAATAATAAACCTTGAAAAGAAACACGATTCAGTTTTTTGGTCTTACACAAGAACTTTTTTTTTTTAAAGTGATAGAAACTTAGACAATTTGATCTGTTGTATGATCATTTTAATAGATTGTACCAGAGCAGTAGAACACAAATGACAGCCTCTTCCTTTGATATGGCACAGGACAAATATCTTCAAGTTTCTGCTGTATCACAGTTTCAGGTAGATACTGAACAAATGAAATTTAAGTGGCTCCTATGTAAGCACACAGACTGAGAGAACATTAGCCAAGATAAGAGAAGACAGGTGGGCTGCCAAACGAGCCTCTGTGCCAAATGAGTGAGCTCTCATTTACTCCCCAGCTCAGCCACACAGCAGGCTGTATCTGAAACAGCTCTAGGCCTCTGTTTTACAGATTTGCTGTTGATGCTGCATTTACATTCCTCTAGAACTTCCTCTATTTGTTCCAAATGTTGTCAGCTTTCCCTTGGATAAAGTCTCACCATTGCGTAACAGGTTAAGACATTAAGACTTGGCTCTTCCACAAGTTACTGCTCCAAAAGCCTTCATATCATTTGAATGTATTATATTTAAACTAAGTATCACAATGAAAAGCCTAAGATGTTGAAGCTGCTCCTCCTCACATCACAAGCAGAATAAGTTTGATTAATCTGATCATAATGCAGCATCAAGAATCAAATCTATTTCCATATCAGCAGCTAGAATAATTATTTTATCCTTTGAAATATTTGATGAATTCATATTTACTGTTCATAATATTCTAACATACAAATAAATGTTATTTAAGAATGTAAATGTTATTTAAGGAACTTGCAAGGAACAGAAGAAAACTCACGTAGCACTGTGCTCTGCATACACATTGTAACAGCCAAGGACTTCAATGACTGAGGAACCCAATAGGCAGTAATAACAGACACCTAAATGGCAGCAGCACCAAGCACTGCCATTCCCTATCACAGTGATCTAAATCATAAAGGAGACTTTACAACTGCGGCCAAGATACCAGGCTATTTTTTTTCCTTTTACATATAGATTAACAAGTTTCTGGTTTATTTTAGTTCAAGAAAATTTTACAATCACTTCTTGCTACAAAGACTGTGCCATCAAAAGAATAAAGCAGATTTTGATCTTCCTGAGGTAAACTATTCTGTTTAAATCACAAAGCTGTATCTGTACAATATAAAACAGAATTAAGACAACAAGGGTTGCAATAGCAGGAAAAGATGTAACTTTGCCTACAGAACATCTTAATACTGCTAAATTCACTGGAAAGAAACAAACCTACTAAACTCAGGCATCTGCTGAGTTCTCAGGAGCTTAAATTAAAAAGGAAAGGTGAAAACGGTGCATAATTGGCAAGACCAATATTACTCCTATGATACAGACATTCTACTACTAGTTCTAAGAGGAAAGCAAGGGTTTTCAATTCTGCATAAGCAAAATGTGCAGTTTTGCAGTTTTTACTGTCACTCCTATCTTAATTTCAAGCTATCCAAGACTTCTGGCAAAATCTTTTTTTCCCCCAAGCCCAAAGGATAGCTGAATTCTTCAAGAAGAGGCCAGAAGTTCCCAACCATTTCCTGGGTCCTCTCGCACACATACAAGGCTCCATTCCTCTACTTGCTTTTTTTTTCCCTTCACACTGTGATCATTGTTCCCCAGTATCTTCATCTCATTCTTCATTCTTCTACTAATTTCTGTTTCCCAATGACTAACCAGTCGATTCAGGAATGAATGACAACAGCAACAAACATTAACTTCAAGTTCTGAAATTACTTCCCAGTGCTAGTGCAAAATCCTCTCTTCCCTGAGGACCATTTATTCCAACCCCCCTCTATCTCTTAAATAAGAGAAAGAGGAAAGACAAAAAGCAGACACACCAAATAAAGAAAAAGCCTTTCCACAAAAAGTGAAAATGATAACGGCACTCAGAAGCCAGATTATTTCAACACAGGATGTCACAGGACATTGCCAGCTAATTGCACGGTACGATACAGAGGAAGAACAGAGCCAGGCCATAATCCCAACTACATCTCAGTGTGATCACTTGAATTTCAGCTTTGGACTAAACTACTTTTCCTGACATCCTATTTTCCTCTTTTGTCAAGCATTACTAAACTGGTGGTGAAATCCCCCCAGAGCAGGCTGGATGGCTTCAGCTGAAGCTGACACTTGTTAGAGCAATTCCATCCCAGGCTGCTAAGCTTTCACAGACACCTGCAGGGGTCAGAAGGGAAAGAGCCTGCTCAGCTAGAGCACTCCTCCTGCCTTTGTTTGAAAGGTGGAGGGAAAATCCTCCTTCTAGTCAAGCACACGATAGATTGGCTACGCACACACACACAAAAATCAGGATACAGTAGGGGTATTCTGGTACTCTTCACATTATAAAAACATTATGACAAGCACTCATTATCCAGGTAAGCACAGGCACACACCAGCTGACCACGCTTCAGCACACAGGCAAATTCCCTTTGCGTTCCTTTACAGCACAGGGTGAAATAACTCCCTGCTGTCCCTCTGGTTACATTAATATCTGAAATAGCCCAAAGCATAGACTGTTTTTTTCTTTTTTTTTTTTTTCTTTTTTTTTTTTTTAAATCAAAGTCACTGAACTAAAGAAAAATACCTAATATTGTAACAGCAGTCCAATTATCCAAAATTATTAGTTTTGCTCTAAATCTTCTATTTCCTCATTATTTTGCATGCGTCAGAAATATATTAATTAACTACAAACTACACTTAGCTATCCTATCAGTGTAGGAAGGCCCTACAAAGAAATCTGGACAAGCTGAATCACTGGACTGAGGCCAATGGGATGAAGTTCAACAAGATCAAGTGTAAGGTCACACACTTTGGCCATAACAACCCCAGGTAATGCTACAGGCTCAGGGTAGAGTGGCTGGAAGACTGTGAGGTGGAAAGAGAGACCTAGGGGTGTTGGCTGATGCTCGACTGAACACGAGCCAGCAGTGTGCCCAGGTGGCCATCACCACGTGGCATCCTGTATCAGAAATAGCCTTGCCAGCAGGAGCAGGGAGGTGATCATCCCTCTGTACTCAGCACTGGTGGGGCCACACCTCAAGTACTGTATTCAGTTTTGGGTCCCTCACTACAAGAAACACACTGAGGGCTGGGGCATGTTCAGAGAAGGGCGATGAAGCTGTGACGGGTCTGGAGCACAAGTCTTGTGGGGAACAAATGAAGGAACTGGGATTGTTCAGCCTGGGGAAGACCAGGCTCAGGGAAGACCTTATTGCTCTCTACAACTGCCTGAGAGGAGGTTGTGGTGAGGTGGGGGTCGGCCTCTTCTCCCATATAACTAATGATAAGACTAGAGGGAATGGCCTCAAGTTGCTTCAGGGGAGATTCAGGTTGGACATCAGGAAAAATTTCTTCTCCAAAAGAGTGGTCAGAAGGTGGAATGGGCTGCCCAGGGAGATGGTGGAGTCACTGTCCCTGGAAGTGTTCAAGAAACATTCAGGTGTTGTACTGAGGGACACGGCTTAGTGAAGAAACATTGGTGGTCGGTGGACAACTGGACTGGATGATATCGGAGGTCTTTTCCAACCCTTGCGATTCTATAACTGGCTAGAAGGAAAGTTTTTAACTTGATACTCGAGATGTCAGATGCTCCAGTAATCTAAAGCTTCACCTTTTTTTAAAAATGAGCATTTGTACACAGTTTTGTATGAGGAACACAAGCTTCCTCAAATCTAGAACAAGTTTGTTAAGAGTTAATTGTAGCCTTACAGTTACAATTTTATGCTGCATGAAGATAATGCCTGTATTTTCCTTTTCTAACAATTACTCTTTTTGAAGATTTAACATTTAATAATATGCCCTGATTAAAGCAAGAGGAAATCAGATCATATCCTGACCAAGGGAGAGCATTTTTATATAAAACACAGACCTTGTAGTCATATCTAATTCATACCAGGTCTGGCTTGCCAAGAACAATAAAATAATTTGCTTATCATGAATTCAAAAAATGCTTCTCTCAACAAAAAGTACTACTGAGAAGTAGAGCTGAACTGGTAGCAATCTTAGAAATTGTGTTCTCCCCAGAAGACTGACGTATGCAGTGTATTACGAAGCATAACATTAGAATAGCACACCTTAATAAAAAGTTCTGATAACAGACCAAAGGAAAAAAAAAGTTTAGTTTTTGAAAACACTAAATATATACTTATAAAGACTGCAGAAATATACACACAGTGCACTCCAAGAATGTGGGTTGGTAGGCAGAAAGGGTTCCTTACAAGTCAGAGCTGCAAAAGAAACCGTCTGCTACTGAAATCTAAAAACAGAAGTTCAGGAGCACAGAGTATTTCAGAGATGAAGGATAATGAAAACAAATGGGTGTCCAAAGCTTACAAACAGTTGATCTTTGTGTATGCATAAGCTTATTTGAAGATGCATCCTGATTTAGCAGCCTCTGTCAGTAAAAACTATTATGTTTTAATTAGATTCCTTAAGTAACATCCCAGTTAAGAAAAATATGAGAACAGATGCTGCCTAGTCTATTTTTTGAATACTCTAGGTAAGGACTCACTGAAGAAAAGATGCTGTCCTACAGTGTTAGCGTAGAACACTTCAGCTCTATAGTCTCTTCTCAACAAGGGAGCTTACCTTCAGAGAGCCTTTTATTAAAAAAAAAATTAAAAAAATAGTAAGGATATGCAACAGAGAAAAATCTGTTTCCTATAAAATTCCTATAAAAGACCCATGATGAAAAATTCCCACAGATTTATACAGATGGGTAAGGACAAAACGAGGTAAGTTACGTTTCAGTTTTATTCATTTGAGAAAGGCAAGTGAAGTTATTCTGCTTTTGAAGGAAGCTCTTTGAAGTCAGGAGCTTCACTGTTTATCTGCAACCATTTATTTCCTGCTACAGTTCCAAAGAAAACAGCTACACAAATGCATTAGAGGAAGCAGGTGTATAATTTCATTTAAAAGCTATTAAAGTTTGTTACAAATAAATCTTGTGTCAGTACAGGAGAACATACCCTTCAATACTTGTCTTTCTACATTACAAAAAGGAAAATAACCTCAGAGTTTTCCAGAGAACTAACAACTGCTAATAATCCAAAATAGAGAGTAAAATGGCCACAGCACCAGGAAAACTAACATCACTTGAAGTCATTCAGAATTTTCTTCATACATCTCTATTACCACAATTAAATGGTAAAATACTTAGGGACAAGACAGTTAAAAAAATCCGAACTATGCAAGACTGCAGCAATGCAACAGAATTATAATGCAGCACACCATTTGTTTCCACTGCTCCCTCAGGCGGGTTCAGAGTTACTTGTTGTCTCATAAATCGCTTATTACTGTACCTGAAATGATATCAGGACTAATTAAGCCATAGGCAACTTTAAGAAGGGTATTTCTGCAGGAAAAAAAAACAACATTTCAAAATTTCATAATGCTACTGACGTGCAGAGCTAGGCAGTTTGCAGATCTCTGATATTTTAATAGAATTTTCCCCAATGATGCACTGAGCAACTTCATACAGGCACACAGCAGATATGTTCGACAGGCAAATACACATGAAGTTTTCTCCCAAAATGTTAAGATCATAGAATCATAGAATCATAGAATCACTAAGGTTGGAAAAGACCTAAAAGATCACCCAGTCCAACCGTTCACCTATTCCCAATAGCTCCTACTAAACCATGTCCCTCAACGCAACATCCAGTCTTTCCTTGAACACCCCCAGGGTCGGTGATTCCACCACCTCCCTGGGCAGTCCATTCCAGTGCCTGACCACCCTTTCTGAAAAGTAATACTTCCTCATGTCCAGCCTGAATCTCCCCTGCCGTAGCTTGAAGATGTTGCACACTAAAGGGTATGTACCTCTTCCAAGGTCCATAGCAAGAGACTGCTACAGGGGGCTGTAGCCTCAGTAAGATTCTCTGTGAAATTTGAGTCCTACAAAGAAAGCCCCTGCTGAACTAGCCTAAAAGCTTTAAACTAGCACAGGCAGCTGTCCTGTCTCTCCTGTGGGTTAACCTCCAGCAGACACACTGAACAGATTCACTTCAGAGCAGAATCAGATGTTCTGTTTAAACTAGAAGATACCTTTAAGTTAATTTTTTCAGATCTCAACTGAAGCAAGGGCATGCACTTCATTACACTGAAGGCTGTGGGTTAGTAGATCCCAAGAGGGAGAGAGCAATAAACAGGAGGCAGCCACAGACTTAACATCTTAAACTACTGAGGCTATTTGCTGCATTAACGACGTCCTGAGGGTAGCAGCTAAGCTTCCAAATTAGCATGCTACACTATTTTGTGGGAGTAATTCCCAAAAATCAACAATTTGTCAGACCTTACTTGACAAGCCAGACACGAGCAACACAGAGTACAGCAGACCTACCAGAGGCTTAATGTAAGGATGGGTATAACACCTCACGGTTAAACAGCAGATGGTACGGGGGAGGAGAATGTAAGCAGACAGCCAGATTAAGTCAAACTGGAAAAATATAACCATCCTATTGAAAACAGAAACCCAAGTAATAAGAAGTAAAAGGCATTGTGACTCACCTCATTTTTACAATTTAGTATGTCATTTATCCCAAAAGACAACGATCTCTTGTTAAAAGAAAAGCCAGTACTCTGTTATTACAACTGTCTGTCACTTCCCATTATAACATCCTATTTCCAAATCTGCTTAGTTGCTGCTTCTCAAGCAAACTGGGCTGAAAACTTACATGCTAAGATCTTCAGCACAGTTATTTCAAACAAGCTGCTTAAGCAAATTCTTCAAGGTTTTGGATTTTTCTTGAAAGTTATCATAGAAAAAACAAATCCAAAACTTGAAATATTTCCTCTGGAAAGGCTAAGCACTAGTGTTGCTTTGAGACTGGGATTGGAATTCTGATCTGTGTATTTAGGATGTACATTTTATTGGCCTTGTCAATATTCATTCCAAGAGAGAAATACATAATTTCTAGTGAACAGCACACATTTTAGGTTCTAGGAATCTCTCCTGCACTTGACCAGCCTGGAACTGAACAGGGTCTACCTTTTATTTCCAGATACACAATACAGTAGGGCCAAAGTACCCCAAAATAGAGACTGCAAGCACTAGAGGAAAATGAGTTAACAAGCATAGAGCACGGATAACAAGGAGAACACACAAAGAGCAGCAGAACCGGGAAAGCTGACAGAGGGAGTGCTGCCAAATGGCTGAAGAGAAAGGCATCAGATTAGGCACTGAAAGGGTATAAATTCAGACTGACTTGGAAACTTCTCAATGAAAATCTGAACCGATTAAATTAGAATAGGATTTGGATAAAACACTTGAGCAGGCAGAAAGTAAAAGGTACACTGCTGCTGACAAGAAAAGACAGCAAAAGAGGCTAGTGCTGTCAAAGCATGCCCTCCTCTACAGCTTGGTCCCCCACAGCATGAAGATACTCACAAAACCCCCTTCACACACACGGATCATACTGTCCAGGGCCAATCCTGTAAAGCATGACAGAGTATTATTAGATACGACAAGCTCAAATAGCAGAGGCCTGCTTAGTGAGAAGGTTCCAAACCTGTCAGTGCAATTATTATTTTTAACAACTAGGAAACCACACACAAACCATTAGTAAAAACTTTAAGGATTAATTCTGTTTACTTCGTGCAGTTTAGAAATGAGGGTTGAAATACCTTATGATGGTTTAACTACATAATTTTTACTCCTTTCTCTCCTGTAGAATCTTTACCAGATTCACACTTAACAGGTCACTACTCAGTATTTCATTTGTTTGTTCTTATCCTTCCCCTTATACTAAAGGAAAAACAGAACAATACTGAAGATTGTGCAAGAGGAAACACAATTTCCTGACAGCAGAACACATGTCAGATTAATACTGCTGAAACCCTAAAATACTACATACATCCCACTGAAGTATTATGGTTCATATTACTCTTAACAGGTAAGATACTAAAGCATATGGTTAAGGACAGAACCATTTACCAGCTGCAGGTGCATGGATCTGGGATGCCCAAGAACTTCACTTCTTTCTATGTTATATAGCAAGTTATGTGTCCAAAGATGCCTGCACTATCAATTAGGTACAAGTATGCACTCAGAAAAAAAGCCATCACAAATACCAAGAAATACCACTACTGTTGACCTATGAAAAGTTCTCCTTGGCTTCCAACAAAGATCGTATCAACCACAAAGCAGGAAGATGAGATAGCTATACACAGCCATTATTCAGATGCCTTAATCAAGGAAAATTATTTTAGCCTTCTGATTTATTTGGAGTACATCGACAGACTCACTGAAAGGAAACAATTGCCCTGGAGGCAAGATTTAATGTTGCCCAGCCCAGATCAACTGCCCAGCATACAGGGCAAAAAACATTCACTAGGGGAAAAGCAACAGACCAAAAAAACCACAGCTACATAATTAAGGACTGCAGCTTAACAAGGATAGGCACAAATGGTGATCAGGCTATGCTTGCTTCTTCAACCTGAATTCTGGTATTTCTCAACTGACCTGAAACCCTGAAATGACATGCTGCAGGCAACAGAGGAATCAGTTTCACCTTGTTGATACGTGCAACCCTTTATCATTAATAGAAGGTGGCAAAGAAGCCACCTAATTGCTGCAGAAGCCGTGTCCACCTGTTTCTGGCATTTCTAGTGCACTCAATCACGGTTTCCAAGCAAGGAAGCTAAACTACCAGCATCCTGGAGGTATCCTCCTCGCCATCATCACATAAAGGGGAGCTGAGTTTTTAAATTCTGCCCACTATTAAAAGCTGTGCAATTCTCCACCTATAAAATACACCATTTTGCACTGTGGCCGTTCAAGAAATACACACGTGCAGACAATACCAGAGGTCAATCCTCAGTTAAAGAGTTCCAGAACTTCACAGTCACAGGACAACAAATGTAAACCTGCTCATTCCTCCCTTTTTTGGAAAAAAAAAACCTGAACACCTTCAATCACTAAAACAACATTTTACCTTAATCACCAAATGCTGCAAAGCCACTCAGGTTCAGTTAAGCATCCTGCCTGTAGTTTCATACTGCAGAACCAAGGCCCACATTTCTGGGATTTCAACGCTGCAGGTGACTCGTTCTGACTTCAGATGGATTGCTTTCACAGTGTGCTTGGGAACTTATACCACTTTCAAAAGAAAACAAAACAAAAAAAAAAACCACCACCAAGATAAAAGCATCGATCTGCTTTCCACAAATGGTTGCATTTCTGTTTGCTGTATTGCCAGCAGAAAGCTCATTCCTTCTGCAGTTCTGATTCTTCTCTCTTGTGAACAATTTTTAGAACAATGCAACCTTACTGAGGTGCGTTTTCCAAATTGCAGGAGGAACACCAACCACATTAAGATAGATTCTTTACTTTTTGCCACCAGAGGTGAACAACAACATATTTACATAGAAGACAGGAGCCATCCCACAAATGGAGCGTACTGTGTCTTCATACTCCTTGTGCATGTGCCATTTTTTGTGTGATGGCTTCAAAACTCATAGAGTGCAAATATTCCCAGTTTGTGGGGGATCATTTCCAAGACACAGTTCAAACCTAAATTATTCTGTATTTCAACCTAAATCACACTTAAAACTGAAAGGTAATACTGTATGACTCAAAACAACAGAAAACACTGCCCCAAAATAATAATAATAATAATAATAATCACACCTTGGGAACAAAACCAGGAGAAAAAAAAAGCTATGTTGATAAGAAAAGCATGTCCTTGTTCATTCTTTACTCCAACAACACTAGTAGCCATGCGATGGTAACTGATTAGGGCAGGGTGCAGGAATTGGAGGAAACCATTCTCAGTAAAACAAGTCTTAGAGAAAAAACTGCAAAGTGTTGCTGGGCAGGACTAAACAAGATGCTTTGAGATGTTTTTATTTCTTAATCCACCCTCTGAGTAAACAACAGCTCCTAGCACAGATTCAATTCAATGACAAAAGATAACTTTATCTGGCACATAGCATACCTTATCTCTACACTAACTAAATTAACACTAAAAACAGAGGAGATTGGTTTTTTTCCAGACACACAGGCATAATCCCAATAATCCAAATTCTTGCAAGGCAGGATCGTTCTCTTTGTTTACCCTTGTTCTCTTTTCTTTAGTGAGTTAATCCATTACCTAACTTATCATGGAATCATCTTTAATTGTTAATAATGGAAAGACTCAGGACTCCTCTGCTGAGCTTACACAGCTCTTTCCTATCCTTGTCCTAGCTGAATTTCTGCCTGGTATCAGGTCACAGAAGGTAAAGTCCATTTTTTTTGCAACTATCCACCACAGGAAAAATCTGAACATACTACCATGTAAGAGGGGGAAAAAATCCACAGCAAACAGGAACAGGAAAAGGAAGAAAGGGGAAAAAAGTAAACAGTCAAGTAGGAACTTCAGGAGGAAAATGCTTTTGGTTACTAGATACAGAAAACTCCTCTGTCCAAACAGAGATGGTTGAAAACCACAGCATTGTGAAATTAAAAGAATACAGAAGCACAATAGCTTTGCAGGTTTCTTCTCTATGCTGTCCCACAGATAAACCTGCACCGACTGCAGGTTTATGACTGAAAGAAAGCAGCAGTCTGGCTTCACAGGCTACAAACACCAAGGCTCCTATTGCTTAAAAAGGACACAGAAGTTTGATACCTCCATCTCTGACCCTGAGTAAAAGAGCTCCTGGACTCTCAGGATGTATTTTTAGCAACATCACATAAAAGGAAAGCATGATGCCTTTTTTTGAAGAGGCACAGTCAAACAAAAGCTAAGTACCAGATACAGCTTTACAGGTAAAACTGAGAAGGAAACTGCTCTTCACAGGAAACTGACGCGAGGTCTTCAACTCAGCAAAAAACAGTAAGTTTGAAAGCTTTGTTCTATTTATTTTTTGACTTAAAAGTAGAGGAATATAAAGTCAGAACGCCTCCAACTGGATGCGCAACAAAGAAACTGATGATAAACTGAACTGTGATAAAAATCTTTTTTCTAACACGCATTCTAAAAATGAAGATATTAACCTTGGATACACTTCATCTTACAGACACTTCTTTGAATTAATCACCATATTACACGGCTCACTATGGAAAAACATGAAAGACAGGCCCTAGTTACGACACTTCCCAACAGCTGACCAGAAGGAAAAGTTCTGCAGTAGGCTTCACTCCAGCTCCCTTGCAAGCTGGGTGGTCTCACTGCAGCTATTGCTTATCTTGACCAAATGTTCTTCCACTGTTACATGTTTGAGGGACAGCAGGATGCTCCCTACATAAAGAATTTTTAAATGAAGGAGCAAACATAATCAGCATCTTTGCCGAATACACAGTCCCCTTACAGATGTTCAGGTAACACTTGAATGCAACATTCACTGTCTTGGTACAATTAGATCTCAAGACAGGGAAAAACTGCAGCGTTGAATACGAACATATGGCATCAATTTTTAGGTCATAAAAAGCCCAAAGCACTGGGAGAAAAGCAGTCATCAACTATCTAGTTTAGACAAAGTAAAAGTCTCCTACTTCCTATGAAATATGTCATTTTTTCTCTTCGACCCTGAGTTCTGAGCAGTCAAAATTTTCCTTCTCTGGACCAGTTTCACTGAAATATAGTTCTGTGCACTACGCACTTTCAGCAAAGGAAATGGACAGATGATGCATTTAGGCATGGCACCACCAAGTCCTTTCCATGGGAATGCAACCATTAGATATGCCATATGCATATATAAATGTACATATATAAATAAAGTGCAGCAGCACTAATGCTGCAATGTCACTCCATCAGAGATAACAGCCAGGTAGCACTGTGAAGTCCCCACGGTTCAACTGAAATCTTCAGTGCCAGCTCAGCATGCAGAGTTCTGCAGAGCCCCAAGGCGCAGGACCAGGCTGCACACCCAACCCACCCCGCCTTGGAAACCTATCCGGTGAATCCATCTCACCAGAAGTCTCCCTGGGTGCACAACAATGACAGACTGAGCATTTTCAGACAATAATATAACATGATTAACTTGATGTAAGCTGCACAGGGGGATTTTATGCAAAAATCTGACTATTAACCAAGAAACTTAAAAACTCGTACTTCTGTTTACGGAGAGTATGCAGCACTAAGGAACCATGATGAGAACAAAGTACCGTGACTCTTACAGCACATAGTTCCTCCAGAGCCATCCATTCCTCTTGCTGAAGAAGCTCTTCGTTCAATAAATGGAACAAGTGAAAGGGACAGCCAGGGGCTCCAATTTAGAGCAAGAGCTCTAATCTGCCCTATGGGAGCAGCTAAAGGACCTATGGAAAATTGTTTGTTTAACAGTCATTTATCTCAACTATATATGGAAACAGAACTGACAGAGTCCCACAACAACAGCTTGTCCTGGACAATAACAGGATACTTGCATTAACGGAATGAAGCACTATTTAGGAAGCAAAAGAAGAAAGAAAAATCAAAAACAAGTGACTAACAGCAAACTGAAGCGTAACAAACAAAGATGCCCTTCAAATGCCTTGCTGAAGGCGTCGTTAGAAGATATGCTGGCCTCTAAAGAAAGGAAGTTTTAATGGCTAAGGAAACACTGGTATATGTGCAACTTTTATTTAAGCTTATTTCATTAGGACCATCTGCCAGGTTGCTTTACATTAAAGCAGCTCTTGTATCAGCTTTCCAGTCCAGTGTAGTATAACTAGATGTGAAGGGAACCTGATGGAAACTCATCCTTCAACTCATCCATCCATAGACCAAGTTTTCTATGTCACCCTGCACAAGGCAAGCACAGGTGTATTGTTTTGACTTCTGTTCAACAAGATGCCAACAGTCATCCAGCAGATGACCAATTAAGCCACAGTTTAAGAGCAAAAAGCCTACCACAATGTTTCCATGATTTCTCCTACCTTTTCTTATTCTATGGATAAACCCCAACGTAGAGCAAATCTTCTCCTCAAAGAACTTCCATGAAAGTCCAGCAGAAGAGTGCAAAGAAAGGCCTTCCTTGCATCTCTTAATGAAGAAAGACCTCAGAGTGGTACTAAAAATGCTTTCTTACAATGCAGCTGTGGGATTTTTCTTTCTTCTCCAAACTCTTTCAACAACTCAAACTAGCATAAGCCATGCAAACAACAAGAAACCTGTAACCAAGGCCTGCAATATTCTAATCCTACGTAATATCCACAGTTCTCTTTGGGAATCACTGCCGTGTTTCAGATTCTCAAGTCTCAACATTGAACAAGCTGTACTAAGAGAAAAAAAGAGCGAGCCACAAGCACCAGGGAAGGACCAGCAACCTAAACCAAGGTGAGACAGTCCCACAGTGCCTGAGAACTGCCAGAAACGTATGCAAAACTACCAGAGATCAATTTAGAAAGAAGCCTGAGCCTTCCTACAACTCAGATAAGAAAGTCTCTTCCACTGATCCCATCAGCTAAAAAAATAACCTTACAAGGAAGTCTGACAGTGAGGTGATTGTCACTTTACAGAAGCTTGGAATAAATCAGTCTACCTATAAATATTAGCAATAGACAAAAGACCTACTTATATGACTTACCACCACTAAAAATATGTAACTAAGAGCACCTGAAGAATAATTTTTTACACAAACACTTAAGAGGGAAGGACTGAAATTCTACTTTAACAGAAAAAAAAACACAAGTCTGGTGGAGCACAGATCCCTTAGTTGAAACTCACAGCTGTGTATTTGGAGTTTTATTTCTCTATGAGTTAAAATAGAAGACAATATCTGAAACGTAACCTATGCACAACACCAAAAAAAATTCTGTTTTCCTTAAAGATTACTTCACCATAAAAGACAAACAACTACAGAAGAGATGTTGGATCAGATCATGGAGAAAACTTCAAGTAATCAAAAATTAAAGGAAGTCCACTCTTGTGAAATATGAGGAATATCAGGAACTCTATTTCCTAGGAACTGACAGACCTTCCTTCATGTTTTTCTTACAGGGAAAAAAGAAAGCAAAACCACCAACACACTGATAAAATCAAAGCCCAAAACAATCACTTCTGCAGGGCCTGATGTAACTTTTGTCCTTCCTGGCAGCAGCCCACCTCCAGGTATTCAAACATATTTAACAATTTTAGGTCCAACAGCATTCTCAGCATCCCCAAGCTGTGTTGCATGTGGCAGTACATCCAGCTACACATCTTCCACCAGTTAATATAGAATGGACAACAGAAACTCAGCTCTATGGCAAATGCAAAAAGAGAAAAAAATGACTTTAACTTCCTCACGGACAAGCCCAAGTTAAAATGAGCATCTTTACTGCTCCTTCACAGGGCATTCGCTGACTCTATAGATCAGACCAGTTCACAGCTCAGCCTCATGCCAGGAACCACACTGAGAAAAGGAGAGCCTGAAATGCACATTGATCCATTTGTTCCAGTCAGGTATTAAAATCTATTCTGTTATGCTGGTATGCAGTGTCTAGGTCCAACTCCACAAACAAATCACAAAGATAATTACGGGTGTCTGACCATGGGCCAGAGTAAACTGACCCCATAATAGAGACCACAAACTTGGCTAAAAGCCATCGTAGGTGCAGAACAGCTGAGTTGTACTTTAGAGTTCAAAGACGTTTCCTAGCACTTCCAAACCAGAAGTCCTCTGAAAAGATTTTGGCACCCTAAAAAGGGAGTTTGTTTGTCTGTCCGTTTGTCTGGAAATGGAGAAAGGTATCTTTGCAAAGAATCCTTTTGATAAGTCTGAAGAATATTAGCTTCACTGAGTAAACCAGAATGGCCGGGAAGAACCACCTACTCACTGGACAAATTCAAAGTCTAAAGGTTTGTCACGTGGAGTAACAGTTAAAGACTGTTAATGAATAATAAAACATGCATGCACTTTTTCCATCTAAAGGCTGTACCAAACTGGCAAAAAAATTCAAGGACTCGAACATAACTGCACAACACAAGCTTACCTAACGCGTATGCTGATGTTCTCTGGGAGTGCCACAGCTAAGGGAGTTTTAGTGATTCATTTACTACTGCAGAGCCCGAGGTTTGTACACACCACAAAGGTAAACAAACCCACCTACCGAATGTCTTCCTTCCTCCTGAGCCCCAACCAGCACAATTAAGTACAATCTGACAATCACTTTATATAAGAAAAGCAGTACGTTTGCCTGGTGGATGTAAGAGGAAGCAGAGAAAACCACAAATAGACCAATAGATTCCCCCTCTCAGAATTGATGCTGCCCTCTGACTCCAATACAGCTGCCGACACAAACACAACAGCTACAACTCTGCATTTTGTAGATGCTGAACTTCATAAAGCAGAGCTGGAACTCCAGCACGGTGCAGGAAATACGCACGCAGAGGAGATGTTTCCTGTAAACCCTTTAGTGCAGTGATTTTAGGAGCAGCATCGCTGCCAATACGCTAAAAGCTTTCATTTTCACTTTCCGCCCCAAGCTGGCCTGGTTCACACGCCACTAAAACGAAATGTCTTCTCGTATTTCTGAAAGTTTCGGGTAGAAACATTTCGATGTTTACAGCTAAATAATGGCAGAGCTCGGAAGTCACGCAGCAGCGCCGCCGCCCCGCACACAGCTGAGTGCCGCGCTGCGGGCGATCCCGGAGCACGCGCTTCACTTCGCTCCGAACGTCGAACTGAAAACCCTTTCTACCGAACTTAACAACAATGAAAAATTCATCCGATAATAAAATATTGGAGAATACGTATTTTTTTTCCTAAACATTTTTTTCCTTAACTTTTAAGGAAAAATTAACAGATGTTTTGCACGGTGAGTTTGCGAGCGGGCTTTCCCACCCCGAGAAACCCATTTCCCAACCTGCCCTTTGCCTTTCACAAATAACGCCGTCCTCTACGACAACGGCGATAAAGCATCCATCCATCGCTCCCAGCGCGCAGACACGGCGCTCGCGGCGCTGCCGGCGGGCACGCTTACAGCCGGCGACCACGAGGGCACGAAGGCTGCGCGGGCCGCCACCCCCCGCCCGGCTGTGGCTCTTCCTCTCCCCGCTCCCCCTGCGCACGGGACACAGAGCCCCGCCGCGGGGACACCCGGGCAAGGGAACACCCGGCCCGACACCGCCCACCGCCACCGCTCCGCCTCCGCGGAGGGAAGCCCCGGGCACCCGGACCCGCCGCTCCGGCCCGGGACGCGCGGCCAAGGCAGCGCCGGGCGGGGCCTCCCCCGTACCCCGCGAGGGGAGGAGCGGCGTCCCGGGCGGCTGCACGCCGCTACTCACCCGGCGCGGAGCGCGGGCCGGGCCCCCCTCCTCTTCTCTTCTCCTTCCTCCTCCATGGGGCGGGCCGGGCCCCTCGCCCCGCCCGGGGGGAGCCGAGGGGAGACAATGGGCGCGATGACTTCACCCGGCAGCAATGCGAGGAGCCGCCACCGCCCCCCGCCCCGAGACGCCCCTCTGCCGCCGCTCCCGGGCCGCTCCTCGCCCGGCCCTCGCCCCTCGGGGCTCGGGCCCCCGCCCACGGGCGGCCTCGGCTCGGAACCTCCGCTCCACCTTCCCCTCCGCCACGCTCGGGGCGGCGGCTGCCGGCCCCGGCAGGAGGCCCGAGGGGAGGCCGATTCCCGCTACGGGGCTCCCCGCTCCCCTCGCCCCCACCCCCGGTACCTGCGAGGCGGCGGCGGGCGGGCGGGCGAGAGAGAGAGAGGGAGGGAGGAAGCGGCGCCGCTCCGCCCGCCGGGTCCGGCCCCACGCAGGAAGCGGCTGTGTGTGTGTGTGTGAGAGAGAGAGAGGGTGTGCAGCACGGAGGGGCGGCGCTGCCCGCGGAGGAGGCGGCCCCGGCCCCGGCGGTTTCCCGACGCGCTGAGCTCAGCCGCACGGCGCCGCCCCCGCCCTCCCCCGGCCGCTGTTGGGGCGGGCCCGGCACGCAGTGGGGCGGCCTCCTGGGTCGGGACTGAGGGGCGCCGAGCCGAGGGGTGGGCGGTGGTTGTGGCTTTGGGTGCTCCGTGCCCCCCGGGGCGCCCTGCCTGGGCGGGGTGCGGCGCGGCGAGTAGCTGTGCGATGAGCTCCGCACTGGGGAGGTGTAGAAGTGCAGGGAGAAGAGTGGAACGCTGAGGCGTTTCGTTAGGTCAGCTTGGGTGCTGACTGACCTGCGGGAAGGACACGGCCCTGATTTCGTGCCCTAGCGCATCCTATCAGCCCCTTCTCGCCATCAGCCCGGCTGCTCAGTCAGGTTTCTGTCCTTGTGCTGTGACCTTCAGCGCTTCTCCTCAGGACTCCCCATCTCTGCAGGAACGCCGCGACTGCCTGCCCTCTTCCTGCACACCTTAGCTGAGCTCCACTTCTGGGCGAGCCCCAATCCCCCTTTGCCCCCTCCTCCCCTCCCCACTCCCCACCCTCTGCCGCACTGGAAGAGTTACCTGCATACATTGCTACTACAGTGGTCTTAAGTCTTGTGCTTTTTTTCCCCTCTCTGGTTAATAATTTTCTCATTTGGAGTGAGTGCACTGCCCAGAAGTGGGCTTTGCCCCATGCTCACAGATGCACAGTGGTGCTCCCATGAAGTGGAGATATGTCCCAGTTACCCAGCCTGCATTCAATGTGCACATGTTGCAAAATGAATGGCATGTACCATCGTTTTGCTGTGGAGTTGCAGCATGTGGTCTGTTACAGGCTTGCACGTATACGTAGCCTTACTCCTGTTCATAGCTCTAAACCAGCAGGACTGCTCCCAGTGCACAAAACTGAGCATGGATACAGGTCTTTCCATGGTGAGGTGCTTAATCTGTATGATAGAACAGGCAATTGCAGCAAGCAGGGAGGGGAAATGGAAAACAAGGGTAACAGCAATAAAATTACACTGGAATTCTGGTATGTTGTCTACAAACCATGCACTTCCTTCTTTGCTTCCTAGCTAAATAGGTGAGTTGCTGAGGCTCCTGCACTGCAGACATGCACACATCACTTTAGGCTCATCTATAATTCCCTTGCATGTGGCTGGACAACATATGCAGAAATTATTATATGTAATCACACAGGGAAACATCTCGGATGCTTTCTTACGTATTAAATGTGGTGCACAGAAATAAAGTAGAGAAGTGAGGTTGATTTTAAGGGAGAAAAAGCAAAGGCGAGAGTGAAGATGAATGAGTTGCAGAGGATGGAGAGGGGAACAGACAGCACACAGAACAGCCCGATAAGAGAACACATTTTGAGTGGAACCAGAACAGCAAACCGTTTTACCAACTCAAATGTGCAGCTGTCAGTTGCAATAAAGCAAAAAGCAGCAAGAAGAAAAGCAAAGTAATGCAGTATGTATTGGTATCTAAATGTCTAGAGAGATTCAGCAAATCAGTAACAATATTCTGAGGTCTCTTGGCTAATGGTGGAGAACAGGAGGGCAATGGAGGCCAGGTTTTTAAATTCTGCATTGGGAGACAGAGTGGTCGCTGTGGCAGTCTGATGGTTTCCCCTGTAAACTGATGAGGGACAAAAGAGAAAGCTCTATCCAGCTGCCTCCTAAGAGCCACGCAGCAGAGAGCCTGCAGCTACGTAGGTGCCTTTTGACAGAAGCGTTCAAAACAGTCAATTAGCAAAATGCAGAATGCGCAGGGAGGAAAGAGAGCCATTTCTGTGCAAGCAGTACACTAAAATAAATGATAGAGGTTTGTTTTGATTTGTAAGGAGGATATATTTATTTTCTTGTTTGCTTTCTTATTATTTTCATAGAGCAGGATGACAAAGAGATACTGAGGAAAAGCAGGGACTGCCCAGACCCTTTTACAAAAAGGAAATACCTCATGCGCAGTGCATTTTGTCAAGTATACAAGGTTTATGAAAACAAACAAACCTGTCTTTACAATTTGCTTTCTGGAGAACATCTAAGATTGAAACATTCTGTCTAGATAGCAGGGTATTTAATTCTGCGGCTGCCAGAAACATACAAAGTGCTGTATCAGAATACAAAAATCCAAACAAAGCATCCAGTATGTCCTAAGGAGATGTAAGCACACACAGCACACTGTCAAATGTGGAATGGCAAAAATTATAGCAGCGCAAACAGAAGTGAGCAGACAGGGCTGGGAAAGAAAAGTGCTTCTTCCCTTAGTGATGGGGAATGGAGAATGGATATGACGTATGACGTGAATAACGTTTTCCTAATTTGGTATATTCTTCTCATTGTCCATGCTAGCGTGGACCACAGGTCTCAGTATAGTGTCAGTACTTACGTGTGCAGCAGTGTTATCTCGTAGGGAAGGGTACTGTGCCTCGGGATGGAACACCAAATGTTTAAGTCTTTTAACTCATTTGGAAGAGCATCAAACATGGTGGATAAATGTTTCCGTCCCTCTGATTGCACACCTATCTCTCTCAGAAATTTTCTTGTGACTGTTCAGCCTTTGTAAACAGAAAATCTCCAAAGCCAAACTCTTTTTTTTTTCTGTAGATAATTTTGTATTTCCTACAGACTCTGCCATCATCTGGTCTCAAGTCCATCATTTCTAGGGAAAAAAGAGACATCCTCAGGCTTTCCTCTTCTGCCACAGACATTTGTGTCTCTGAACTTTCTCTCATCTTGTTCTGAAGAACACTCTTTCTTTGGGAATTCACTTCTTTCCTACATCTACCACCTCAACTCTCTTGCCAAAAACGTATTTTTCTGGAGAGTTTGTCTTCAGCATCCTTCATCCTACAAATCCATCTTGCAGTATTGCCCCATAAACAGCTGCATTTGTATGACAAGTGTGGCAGAAAATTGATGCGGCAGCAGGAGCAAGTGGCATGGGGCAGGCAGAGAACTGCTAGGATCAATTTTGCTACTGGAGAAAATCAAGTGTAAAAACGCACTTGACTTGCACCTGAAGAAGAAAGGATGAAATCCCTTGACCAACTGAAACATCTGCATTGTCCATTGAGAGCAAAACACATCTTTAGACCAGGCATGAAAAAATGTGTGAGAATGAATATCAATACAAAACTGATAAATATATTCTTATATATCATTATATCCGAGATATAAATTGCACAAGGATAGGAAGAGGTGTTGAATTCTGTCAGGTTTCTGTTTACTCTGTGAAAAACCATTTACCGAGCACGGATTATCATCAATTGTATTGAGTGGAGTAGGTTAAAAAATACACATCATGGGAGAAATCCCAGTTAGGATTTTTGTCAAGAAGTGTAATTAACCTGAAGATAGAATGAAAGGATATTTAAACTCAGGATTTCTATGATAAGAAACACATTATAAATGCTTATGAGACTGAATTTAGTATCAAACAGAGCAAGATGAGGTAGATGCTCTCATTGATCTGAGCTACAGAATGGCTAAGTACCAGTAAATAATGTGCAGGCTGAGAATTTCCAAATTCTCAGTATGTCATAATACATTAAAGATGAATCATGCTGTTAGGGGCTTTTTTTGTCCATCTGGTCCTTTTTCTGGCCTTTAGTTGTGCCAGATGAGGTTCAGATTGGGTACTGGGAACAAGTTCTTCTCAGAAAGAGTGTTGAGGCATTGGCTCAGGCTGCACAGGGAGGTGGTGGAATCACCATCCCTGTAAATGTTCGAGAGATGTGGAGATGTGGCACTGAGGACGTGGTCAGTGGCCATAGTGGGGTTGGGTTGGGATTGGACTTCGTGATCCTGGTGGTCTTTTCCAGTCCGTAATGATTCTATCATTCTATGATTCTAAGGCTTCCATAGCCACTTCAAACATCAGCTATCTCAGTTTCATCATGTGATTGAATCAGTTCTCATAGTAGTCAATAAAAAAAAAACAAGGGTAGAAAATTCAAGATACCTAGAACTACAGGCCCCAGAACATGCATGCCCTAAGAAAGAAAACCTGCTTAAAGCAATTAAAAAAGAAAAAAAATAGACTTTATTGTCCTAGGGCTTGATACTGCATTGCCTGCTATGGTTAGTTCTACTGACTGCAGGGAGTAGTGCTGAGTAATGAGCACAAGCTGGAGCTCAGTGAATGAAGAATTCCATTGCAGAGGGAAACCTTGATTTTTAAAGTTTTGTATCAGTAAATTTAATTATTGTCATTGTTTGGCACTTTATGCTTATCCAATATAGTGACAATATAGTGGCCAGTGACAACTGGCCATATATACATTTTTTCCACAGCACAGCAGGTTTGATTTAACTGAAATGGAAGAGCCTAGACAACCAGTTAACCAGCAAACAGTCATGCTGGCCACATGACATCTGAATTCCAATGGTGGGCTGTGTTTTAAGCCAGCTCCTTGACAACGTTAGTCTTACAGATCATCCACTACATCTCTGCAAACACTAGATAGTCTGTGCATGGCATTTTCTGCGATTTATAAAGATCTCATTCATTATTTTGTTTTTGGGATGTTTTTGTTTTTTTTTTTTTGTTTGTTTTCCCCCACACTGAAGTTCCATGATATATGGAAGTTACAGTGCTTTCTTGGCATGAAGTGCTGGGCATAAACAATGTTATGTAAGTTGTGCCATCGTAGCAAGGGGCCGTACTCTTTAGTGTGTAAGTCCTAGTTATTAAATTATGATCATAAGCAGGATATGGGTGGAAAATGGGAAATACTCTTTTGTTACCTTACACAAATAATGATAATAATCGATCTTATTTTCCAACTCTAAAATCTTCGGAATCCTTGTATCTTCTCAGTTTCTCCACAGTCTGATAGACACTTGTAGACAAGCATATTTGCAAGAGCAGAAAAAGGCCATCAACAACATACTTGCATTTTCTTGTCTTTCTTTTTTTTCTTCTCAGTTTGGAACCTTTATTGTTCTCAAGGTGTCTGTTCATAGAGCACTGTCTCTACCAGTTCTTTAGAGGCGTGCCTCCCCCTAAAGAGGAGGAATAGAATGATCAAGAGAAATCTGGTTGTCGCAATCTAAAAATTGCTCCTAAACACACATCAGCTGCCACTCAGCTTGCAAGGCTCCAAGAGCCTGCAGAAGACTCATTTCGTAGAATCACAGAATCATAGAATGTCTTGGGTTGTATGGGACCTCCAAGACCACGACACTCCAACCCCCCTACTGCATGCAGGGCCACCAACTTCCCCATTTAATACTAGACCAGGCTGCCCAGGGCCCCATCCAATCTGGCCTTGAACACCTCCAGGGATGGGGCATCCACAGCCTCTCTGGGCAGCCTGTTCCAGCACCTCACCACTCTCATAGTAAAGAACTTCCCCTGACATCCAACCTAAATCTTCCCTCCCTCAACTTCAAACCGTTTCCCCTTGTCCTGCTGTTATCTACCCTTTCAAAGAGTTGACTCCCCTCCTGTTTGTAGGCTCCCTTTAGGTACTGAAAGGCTGCAGTGAGGTCACCTCGCAGGCTTTTCTTCTCCTGGCTGAACATGCCCAGCTCCCTCAGCTTGTCTTTGTAGAGGAGGTGCTCCAGTCCCCTGATCATCTTCATGGCTCTCCTCTGAACCCTCTCCAACAGCTCCCTGTCTTTTTCGTACTGGGGGCTCCAGACCTGGACACAGTACTCCAGATGGGGCCTCATAAGTGCAGAGTAAGAGGGACAATCACCTCCCTGTCCCTGCTGGCCACCCCTCTTCTGATGGAGCCCAGAATACCATTTATGAGTTTAAAATTTTGTGAACACCTATAACTCCAGTTCTGGGTGAAATGTTCAAGCTCTGGAGACTTGTGGAAGTCAGGGACGTATGGGAGAGGATGTGTGAGGTGCTTGTATGATACCTATGTGCCTCTTTGGAGCTAGCCCCCATTAGAGGTCCGTCACTCCCTGTATCCTTCGGTGGCTTTAACTTGTTAGAAGAAGAAATGAAAAACCAGCAGGAGTTACTTTGTGAAAAGCAGCAGACTTTCGTTTCTATTGCACAACACTGTTTCCATTCCAGTCCCCTGGGCTTTCCTCCTCTATTACTTGGAACAAACTCGACCTTCTGTTTTTTGGGCTTGAGAAGTTTTGTGCTTAGTCTCTGCCCAAAGGTGAAATTGTTTCTGGAAAGCTTGAGCAAGAATGTTTTTTCTGTATTAAGCTTGAGGACAGTGGGATAGGGGGTAGGAATTGTATGAAGGCAAAAGTGCTAGAGGTTGTTCTAAATAGCTTCTTCATCAACACTACTAGATGTGAAAAGATTAAAGTCATGGTTGAAATAACCCTGCTTACAAAAGGACTATTCTTTTTCTAAAGCTGGTTTCAAATTGGCTGAAGGGTCCTTGAAGCAGCACGTATGGTCCATCTTCAGCAGAGCCAGACAACAATTATATTTGCCCTTCCTCCAGGAGTTAATATCTGCTCTGATTTATCTGTACTTATATTCAAAAACATTGTGCATCCATATTTTTGTGGTGACACATTAACTACACCCCAAAGTCCTAGTTACTGCTTAGTCCTTGATGGTATGGCTCATCTGCAATGTTATCTATAGGTTCCCTCACAAACAAACTCACGATTTCCACTTGCAATAAAGCATCCTGCCAACTGAGCTGCTGGCCAAGGGCAGGGGACATGAGGGGAGCACTCTGAGTCCTTCTCAGTGCCAGTGGGTGAACTCTTCTTGCATAGCACAGCTGCTGTCCTCTACATGCTTGGGCCACCACCAGCACTGCAATTTCACTGCAAGCATTGCGTTTGTGGCTGTGCCTGTCT
Organism: Lagopus leucura; assembly: GCF_019238085.1. NCBI lineage: Eukaryota > Metazoa > Chordata > Aves > Galliformes > Phasianidae > Lagopus > Lagopus leucura. The sequence continues at coordinate 70,822,834 of NW_024962263.1, forward strand.
CCCTGCCAACACCTCTGGCAAGTTTGCTGTTTACTGTTATTACCCTCAGCATGACCACTATGAAGCAGCAATTGCAGACTTCACCTCTTGCCCAGAAGTCTCTGCTCTCTTTTTCATCAACCTATCCAGATACGGACTTCTAGAGTGCGGTATGAACTTCTTCTCTCGCACAAAGCTGGCTCCACACAAGTCACTAGCAGAGCAATATCTTGTGGTAGAGGGTCCAGATCCATCAGTCACTCCAGCAGTTCCCAGGACATCAAGTCCCTTTTCTGGACAGTCACTGCACACAGACATGGCAGTAAGTGCAGTGCTGTGAGATCACCCAGGAAGAGTACCTTGCTAAATCTTTGACAGAGAGCTCCAAATAGTCCTAGTTTTTTATTGGCAGCATACCAGTATGTGCCAACTTTGGCCAGGTACAGCATGACTGGGAGATAACTGCTGGTCTCAAATATCCCTTCCATGTGCAAGGAAGTATCTGAAGCAGCCTAAGGTTTTCAGTCTGATCACCGCTCAGATTGGGCTACAGGGAAGAAGAAATATCAACAAAGACCGTTACTTACTGTAATGCCTCAAACCTTTGGAAGATCAGCTTCTTCCCACCATCTTCTCTTCCTCCTGCTGAGCTGGTTCTCACAGAGATGTGCAGTGTGTAGGGTATTGAGCCTCTCTATGTATTACCTGCTTTGGAGAACTGCTCCAAGCTATGCTCTCAGGATGCAATCTGTAAAGGGTTGAGCCAAGCTCCTGCATGCATACACAAGGTTGCAGTGCTGGCACTGAGAATACAGATACCTTCAGGATTCATGTTCCAATAGGGTCCTTTAGGACATCACAGCAGAGGGGTGGAAGCAGATCTATCTCCAGTGGTGTTACTGTCAGCTACAGATCCAGCCCCGATAGGAACCTGTTCTCCTACCTGTGCAAGAAATGAACATGATCTGGGCAGAAACGTCAGCCTGAAACTTCAAGGGTAACCTCTGTGAGCTCCAGGCATGGGGCGAAGTGAAAGAAGAATGTCCCTCAAGCTTCATCCTTTGAAGTCCCCAGCACTCAGTTTGTACTCTGAGAGCTCTGTGAGGGGTGAGAACACCACAGGAGCAATGTAGGAAGAGCTTGAAGTTGCTCTTCTTTGCTTGAACAGCAACTTTAAGGGTGAGTATTTAAAGTATTTAAAGTAGCTTTTTCAACTTATTAATATTTGTTTGCAAACTCGAAGTACCTCTGTCTACTTTGTAGTTCCTCCCTGCACTCTTGAAGCCTTTGACAATTTCTCAGTTTCTCTCCTGCTTAGGACAAACAGTCCTGTTTGCCTTTACTCACTGAAAGAACACTACTTAGGTTCTGGACCTATGAAAGGCATGATGTGAAACCCATCAGGTTCATTGGGAAAGTTTTGTGTTTTGTTGTATTGCTGTTTTTGTGTGTGTGTGTGTGTGTGTGTTTTGGTGTTTGTTTTTAACTGTCCATTAGCCATTTAGCTACAGAGTTGGTAGAGCATTCCTGAGAATATCTCAGATTAGCTGCACACCATGGTATCTAGGAGAGGATCAGCTGTGTGTGATTGAGAATGGGCAGTGGGTCTAAGCATAATGGCTTCCAGAACAGGATCAGTTCTGAGATAATTCCCTGGTCCACATCTTGTCAAGATTTTGCCCAGTTCAGTCTTTTTATTGTGCAAAACTACAGGATCAGAAAGCATGTTTTGTTGTCTGTAAAAAAGGGAGTTCATGTGCACTTGCACTGATGGCAAAGGGAGGAAAATGCTACTATGTTCTTTCTCCCCTATGTTATCTAACAAGGTCCTCAGGACATGGCTTCCCCTCTGCCATGCTACAAAAGGGGTAATACAGCTCCTGCATGGTGTGCCCACTTTGTCAGACCTTCTCAAAAAGAAAAGTGAATTGTTGTGAAATATATGCAGTATCTGTTTCAGACCAGTTAATTTCTACAACCAGGTGTCTTGAATTAGCCTCTTACTGTCTTTCATGTCAGAATTTGCCTACTGTCCCAAAGTAATCAAGGAAGGAATTAGTGGCTTTGGCTCCTGTGAGGACTGCGCCTCGGGAAGGTGCAGTGTGTTGTTGTTTTGTTGCTTCCTTTGTTTTTTCTTGGCTGTCTTCACAGAGTTTCTTTCCCTTGATTCTTTTCTATTTTTGCATTAGACCAGCTAAGTACATGACACCTACGACTTCACTCACCCTGCAGCCCTTCATCCCCCTCCCTGCACTCAATTCTGGCCAAGCCACACGGTCAGAGATTTCCTCTCACCCAAGGGTAATGAGTCACAAATTTTAGATGGTCAGAAGACAGGGTTAGGGTTGCACCTGCTTTTTGGGAGATCATTTTCTCCCTCAGATACCATTCCTAATTCAATACTCACTGCAGATGCAGCCTACCAGAAGACCCACAGAAGTGAGTCCTCTCTGGAGACCGCAGTGCTACTCACCACCTTCTGGAAGCTGTTCCTCCACCACATTTATTCCTAAAGGGCTTGAACTGATATTTGATGCTGAAACATGTTAAAAAAATGTTTAAAGTTTCAGTAAATTTTAACCACTGAGATAATCCAAGTTTCCACTTGAGGCAAAGAAGTGCAGTCATACTGCTCAGCAAGCAGGCTCTGAAACACCGCTGTGGGGTTTATCTGTAATGCAGGTTATGTAGATTTATCTGAGCTAGCTTTAAATAGGCTCAGCTGGCGGTGCAACCACACAGCCCAGTGGAGAATAACATCTCACCATCCTTCCAGGCTCAGATTGATGTGCATAGTAATTGAAATGGCTGTGATGTTCAGATCCTACTCTGGATATCGCTGATAATTGTTCTGTCCTTCACTTAATTAGGGAGTGCTGAGTTAGCACAGAGCAAAGATTATGGATTTGGTACAACGTTATTTTGTGCAACAGCTTCTGGCCACATAGATCTCTGCTCATGTGGACTTTCTGAAGTGCCAGGAGTGTATCCTGTAAGCTTCAGGTCTCCCCAGTTCACCACCTATTTAGCTGCCAGATTTGGGACCTGCAATATAGGTTCTGATATTCTTGGTGAATGGAATTCATTATTACACCCAGACACTTAACTGATATTTACAAAAGGCTGAATGAATTTACGATCGATAAGAAGTTCACATAAACTACAGGGGTGAGGGGAAAGAATAAGCAAATGATGCAATCTACTAACCACAGGCAAGGGAAGAATTTACACTTCCACAAACGCATTCAGGCTCTGTAGTAGAGCAATTCGTTTGCAGCCTCTGATATTGTCCATTGCTAGAGACAGGGCTCAGTGGAGTAATTACATTAGTCATAATGACAGATACTTAAATGGCATCAATTTAAATCCTCTTCATAGTGCTGCATTACAGGTTTACAGCAGAGATCTCATGACACACTCCTGCTTCTGATTTCCCACCTGCCTTGTGACAACTGTATTGCTTAGTTACATGAACAAAACAACATCACTTGCCTAACAGAAAGACAGAATGACAATAAACTTATTTTTATTATTCTTAGAACTCTTTCTCGTCTGTCATTTGCCTTCTATATTCTTTTGTTTGCAGGATTTTACATTTACAAGAGCTGAACCTATTTCCTGCCTTTCTGTAGGCCTCAGCATCCAGAGTTAGGATCTGAAGGATATATAGTACTGTTCTGAAGAATAGAGACACTAGAAACACTCCACATTCTGACACTGAACTCACAGGTTAATGTAAATATTGGATGTAAATATCCAACGTGTGCCATTTTCCCATGGTATGCCATAGCCCCATGTCAACTGATTATCATTAAAGAAGCTGCATGAGTCCCTTTTTGTCTGTGTCTTTCAGTATACAGAATGCACAGATTATGAGCTTAGATTCACACTTAGCATCTGAAAAGCTAGGAAAGATGAATTGTTCCCTTGGATTAGTCTAAGAAAAGGTATCAAATATTTCTCTCTTCCTCCACAGCATTACTAAAAATCTAGATGGTGATTCTTGCATAAGTATTTGTTATAATAAATGCTCATACTTAAAAGCAAAGTGCTATCGTTAGTCAGTGATGATAGTTTGCATCACAGTTTTATTTGCAAATAAACTCTTAGCCCATTTCTAAGACCCTTAAGACAATTTTTCCAGAGCTGGACAGTTTTGTCAGCCAGATCCTAACAGGCAACTGGAAGGATGCAGTGGGGTCTCTGCAAGGTTTATTTGCTGGACAAAGATATAAGCTAGCTTTCTTCTCCCTTATTGCACATGAAACCTTGATGTAGTGTTTGTGCAGTACCAGAGATATGTAAGGGACACTCCAGCCAAGTAAAAGGCATTGAGAACACCCCAGGTGGGATTAAAAGACTCACTCTTGATACTAATAGTTCAGGAAGTGCCCAGAGAAGAGAGTGTTAACACCCTTGCAACACTGGGCCCATAGTGACCTGCCTTCTTTTTTGTCTTGCTGCTCAGCAAAATGCAGGATGCAGAAATAGCAGTACTGAATATAGACTGCAGGAGGCTATTTTAGCACAGTAGGAAGATGTGATGCCAATAAACCTGTAATTTGAATATATATTTTTGTTGCAAGATCTCGTGTTCTGTTGGACACGTGCACATAGACATATATAACAGGAGCAATGTGGCTGTCAACACTGTCCGTCCCTGAAGTACTGCAGAATAACGAACAAGATGACAAAGTGCTGCATTCAGTTGACAAATCAATTTAAGCAAAATGCTTGAGGAAAACTGATTTTTATCTGTAGAAAAAGGGAAATTGATGGCAAGTGGAACTTCACTAACATATGCGCTGTTTTGGAGAGATTGGAAGATCCACAAATGCAGTTGAGCTCAAACCAAATGAGCAATTAAACTTGTTGAGCTAGTGTGATTTCAAAAGGATTGATCCAGAACATTTAATATTATGTTTCTGGAAACTGAAATAGACACTAACTGAAGACTCTTCTATACCAACTATCATATTCACTTACATACTGAACGAAGTAGCAGTGCAACAAGAAAAGCCACAGGTGGTATTTTGAACAGGAGTTAGTTAAATCCCTGGGCATCCTGCCTGCTGTTCCTGCTGCTAAAGAGAAGAACCTGAAAGTAATTCTGATCATTCCCACTTCAAGGCTCCTTTATCCCAGTTGCCCAAGGATCTACTCGCAGTAGAATGTACCAAGTAGCAATTTTCAGATTGGTAAATAAAACTGACCGTTCAGACTATATCCAATCCAGGTGCCATTCCCTAAGAGCCAGGTAAATGAAAGGCAATTTGAAAATAAAGACGTGTGAAGAAGACTCTTTCTCTTCCTTCGTATGCACAAATAGAGATAGAGGAGAGCGTTGGTCAGTGGCATTCACCTTCCTTCAGGAATCACATGGAGATCCCAAGAGCCTGGCAGAGTTTGCCTCCTGGTTCTCCACACCTTGGTCGCTCCCTCAGCTCTTTTGTCCCTTCTAGTCTTGATGGGACTGACAACAAATTTAATGAGATTATTTTTCCCTTGGTGTTTTTCAGATTCTTCCTGTCCCTTCTCGTTCTTCAAATGAATAATCATGCTTACTAACATCTTAGCCAAAAGGCCAAGACTTCAGTACAGTGTTTGCCTGTTGTTTGCTCCCGCCTTTAGGTCATTAGTTGAACAATTCAAAAAACCATGTCTTAGCCTGTATAATGCACTACTGCTATCCTTTCTGGCACAACTATCATAGCGTCTCAGTGTTAGCATACAAAGAGCAAAACCAGCTCTTTTTGAGCTGTTTCAGAATTTCCAACTGCAGCCTATGGAGAGCTGCCTGGTGGTCCCCACAGACCCATCTGATCACATGTTACTGGCTCCTCATCTTTTCCAGCTGCTTGCTTCTAATAAAAGCAAGGGAAAACGGTGTTCTACAGAAATAATGAATGTGGCTGCCCCGGGGGGATAGTCTGAAAGTGTACTGTAGAAAAGATGAACTCCACGATCCTAAAGCAGGGGAGAGACAGAGTTTGAGAGGCTCCATCTCTTTCTTAAACTGGGATCTACCATATAACATCAGACACCAGAGTGGCCTTTTAACTTCTAGTTTGATTAAATGCTCTGGGGCCATTCTTCACTCTCATTGTCCTCCCTGTAGCTGCAATAAAGTGTTACATAGCACATTTCTTCTACATCTAGATTCCTGGAAGCTGCATATCAGATAAGATGGTCAGCTCCTGCAGCGGAGCCATTTCTCTATTGGTGCAGGACTTTTTAATACAGTCGAACTCTTCATCTAATTACTTGCTCAGTCCAGTTTAAAATTTTCTCAGTCACTTCAAATAAAACTGCAGGCTGTATGAATAAGCCCAGCCAAATGGGAATTCTCTTTGCCTAAAGACCAGATTTGGCCTCTGAGAACAGTGTGTGTAGTAATGAGCATTTGATTCCCTTGGAAATTGGAATTGTGTGGAAATGTCACAAGAATACGTGCATCTTTATTTAAAGAACTGTGGTTTATTTTTTTGCTCTGGGTTGCTTAAAACCACATGACTGAGGTATTTTATGGTGCAGCTGTGAGAGATGACTCCAGCATAACCTCCTTTACACTCAAAGGAAGGCATGGAAAGCATCAGATCTTCAGATAAGAGAAAAGCCGTCCATAGTTGTGCTTAAGCCTTTCACTTGCTTTTTTTTCAGCAGAACACGGGGGTCAGCTCCTCATGTTCCTGGGACCATGCTGTGGGCTGCAGGGCTAACGGGTTGCCCTGGCTTCACGTATGGCACAGCGAGGGGCTGCCCTGGGGCTCAGCCTCCTTCCACCCTCCTGTCCCTGCTCACTGTCTGCCACGGCCACTGGAGGGGAACTGGGCTGGCTTCTGCACAGGGCACAACCTCTGCAGCCCCGCAGAGCCGCTCAGCCAGCACCTTGGGCCACATCCAAGGCCCTGTTTTATTAAATTCTCCCTGCATCTGTCTTCCTCTCCTGTTTTGTGCTTTGCTCTCTAGAACAAATCCTAACCCTGGCGTATCCCTAGGACCGCAAGAGATTTAGTACTGATAAAAAGAGAGAATCAAGTACCTATTGCCGAAGAACAAACAGCTTCTCTTCCAACAGCAAACCCAGTGTGAAAAAGTATCCTTCAGCTGGCTGACGGCAGTGATGTATCAGTGGATGTTCACACTCAGCAGGGCACTTACTGCTTACTTTTGACAATTATCACCTCCCTGGTGCTGCAGCGCTGGTAGGGGGCTGGCTCTCCATCGCAGCGCATTACAGGCACTGCTGAAGGGACGGCGCGCCTCCGCTCCCTCAGAGCAGAGCTGCAGCCAGCCCCAACCTTGTCCCAGCTCCGCTCGTCCCTCTCCCCCCAAAGCACAAACCCCACTGCTCTCCAATTCTGAGCAGGAGGGAGCGCACATCTGACATAATGCACTCTTCCTCCACCACGTGTTGGTGTGATTGCCAGAGAGCAGCTCTGCCTGTTCCTTGGGCTTCCCAGCACAGTTATTTTTAGGGGCGCACGACACAACTCCAGGTCACATTTTGAGATATTCTTTTAATCCCGCAGTCATCAAAGCTGGAGATTTTACAGTGTTGAAAATGAAAGAACTGTACAATAACTTGCAGACACGCTTAATAGCTTTTTACAGGAGGTAATAGACATTTTTCAGACCACTGTAATGAGCGTCAAAGAATACACACAGGAAACCAAAAAAAGAGACAAAGAAAACCTACTTACTTCTAAAGGCCTTTTGGCAGCTAACATAAGATCAAAATGGAGGGTTTTGAAAAACTGTACATTTTTACCAGGTAAAATCTAATGAGGCTGATTTTTAAACAGCTTAGCACAATTACATTGATTGCTAGAGCTATTTGGATAATTACATGTGGAAGTGACCATAATTAGCCAGAAATGAGCAAGAGCCATGCGAATGTTCCAATGTCCAAGATTTTCTTCATTTTTCTATGATATGTTCAATGCTTATTACAGGCTCATTTCTTTAAGCCAATAAAAAGGTGACATTAGATCAAGGAAGGAATAATGTGCTCACCAATCCAGATATCTAAAAAATCCCAAACTTTTAAGACAGTTCTGAATTGTTACACATGACCTTCAGTATGTTTCAGGGAAGACTGGGGGTCCATTGTTACAGGAGCAATGGCCAGCGGACATCTCAGTATGCAGACGTGGAGGGGGAGGAATTATGCATTTTGCCTTGAAGTTCTGCCTGGCATCATGTCAAAAAGTCAATTTCAATGTGGTAAGAAGAACAAAGAACAATTTTAGGAAGGGTTTGATATTTTATTCATATTTAGATTAGGTCCAGAGTGATGTTGAGAATGTTAATTGGTCTCTGTGAAGAGACAGACGTTCTCACCAACAGAAAAAGAAAAAAATCGTCTGAAGAAACTGGGTCCTTTTTCTTCACTTTTCTTTTTCTTCTTTTAATCTTTTCCAAGTTAAAGAGAAACTGAAGAAAGCTGGGACAAATGGCAAGAAAATGAGCACAGGAATAGAAAAGGCTTTAGTAACAGTCATTCGATGAAGGGAGTTGTGGACAGCATGGACAACAGTCCTATCACTCTGCTTAGGAATGAGTTGGCTAGGACTTCTCAGAATTGTTTATTATCTATTATAATTGCTGTTATCATTATAGCTCTCTAAAGAGACAGGAAAGTAGCTGATGGGAGTTTATGGCAAATTTAGAGACAAACTGGTGACTCTGAAGAAACTTTCCCCATTTAAAAGCCACATTTGGTGGTTGTAAGAATCTTCTTTGTTTAAACAAGTGGTCCCAGTGATAAAAGCTTCCCAGCAGAACTCACAATAACAGCCTGAAGTGACTATCACTGTAAAACTCAACAAACTGCTAGCAGAGTTGTGTTTTTGGCAAAACTCATCTCCGTGTTGATAGACATGCAAACTTCCTCTGTAAAATTCACCCGTGGTGCATCTGGACATGGTTCTTAAAATAAATAAAGTAGCTTAGACTGAAAGCTCTAATTTAGGGGTGGCAAGACCAGCAGCACTGTGCTATGCCCTGTTTTTCAGCTCTGACAGGCTATCTCCTAGGTTAATGTCAGTTTTCCGATATTCAGTATTATTTCAGTTGGCTACAGCTCTCTAGTTTCCTGGTGTTGTTCCATCTCTGCTATCATTTCATATCTCTTTTGACTTGTTTTTCTGCTGAGCTCTGTTGCTTTCTTACCACTGCTACTAAATATGGCACAGGAATACTGTAGATGTTCCTGGGAGCTCCTGGCTTTTCTGAGACATGATGCTCAGCTCCATCCCAACACGTCTGGCTTGACTTAGTCCTGTCAGCCTAAGGAAGAAGGGTAGCCATGTCATAACCTAATGTGAAATGCATCCTCTTGTGCCAGCATATGATAAACCAACCCTACAAGTCAGGTGTGTAGTAATGCCATCTGCTATAGCTTCTTGACGTAAATAAAGTACAGGCAAGGAGGGAAAGAGATTGACTGTTAGGAAGCCTTCCTCCCAAGCCAGGGACTCACTGCCCCCTGCACTCCACCCAAAGGGGCTGAGGAGGCTATTTCTCCCTGCTGAGGAGGCAGCAGCTCCCTACTCGGCCTGCCCTGCAGTGCAGAGACCAGCCATCCTGCCTAACAACTCACTGAAAGGCAAAATCACTTCCACTCATGGCTGTGGAATGAATGCTAGTCTTTGGGAAGCTCCTTCTCAGCGCCCCTATCCCATAAATTCCTGTTTGGTCAAGTCCATTTACTTGAGCTGATGTTTCTGCGGTGCCCCCTGTGACAGAGGCTGGTCCTTGCTGCTGCCAGCCAAGGCCTGGCACATGGGCACAGCAAGGTGCTGGCCCTTGAGCTGGAGACATTCATTAAAAGAATTACAAGCAGCAGGTGGCTGGGTTTGATGGCCTCAGAAGCTCAGGTCAGCTCGGCATTCCTGTCTTGTCCTACCCTACTTCTTATGCTATAGCTAACACTATGATTTCTGAAGAGGCAGAAAATAGAGCACTGTTGCTAGTGAGATGGCAGTAATCTCTCCTGTGGTCATCTTTGGCTGGGATGATCCACAGATCAGAATAAATCCAGGCTACATCTAGTTCTGCATACTGCTGTCAGGGAAATGAGTTCAACTATATTTTTCTACCTGGGCAGGATATCATACCTGAGGGTTGTCTGTCTATGGATACTACATAAAGATACAGTAATCTGGGGCGTAATCTTCTGATTTAAGTTTAAAAAGTTGTAGAAGACTGTGCTTGGTTTGCCATTTCAGAGAGCAAGTGGACCAGAACTTCAGCTGGCCCATGGCTGTGTAACTCCATCAAAGAGCTGTTATGGCACATACCAGTGAAGGGTCTGGCTCCAAAGCTATGATTACTTTTGGTCCATAGAATCTATGCTTGCTTTGCAAATGAGGTGATTCTGCTCATAAGGTAAACATACAGCAAGCTCCAGGAAAAATTCTGGAAGCAACAGCAACTGTCAGAGGGACTCTCCCACGTAGCTCAGTTTCACATCAAGATGTTGATAGCTCCTTTATAAGCTACTTGAGATGCATCTGATATATATTACTTCTTCTTTTGCTGAAGTGACACTGAGATTGGTCTGGATGCTTAAAAGTCAGTCCACATGCAGCCTTCGGTGATCTTTTGTACCACTTGCTTTGGCAAACTTTCATAACCTGGAGAGGTTCAACTGCAGTTAGCTTCAGTGGTGTAAAACTAATTACTTTTGTATATTCCTGTGCTGTAAGCACTAGGCGCAGCTATTGTGCTGTAATATTAGATTAAACTGAGTACATTATTAGCTTTATCAATGATTCATTATAATCTTAATGCCAGCTGAAAGGACACAGAGTACTCATTTACTGGTGTGCTTCTAGCAAACACTGCAATGCACACAGGTGCTCTTTTGGAAGTGTCTTTATGAAGGGATATAAAATACTAGAAATTTCCTGAGTTGCGTACATATGTTACAAGTAGATTATATCAGAAATAAGAAAAAAATATATACATTTAAATTCAGATTTAAGGTTCTCAAGATGTGACTCTGAACCATATGTACCATGCAGCCAGGATTAATACAAAAGCAGTGTGACAGCAAACAAACTGCAGCGTGAGAGTTAGACCATTTCCCTGCATTGCCATACTGATTGACAGGTGTGCTCAGGCAATCTTGCTTGAAGGCTGCAGCAGCTCAGTGCAGATGGGAAACAAGGTGGAATGGGGGAAAGGGACTCACAAAGTCTCTCAGAAGCCTGTGGTGTTTGAATGATTGCCTTCCCTCAACCATCCCTTTCTTGTCTTCCCATTTTTTTGGAAGGAGCTGTTTCCCTCAGCTCATTGCCCCATCAGTTTCCTCCAATGAAAAGCCATTCCTCTTCCACTCAAGCATTCACTGTAGTCCCAGAGGAAGGTGGGCACTTTGAGTGCTATTAATATAGAGAGAAATGCTAATACCAGCTAGAATAAATAGAACAGATCAGAACAGGTATTTCAGAGAGCAGATCTCAACTGGTAAAAGTACAACATTCAGCTTTGAGGCTTCCCAGTCTTTTTGAGGCACTGGCTTGTGGTATGAACCCATGTCAACAACTGTACATTCAGCCCTGTGGACTTGAATCAAATCTTACTACACCCCAGACTGTCACAGGTACAGCCACTGATTTCAGTTAAATTACTCTTAATTTACACTGGTGATTATGGAGAAAGGCAGGTTTGCCAAGTACAGCAGATCACACAAACATGGTCTTTACCTTCAAGGGAGGTTATAGCATTAGTCACCCTTGCAGGTGCGTTGATGTGTCAGTCTGTACATGGTACAATCAGCTTTCAAGCAAGCAAGAGGATGTTTGTGTGGGTTTCCTGGGAAGTTCAGCTCACTTGTAAAGCCTTGTGTTTATTTTCTGTAAGAATAGTTAAAATAGATTATTGTTTCAAAAATGAATCAATACAATCCAACAAACCACGCTGGAAGTTAGAAGCGAGAGCTGCTGTGCATAAGACTGACAAGGAAATACATAACGTCCCAGGAACAGCCCACAGCTGTTTACAGGACATCTCTATTAGGACTTGAAGGATGGAAGTAATGCCATGTGTCTCAGTATGCACATATGATAAATAATACTCACTGGAAGCCATTAGATTGTACCTTCTGGAGCTCAAAGTCCTGCTAAGAAAATAGGCAGTTATTCACAACAACAATTAAGATCTTTGGAGCCCCGGCTGGGGTCCTCTGATCCAGGAGCAGGGGAGTCAGTAAACCATGCACAAAAGAAAATTACACTTCCTGCAATTAGGTTTCACTTCACTGGAGAGGAATCTGTATTTCTACTGGAAAACGTCTGGGACTTAATGACTCAAAAAAACCTGAAAACTACTGACTAGTGCTTTTCTCATTTGCAGATGAGAGCAAATTACTTCATATCCAAGCCTGTTGCTGAGATGAGTTTAAGTCTCGATTAGGTGTTAGGGGGAATTTTTTCACTTAGAGGGCAGTGGAGGCATTGTGTAGGCTGCCCAGAGAAGCTGTGGATGCCCTTATCCGTGGAGTTGCTCAAGGCCAGGTTGGATGGGACCCTGGGCAGCCTGAGCTGGTAATTGGCAACCAGCCCACACCAGAGAGTCAGGACGTCCTTTCCAAACCAAGCCACCCTATGATTCTATATAAATGAGTAATATAAGCGAGGTTAGCTGCTGAGCCCAAACTGGCAGAATCACAGAATGCCTGAGGTTGGCAGGAGCCATCTGGCCTACCCTGCTCCCACAGGGCCACCCAGAGCAGGGGTTCCAGGCAGCTTCAAAATGCCTCCATGAATGGAGACTCCACAAGCTTTCTGGAAAGCTCACAGTAAAAAAAAAAAAAGTGTTTCCTGACATTAAAACTCATATACTGAGTCTCAGTTTTCAAGTGATACACACAGAAATCATTTTGAAAATGACAACGAGAACAAAAGAATAGATTTTGCTCTCTCTTGTTCAAAATTAAGTAGAATGGGCAATTTATTAAAAAGATAAATAAATAAATAAATAAATTAAAAATTTTCCTACCAAAATGCTTCTCCAAAACATTTTAAATCAAACTTATTTAGAAGGGTAATTTCCCCGAGGCTTTCAGGAAATTTGCCTATTCCCTTCATGTGTGTTGTTGCAATCCCATTGCACTTCACCTTACGTGTGGAGCATCTCCCTGACGAAACCTGGAAGTGCCTGGCTCGAATATGCTGCTCATAGCTCCCTGGTGCTATGATGCCAGCAGGAAAACCAGCTGCCATATGTTAGCTGGGCTACGAGGCAGCTGGGGAAAGGCAGTGATTTGCTAGGTACTCAAATGCATATATATAATTCTCTATATATTCTATGCATACATACGCATTTATAAAATCCTGAGTTTTTAGATCAATACATATGTTCATGTAAATACATTTTTTTATGAGTGTGTGCATGTAGCCACACAACCATACGCATTTGAGCTTATTTTATTTATCCTCCATTCCCTTCCTTCTCTATTAATCTCCTTGGATGACAAGCTTGCTGGATCAGATGCTGCGTCTGCGCTACACTGCCTCAGTACATCTTGTCTTAGGGAAATGAGGGTATTCCTGTACTATAAATACTGGTTTATAACCCACAATCTGTGTTCAAAGAACAGTAAGGCTGCAAGGTCAAGCAAGCAAAGATAGGAAACACCAGGATTAGGGAGTCCTGTACTGCTTTAATTTGATCTCCTCTGCATACATTTTGCTTTTTCCAAAGTCACTGCCTCATTCGGTGTATGAAACGTGTGGTACTAACCTACTGAGTGAGCAACGAGGCCAGATTGGTTTTCCCCTGACTGTCCTACATGTGAATTTACATCCTACTTACGGCATGCTGCTAAAACCCCACTATAGAGGAGAAACTGTTTTTTCCTTGTTGCTTTATTATCAGTGATGTTCATCTCTGTTGCCTGGGAGTGCCTCATCAGTTTCTGTTCACAACATCCTCTCTTTGGCAGAGTGGACAGCATTGACAGCAAACTGAGCTAGATTAAGGTAAAGTAGATCAAATTTGATAAAACAGATAAATGAAGGTAAAAAAAATTCAAAAAACTTGGAGTATATATTTTGAGAAATACCTAATTTCTCGCCATATCCATCATCAAACAATACTTACAATTCCAAAGTTTAGCTTCCGAAAACTGTGGAGTTGTGCTTTGCCCTTCTGGAGATGGAAGGCACAGAGCACCAGGCAGACCTTGGGTTCCAAACCATGGGCCCAGGCTGCTGAGCAGTGGGTATCCCGGTGTGTGCCCAAGAAGAAGAAGATGATGTGGGTCCCGTATGCCCTGTGGTAATGAACTCATAATTCTGTGTTGCTCCAGCCCTGAACATGTTGCAGGATCCACAAATGGCATTTCAGAATGAATTAAAGATGAAAATGAATAATGAACTTTGAGCAGCATTCCTGGGGAGCCCTAGCTGGAGGCCACATTTAATTTCACGCTCCTCTTAAATATTTCATTTTCATCACACGGCAGGATTTGAAAGCAAAAATGCCGGGTCACATCAGCAGAGAGAAAAGAGAGAAGAGGGAACTCGTGGCAGAAGCCTGGAGGTTGTGGCACTGCCATCACTTGGGGAGGCAGTGGGGATGAGCGGAGGGATGGGTGAGGTGCTGGGCTGCCCCATTACGGCCATCCACCTGGGTGCCATCCCCAGTGCCAGGTCGGAGTCACAGCTACTCTCAGGTGTGTTTCTGAGGGGCTGTCGCTTCCCAAAGCGATCCTCAGGTCTTGCCCAGATAGACAGACCTGCAGCTGTTTGCACTCACCCACGGCTCAGAAACACTCCTCATAAAATAGAACAAGTTGTGTGAATGTTTCTGGGAGAAGTGGATTTCTTGAGCACAATTTGTCAGCACTGCAGAAGTGTGGCTGGTATGAACTTTGCCTCCTTCCAAGCTGCGTTTTTTGTAATGGGCTTTTTTCAGCTCTTCAATCTGTGTCTGTGAAGAAGAATGAAGCTGTTTTTGAGGGATTGGGCTGGATATCTTTAAAGTCCCATCCAAAAACACCCCGGGAATGAAGATGCAGCACTTGTGGCAGTCAGGGGCTGGACTTGCTGAACCTGGAAGCCATGATAGTCCTTTTTCTTTGTCTTGGGGATTCATATTGCCACCAAGCATCTCATGTGGGTGCATCAGGTTCACATGGCAAACACAGCACCCAGCTGAGCCCAGAAATGGGGACATCTTTTGCTAAAGCAGAGGTGTGTTTGAAGGAGATACACAGATTTCCTGTAAATATATTTTCACCTTGCTGATGCTCACACACCAAATCTCATGATCAGAGCCTGCACTAGGGGTAGTTCTCCCACAAATCATCATCAAAACTCCTGTTGTTTTTAAGATGAGTGGGAGTGGACTGAGGAAACTCTGAAATTCTAATTTCACACAAAAGGGGCTTCTATAGATTACCACCAATTAGAAATTCAGCTAAACCTGAACATAAAATATCTTCAGGAAAGCAACAGGTGGCAAGCAACTACTTTGGAATCTGCCTTCTTCTATACTTACATAGAAACAGAGGGCTTCACCTGATTTTTTGCTGGATCAGAGTACATAACCCTGACATTAGAATTATCTGAGTCGGTAGCTACTGCAGCAAGTCATTGCACAAGTTTTTTCTACCATGTTTGGAAAGGAACTGGAAATCTGTTACCTGGGCTTCAAAAACAAGCCCAGCAGCGTGACATTTAGCCAGCTGCTTCTCCAATTTGTGTGCATCAAATCAGTGGTGTGGGCCACTGTGAATTAATGGCTATGCCCTTTTATGTACTCTAGCTGGCTACAGCTGTTTGTGACACTCTTAAATATCCCATCAACTACAGCATTGTTTGCTGACACTTTCTACTCACTTGGTTGGCACTTGGTTGTTGTGTTAGCACCTGATGCTCTGTTTCACTTGTAGGCAGCCAGAGGCTTTGGTTAAGGACCTGCACAGGTGTTGCGGAAATAATCAGAGGCAATTCTTGCACCATCTAAAAGCCAAACTGTTTTTTTCCTCTGTGCACATGGGCTGCTTATCACAACCACATGGAAAATTCCACACGTGCAGTAGCTTCAGCATGTGGCTTCGTGACAGGGCAAGAAAAATGGCTTTTTCATCCAATTCACTTGCAGTAGGTGAAAGTATGTTTGTTCTAGGGTAGAAAGACAGAAAGATAAAAGGGAGATTTAAATCAAAATCGAGGCTTTGTTGGCATAAAAGATTAACCACAATATCTGCAGTTGGGGGTTGCTAACTGGCTTCCCTGCCATGATCAGCAAGCCAGCATCAATTTATACTTCTTTGGGGTAAAGTTGTGTGTAAATTGCAGCTATGTGCTTTTGTACCAGGGTCGTCTGTCAGCATGACTGCTGACAGCTGAAGTGGGAACACTGGTGCATGCAAAGCCCCTGCTTTTACCTCTACTTATTCCTCCACTCAGCCAAAGCGGTGGCACTGGCAAAGTTCCTCAGCCACAGAAGTGCTGGGGAGGAGAAAAGCATTGGAGCATTGGGAAGAGGCAATAAATAATGCTGAGATTGAAGTGAAAGACCTGAAGCAATATACAGGGCCACTGTCTCAAAAGAAGTTTAAGCAAGAAATCATAGGCTGGGAAAGCAAGAGCTCTGCCTCGTGTCTTACTTTCTTTGGGCTGCCTGTTCTTCACCTCTGTCACATCCCCTCTCAGTTCTGCTGACAGGTGCTTTGCTGTGGCTGAAAAGGCATTGCAAAACCCATCCTGCCCTTCATCTCGTCCTTTTGATAGAGCAGTGCAGTAATCTGTGGCTAGCCTTTCCCTTCCTCCTCCACCTCAGCCTCCAGCCTTTTCCTGTGCAAATACATAGGGTTGGGAACCATAATCTGAGTGACAGGAGCCGTATGGCCATTCCTGGGTGACCTGGGGCATGAATGCCACAGCAGCTGATGCTAACAGGGAAAGGTGAAGCAGTGACCCTTGTAGCTGTCCTTGTAATCCTGTGAATGGTGATGAGTGGGGAGCTCCTCTGCCTGGTCTGCACAACCATAGTGGTAAAGAACTCTCAAGGAATGCTTCCCACCACCGCTCAGAGGCGGTTTGGCTGGATAGATGTCTGGACTGATTATCAGTGTACTGGGGGATGCAATGCAATGCATTAAGGCAATGAAATCATGGGAATATCTGGAAGCTGTCCTGAAACCATCTGTATGTTATAAAAATGTGATATTCCTGATGATATTCCAAGGCCTTCCAGAATGTCCTGTGTGCCAGCAGCAAAGCTTTCCACACCAGCACACAGACTTCTGTGCAGTGCAAATCTCTCCACTCTGACCTGGTTCTGCTGCCTCCTCCAACACATTCTCCATTTTTACAACTGATTTAGCAGTTTCCTCCCCATGACCTACCACACTGGTGTTATCTTCCCTATTAATCACATCTGACATTCAATTGGCATGTTTTGACAACCTTATCAGTGAGATTTGTGTTCTCATTTGACCTCAGCCTGTGAGGAGGGAGTCCTTGAACAAGCCCCAGCCCTGCTGAAAATACTAAGCAGAAGAGACATCTTCCTTTACAACCTCTTGCCATGTACTGTAAGAAATGGTGGGGGAGCCCGTTATTAGGTGTCTTACTGATGCTGGGTGCCACAGGACCCCTAGCCATTACCAGGCACTGCCACAGCACACGCAGAGTGCTACCAGATACTTCCCTGCCTGCTTCAATGCAAGAAACCTCAGTCCTGTTGCTCACAGCTCTACCTCCAGCCTGGGGATGTGCCCCCAGCCAGTGCCTGCCATCATCACTGCAGGAGCTCCACAGCATAAACTTCTCCAAAACCAGATCTTCAAGGGGTCCAGAGGAGGTGAAAACCAAGTTTGTATGTGTTACAGAGTGGTCCGCTATCCTGGGTCTCTAAAGGGATTCACAACAGTGCTGAGTATTTTCTTGTTTCCAAAACTGGCAAAACGAGAAAGATCTGAAGAGGAATGTAAAAAAACTCACCATGAAAATAAGAGACTGCCCATCCTCAAATCGATACCTCCTAGATTTAAATTCCTCAGGACAGAGAATCCCTCTCTCTTCTGTGCTTTGTAAGGCCAAGTGTGCTTTGCTGGTGATAGATGCCTGCTTTGGGAAAGCAGAACACCTGGTCTCAAAGCACTTGTTAAGGCACGACATCTGCGCAGCTTCCATCAGTGCTTTTTCAATTTCAGAAAAAAATACTGAGAAATACTCTCAGGACTGAGCTCATGAATTGCAATTCTCAGAGTGCAAATGGATCTTGGAATGATTCAAACTGAAACCCTGTTGGTAAGGTCTCTCCTCCTGCTCCTAGACTGTAATGTCTATAACTCCCATATGATTGCTGCTTGCTGCACAGAAAGCAATTATGAATGAGACCTGGGCTTCCTGGCCTCGTGGCTGTCTTCCTGGATCTCGTTCTGTGGACAACTGGATGGATGGAATGTGCTAACAAACACATCCTCTGCACCAGGCTTGTCCTCCTGCCCACATCATCCACATTGAGGAGCCAGGGCAAATGAGGTGAGTAAGATACAGGTCTCCAGTGTGGCTTACCTCCAAGCAATTAGTACTAAGCCACATCTGTTCCTCACTCCTGCATAGGAGAACTTAAGGAAGGAGGGGCAGAATATAAGGATATTTCCTAAGTGTATCATGGGGAGAGCAGCTCCTGGAAAGCTCATCTAACTCACCACGAAGGCATTAGAGAAGATGCATGACCAGGCAGAATCACCCAAGTGCCCCAGCAGGAAGAAGCAGGCTGAGCTAGCCAAGATGGGAAGTAGCTTACAAACATAGCCCCTGCACATGAGCTTCTCTCTGGTCTGGGACATGCAGTGCTCTTCTATCACAACCTGCTGGCAACCTGCCAGGCTCACCTTGAGATCTTACATGGGATACCTATAGCAAGCTGGTTATCCCTTACCTACTGCTAAACTCTCACAGAGGAGGTTCCCATTAATTTTTTTCTTCCATTTGATGACACATTTTCCAAACCACAAAGCAGCTTTGAACTGGACAATGTCAACAGTCATGCCGTGCTGTGGGTTTTTTCTTTAAAACTCCTGGCAGTGATGCACACAGGCCTCCCCAGTGGCCATGGTTCAGAGGACCTCCAAGAAGCTCTGCTGCTTTCTTACTGCTCTGGATCCTTTTTCCACAGAAGTTGTGCTTGTCCTTGAAGCACTGTTGTCTTGGACCGCTGCAGCTAGTAACATGTCTGACTCTAAGTTTTCCATGTATACAGAATCTTTGCATACCATGAGGCTTGCACCCATGATTCATTCAAAAGTTCCTCCGACTTCAGGTTCAGGCAGGAGAAAGGCTAGTTTCATCCTGTAAGCAACGATCCAGCATGTGTCAGGGTAGCAATACTTGGAGGTCTGTTTACTTAAAAGGAGAATTTTGCTTCAGCTAACTTGAGTTTAGTCACATTGCTGACTGAAAGGCTGCTGCTTCAGATTTTGATTGCTTTTTTTGTAACAGATGGTTTATCGGAGGCTGTGCATTAACTTCCTGCCTGACAGTGGTCCTGGAATATCCTCCCAGTGATAAGCGAGAGCTCCAGCAGAGTCCAGACCATTCTGCTGAGAACCTGCCTGGGAGGGCCATTCCATCCATCCAGCAAGGCTTTTGGAACAGCTGAGTAAAGACTGCACAAATAATTTGCTCCAGGCTGTCTGTGGAAAGCGTAGCAGGAGACAGAATGGGTTTCAGGCATAGAAAGCAGAGCTTTTCATCATTTTGTCCTTGACCTCACTGGAAGGAGAGAAAGTTTTCAGCTGCCTGGTGCTGTGCAAGAATGCAATTGGTGGTGTCCATCCATTTCCTCGTCAGGTGGCATCGATACAAAAGCTACCACCAAGCATGCTGTGTGACAGCAGTGCTGGGACACTAGTGGCAGAAGTCTGCCACAGGCTGTGGTGCACACCAATACCTCCTTCGTAGGCACAGCAGAGTCCTCTGCATTGACTCAAGGTCTCTGTGCCAGGCAGCAACTCCCTGCCTTGGTCCATGTGCAGGGGACCTGCCCTTTGCCCTCAGCATAGGCCACTGCACATCAGAGGACATTGCTAACAAGGAGATGAGCTCACTCTCCAAGAGCATACAGTCACTAATCCTGCAGGTTTCTCTACCTGTGCTTCTCCACCCTTCTGCTCTTTAAGATTTTCAGTCTTCCAGCTCAGCTGCTTTCCCATCTCCTCCTCCTCCTCCTCCTCCTCCACAGCTCTCCCAGTACAGGGGCTGTGCTCTGCAAAAAGCAGGAGTTCTACCCAAAACCTGCTCTCCCATCAACTAAAGCAGATATCGCTGTCGTTTCTGCAGCTCTGCTGCCAGTAATAAGAACGTCAATAATGCATGAGCTGGTGCTAGATGAGGTTCAAATATGCACAGCTGTGAGTTATTAAGGGGGGCCTGCTTTAAGGTTAGCGAAAAGAGCCACTTTACAGCTACTTAGGATTTTTGCATTCTCTTTCCAGGCACCTTCATTTCAATCTGCTCACGAGATAACATCTTAATTAGTCACAGCCTTCGCTGCAGTTTCCGCTCTGCTAGACTTTGTTGGCTGAGCAGCTGGGGGGAGGTGGGTGCTAATGGCGCGCAGGCCTCTCCCTGCAGGAGGGAAAGCAGAAGGGTTCCAGGTAGAAGGGGAGGGCACGGCCGAAAACACCTCCTCCCCGAGGGCTACGGGGCTGTCCCTTGTTTAACTGCGGGGTGAAGAGAGCTCCCTAAAGGCAGGATGGTGGTGCCGGGGGAACCAGACGGCCATCTTCCTCTGCAGGGCATTTTGACCGTGCTCGATTTGCAAGTCTTCACATCAGGCCAAACGACTGGCACAACACCAAGCATGTTGCCTGTGAAGCTATCCAAGCTGTCATTTTCGGGCGCTTTAGTTGCGAGCAAGCTTTGTAAAACCCTTACCTGCCTTTGCTGATACTGTTTTATGGTCATAAATAGTGTATTTTGGAAACAGAGCCAGCTGAAAGGCCTGTCCTTCTGGCTGGTCCCCAACCTGCTCTGAAGTTGGTCTTCTGGCCGTTCATGTCCAAGCTTCTCCTCATCACATTTAAGCAGTAGAACCAAGCAGCTACATCAGTGCTCGACAAGTTTCAAAACTGGGGATAAGGGAAAGGAGGAGAAAGGAAGGAGGCTTTTAATTTAGTTTGGTGATGAAAACAAATACTTGCAATGTCAGAAGATGAAGCAACATCAGCTGCATTGGGAGGAGTAAAGGAAATACTTTTAGTTCCATTTTCAAATCTTAAAGCTTACAAAGTGACAAATGGTGTTTATCCTATCTGGAAAAAATGTTTTTCTTAATTGTTATACGGTCACTGCTGCCAGCTCTCACAGCCTCAGTGTGTGGCTCTCGATAAACGGTGTCTTTGCAGGCCCTGTTTTGATTATACAGGAATCTCAACAATGCTTTTTTTGTTGTTTTGCTTTGTAGTTTTTTGTTTTCCAGCTTGGAAGTACATGCTAGAGCAGGACTGGAACACAGAAAGTGAAAGACGACGAATTCACTACATAGTGACTTTTTAAAAATCTCATAATCTTTAAGGTAGTGTGATTATTTCTTGCTGTTTTTTAGTTTTCCAGCTTGGTGACACCATGCTCTGGAATAGAAAGGCATAATATTTATATGCACACATACATACTGCCATTCTATGTCATTTCATCTGCCTCCACAGTTTCTTTTTGCAAAGAATATCCTTTGGTTTTGCATTTACCATATTAGTGTATTCAATCGTTGTATTTTTGTATACCTTCTAGAGATACAGGTGTAGGAATATGTAAGTAAATAAGACTTCTGTTTGTAAATCTGGCTACATTTCCAGAGTAGTCTGGGAAAATGTATGCCATGATACCCTGAAGAGCATTCCAGTATTAAAGATATAAACATGAGGGAAATCAACTTTTACGTGGGTAGATAGTGATAGGATAAGGGGGAGTGGTTTTAAACTAAAGGAAGGGAGATTTAGATTAGATGCCAGAGGAAGGTTTTTTACTGAAAATGATGAGGTGCTGGCTGATGCCCCATCCCTGGAGGTGTTTAAGGCCAGGTTGGTTGGGGCCCTGGGCAATCTGATCTAGTACTTAACCTAGCAGCTGGCAACCTTGCCTTTGACAGAGAGATTGGAACTTGATGATACTTGAGGTCCCTTCTAACCCAAACCATTTTGATTCTATGATTTATACTATAGGATTATGAGGAGAATTTTTGTGAGACATTTAATTATGTGGTTTTAAAAAGCTGTAATAAAACGAAAAGAGGTCCAGTTCTCATATCTTGTCAGATGCTGCATTTTCATATCAAGATACAGAGAATCTAGAAATGAAGAATGGAGATATTTTTCTGCTATGGGAACAGCAGGTAACCCAGTGCTTAGAAGGAAGCAGTTAGCTGATGTGTTTTGCCACATGTATGTATGTTCATTGGTCATCAGAAGGCTTTAAAGTGGGCAGCCTGGTCTAGTATTAAATGGGGAGGTTGGTGGCCCTGCCTGTGACAGGGAGGTTGGAGATTCATGATCCTTGAGGTCTCTCCCAACTCTCGCCATTCTGTGATTCTGCGAAGTGGGCTGCTGCCATCTCCATGGTGTACCAAACATGCTGGGCACTCATCCCCATTCACAACAGCAACACTGTTTAAGTATGGAGCCTCCAAACCCCATCTGTGGCTGGACATCCCTTTTCAGGAGCAAGGGGACAGTGCCCGGGCAGTGGTGGGCCTTTCTATCTCCAAGACAGCTTCAGTCAGCTCTGTCCTGCCAGTGTCAGCTTGAGGGAAAGCTGTCGTAAGCTGCAGGAGCTCCTGACTGTGGGGTTTTGACTTGAAATTGACATCGATCCAGTCTGCATAAACATTTTAATGCTTAGCCACATAAAGAAGTTGACAGAACAATGGTTTTATACTCTGGAATTAGTGTTTCTTGTAAAAGAAACTGTTCCTTTGAATGCATAGGAACCTGCAGGGGAATGCAGGATTCATGGCTCTCACCCTGAGACAAACCGAAAAAGAAGCAAAAGCAGAAGGGAAAATAAACCAGAGAGGAGGTGCGCTCCCTGGAGCAGCCAGGTGAGTGGTGCAGACCCTGTCACTGGAATGAGAGGTACCTGTGGCTGCTGAGGTTTGGCAGCAGGCACTTTGAGGTGTATAACCTGCAATCTGTGGGATGCTTTTGACAGGTAGGCTGTTTTTTTGCCGTTTTTGGTTTTTATTCCTGCCAGGCTGGGACCTGGCAGGACCACATACCACAGTGTGCTCAGTGCCCTCAGTAGTTTGTATCTCTGGCTGTAGGTGAGGGTGTCCTGTTGTTTAGGGGAAGTATCTGCTGAGAAGCCAACTACCTTGCTAATCCTCTTTCCTGCTGGTGCTATGGGAGACAGCTGGTCACCCGGACTACATGAGGAGGGTTGTGCAAGGCATGGCCCCACTGCATAAGGCACCAGTACTGCCAGCCCTTGCCCAGGAGGAGCAGTGATTTTTCCTCCAAACATTTGGGATATCAGAGTAGGAGAAGCTGAGGCCATGGTGCCATAATCTCTCTTTGTGGTCAGTTTTGTAACCGTTCAGCCCTGCGCCTTTATTTTAGAGTGGTTCCTTCCTGCATGTATGGGTTAGCAGCAGGTAGCTAACATGTAGGTAGGGCATGGCAGATGCAGAACCCACCAATGACATATAGATCAGCAGATTCCCTTCAGATTTACACCAGAATGGTAAAGTAAAAGCTCCTGAGAAGTTCACATTCCCAGAAGAGCTATGTACTTCAGTGCACAGCATGCCCACCCTTTTCTCTGGCCTCTCTCTTTGGAATGACTCATGCAGATTCCTGCTTGTGGTTGCCTTCGATCATTGCAGTGAGGCTGCTGTGATTCAGTCGTTCTCATTCTGAACTCCCTCAGAGCATTCAGTCAATCCCAGTTTACCGAGGTCGGAAACTAGTAGAAATAACATGATACAATTTCCAGACATGCTTGATACTCAGCCACCTCTCTCTACTGAATCGCCATGCAGCTTCTCTGCAGGAACATGGTTAACTCCCTAGTACTTAGTGGGACAACAGGTATGGGGATGTCTGCCACCATTTCCAGTGAATAGTTCACACTCCAGCTGTGTGTTTTTTACTGCATGCTATGATTAAATGGCAGATGGAAAACTGAATATGAGCTTGAAATGTGCGCTTGCAGCCCAGAAGGCCAACTGTATCCTGGGCTAATTGAATAGAGGGGTGGCAGCAGGGTCAGGGAGGGGATTATCCCCCTCAACTCTGCCCTGGTGAGGCCCTAGCTGGAGCAGGGCCTGGGACCCCCAGGACAAGAAGGACATAGAGCTGTTGGAGCACATCCAGGAAAGGGCCATGAATATGCTCGGAGGGCTTGGGGCACTTTACAAAAAGAGGATGAGAGAGTCAGGATTATTTAGACTAGGGAAGAGAAAGCTCTGGAGAGACTTTACAGTGGCCTTCCAGTACCTAAAAAAGCACCTGTGGGAAAGGTGGGGAAAGTCTCTTTTTCAGAGAATGTAGTGATAGAACAAGGAGTCATGGTTTGAAGCTAAAAAACAGTTTAGGTTTAGATTATATATAAAGAAGAAATTATTCACTGAGAAGGTGTTGAGGACCCGGCACAGGCTGCCCAGAGAAGCTGTGGATGTCCCATCCTTGGAGTCATTCAAGACCAGGTTGGATGGGGCGCTGTGCAACCTGAGCTGGTGGGTGGTGTCCTTACCAGTGTTAAGGGGTTGAAACTACATGATCTTTAAGATGTCTTCCAACCCAAACCATTCTGTGATTCTATAAAACATATGACCTGCTACACACCTGTAGAAATAGATTAGAATATCATTTGACGGGGCCAGATGGCACAGGGCTGCCACTTTTGGTCCAGTGGGTCATGACTTTCCATTGATAGAGCATGTTCTATGTGAAACAAATTAGGAAATACACAAATTAAGAAAGATAAAGGCTCAGCATTTCCAAAGATTCTCAGTATCTGGAGCAGGTGTGGCAGAAACTCCTCTGCTTAGACCTGAAAAGTTGAGAGGGGATCATGTCTAGATGTTTGAGTGCATGGGTACAGAGGTACAGAATCCTGAGAAGAGCAGCTGACAGGAGAACCAGGGAAATGCCTCTACAGATCAGCTGGCAGAAAAGGCCAGCAAAAAGAAACTTGACCAGGGCAATAAGCTCTAAATAGGAAAACTTAAAGGAAAAAAAAAAAAAAAGGTTATGTTGATTAGAAAGTTCCACTGAGTTTAGCAAAAGGCTGAAAAAACACGGGATGAGGAAAGACTTGTTCTGGGGAAGGTTGCCAGCTAAGCTGTGATGTTATTGTAAAAGTCCTATTTGGGATTTGCGCAAGTATTGGGAGGCAGTGTTAAGAAAATCCAGGGAAAAGGGAAACCAAAGCAGCAAGATCCAGTGAAATCTCTTTTTGGTCTGCTTTTGTGAGCAATAACCTAACTCAATAAAGACTGTTTGCATTCAAGATTCAGCATGCTACCTTTTAATTTCCAATGAGAATCCTTCCAGTGCACATCTGTGAACCATCTAAGAAGTCCAAGAGCGAAAACAGGAAAGATGAATGATGACATTAACCAGGAAAACAAAACAAGGCAAAAATATCCAAAGACAACTGAAAAAACCCTGTTTTGGAAGGAAACTCAAAACAAAGGTTCCCCCCCTCTTTTTTAATACACAATAAAGATCATAAATGGCACACAGATCATTTCTTTTCCTTCGGGAAAAAAACTGCAAACTGTATAATGGCAAAAGATACTCAAGCAAGTAGGCAAGAAGGCTAGAACAAATGTCTGGCTCTAATGGGATTGCATCAGTCCTGCTGTTGATCCCAGGACCTCTGCTTCTTCTCAGGAAAGGTCAAGCAATACAGCACACCCACGGACTGGACCAGGTCTTGGCTCAGGCTTGATGGAGCAAAGCCTCGACTTCCTGCTTAGCCATATAGGTTGCTTAGACATCTGCAGAGCCTCTTGGGCACAGTCACGTGACAAGATTGCAGGAACAGTCCTGGTCCCCGTGGCAGCAAGTTCCTCTAGGGGTCTACCAACAGCATACACAAAGCCTTTGGCCTCCTGGAAACAATTGCTTTTCCTTTTTGCAAGATACTCCTTTACTGCCAGGCTGCAAGACATACCACCCACCTCTATTCTTTGATAGGAAATCACAAAAAATGACTTCCTGGATCTGACCAATGACCCTGCTCACCCAGCACTCTGTTTTCAACAGTGGCATTTAGAGATGCTTGGGGAGAGCCCAGCTGCTTTCTGCAGCCCATTCCCCTCACACCACCAGCAGCCCCAGCTGTTACGAAGGGGTCCCCTGACTGGTCCTTTTAGCAGTCTCTTAGCAGATGACTTATCCATGACTTTTCCTGAGCCCTCCTGAGCCTGCCCACACTTGGTCTCCACAATTTCCCCAGCCACCCTGAAGTCCTTTCCTACGGCCACCTGGAAGTACCTATTTGCCAGTCCCTACAAGTTGCCCCTCTTCTATGCCTTAAGATTGGGTGCATAACTCTCACCCTACTCACCCACTGCCTTCACCTCACAAGTCTTGACTATGAGCCAGCCACCTCCCCAAGGAGCTGCAGCAAACTGATAAGCAGGATTGCTCCTTGAAGACGTAGTGTTGACTCTTTTCCTTGACGTCATGTTTATTTGTGTGTATAGAAATCTTATGAATCTGCAGTGAGAGGAGGGATGGAAGTCAAACTCACCAGTTTGTTGTTGCCCAGTTTCCCTTCTAGCTAGCAGCTGGATTGGCATCTCTGCCTCCTGCAGAGCAAGGGCTGCTTGTAATGACAGCTCACACACCTTGGCCAGTAGTTCAACAGCTTCACATTTGAACTATCGTGTAAATGGTGCCTGCTGCTGGCTTACTGCTGTAAACAATGTGTTGGGTTTGGGTCTCTCCATAATGTCTCCAGTAACTGAGCATTTCTGCTGTTTCTTTGTCATTCCTGAGAGCCTTTTCACACATTTGCCATCGAAGTAGTTGGCTTCCTGTCTTTGCTATGTACAGAACTACTTACTATCAGTCTTTTCATGACTCAGTGCACATTCTATTTTAGCTCTTTTAATTTCTCTCATATTGGTGACTTGCCATGTTTTATGAGCTTTCTTGTTGGGTAAGCTTCTCAAAATTTTAATCATTAACTTATTACCTCTGATAGCATCCTTAATATTCTTACTGAGAAGCAAAATGACCTTTTTGGACTGCATTTATTTCTTTTCAAATTGTGCAAATTTAATGTGGAATTTTAATATAGTATTTTTTGGATGGCATCTAGAATGCCTTTTCCCTCTTGTTTTTTGGACTTCTTTTAAGTTCTTTTTTGTTTTGTTTTGTTTTAATTTTGTTTTGAACTGCCTCTCTTGAAACTGAATATCCACATACTGAATTTAGTTGGGTTGTTCTCTCCACTGCAGCACTATTCTGACTGTACTGTGATTACTATCACAGAACTGGCCACCATGCACCACTCCAGACCAAATGCAAAATAGCCTATTTTTTGTGGCAAATTTTTTAAGGAAGCAGTCATGCAATCAGAATAGTTTGGGCTGGAAGGACCACAAAGATTATCTCGTTCCAACCCCCTGTCAGGTTGCTCCAAGCCCCATCCAACCTGGCCTTGAACAACTCGGGGCATGGCGCATCCACAGCTTCTCTGGGCAACCTGTGCTGGTTCCTAACTAGCCTCACAGGAATAATTTCTTCCTTATATTTAATTTTACATTACCTTTTTTTTTTTTTTTTTTTAGTTTAGTTTTTTAGTTTTAGTTTAAAAGCCTTTCCCTTTGTCCTGTCCCTACACACTACAATCCCTGATAAAGAGTTTCTCCTTTCTCCCCATCCATAATTGTGTCTCTGCCTCTCGTCTTGATGAATTGTTGATCCAAATGTGGGTAACTGAAATTCCCTCCTCCCATGACCGGTTCGAAGTGTGTCACTACTTTCATCACACACAACACTTCACAGAATCACAGAATAGTTGAGGCTTGAAGGCACCTCTGGAGTCTTTGTCATCAGCCCAACCCTGCTCAAAGCAGATGGCCAAGGGCCTTGTCCAGTTGGGTTTTGAGTATCACCAAGGATGGAGGTTTCACTACCTCTCTGGCAGACTGTAATGGCATCAGATCATCCTCATGTGAAGACACTTACTTCTTATGTTTAAATGGGATTTCCTGTATTTCAGATTGTGCCCACTGAGAAGAGTGGTTCTGTCTTTTTTTCATTGGTGTGCTCAGAAGGCAGTCAGCTGTAAGGGGTAGTATAGGAACATATTAACTGCAGCAATGGAGTTTTCAGGGAACTCAGCCTTGTCAGGTTTTTAATTCACAACAGTTGTTTTCCTTGTAAAGGTCTATTTTTGGATCCCCTCTGATTAGATGAATGTATACATGAAACTGCGTTGGGACTACTTGCTACATCCAGTCTGGTTCTCTTAGTAAAAGAAGACAGTAAGAAATTGTGAAGAGATCAGCAGAAGATCACCAAGGTGGTAAAGGTGCTGCAGGAGGAAGGGCTGAGAGGAGAGGATTTGTTTAATCCTTGAAGATAAGGCTGAGGCAAGATCTCCTAGCTATCTACCTCATAGGGAGTTACAGAGAAGAGAGTTCCATGCTTGGAAGCGTATAGCAAAAGAACAGTAGATGTGGCTATAAGCTGCAAGAGAAAATCCATGTGGACACAAGGGAAAAATTCACCAGAGTATTCAACCAGTGGAATAGGTTGCTCATAAATTGGTGGGATCTCCATACTTGGGGATACTAAAAATGCAACTGAACCAGCCTCTGACAAACATAAATTAACTTTGAAGTTAGTCACGTTCTGAGCAGTAATTCTTCCTTCACCCTTACCTTTTGGCATATCATTCCCTGAAAGCTCACCCATAACTTATTGCAAGATAATTGCCTTCTCTGAGCATAGCATATCTGAATGCCAGTTTCTATGACTGGTCAGATTGCAGAGCACCTTTAATGATGCAGCTCTCTGGTAACAGAACAAGTTTGGCTTCTCCTACTGCCTCACAGCAGCTGGAAACAAAGCTGAGTGCCCTCCAGGGCAGTGAGAGTGTGTGCAAGATGAATAACTCTTCCACTGCAATTCAAGATAGAAAAGACTGCAGAACAAACATGAAGACATTGCTCCTTTGCAGGCACAGGAATCGTGCTTTTCCATCCTTTCATGTAATCCGCCTACCACCGAAAGTTGCTAACAAGGACTTGGAAAGTAAAATGTGCATTAAATGAATGGGTTTGGCAGAAGAAACGTCTGTTTGTGAGTAACTTCTTGTTCCCTACATATGATAATGGTTATGGATTAGTATACAGAATACTGAGCATGTTTACAGCGCCTAGGAACTGTATGTTTTGAATCATTAATAAGCAGAATTTCTCATCAATATGAGCACTGCTGTTTTTTTTCCCTCCCTAAATAGGTGCCATTCAGTTTGCAGATTAAATACCAGTGAAATTCACATAATGTTGCTTTTTTCACAACCAGAGAGATCAACATTCTCACAGCCTGTTCTATTTAGCATGTTAATATTCATGACAGCTACCAGGCAAAAACAGAACCATTTTAACATGATCTCTCCAACATATTCCAGGTTTAGTTTGACACAAGACCAACAGAAATAGAGAATATTTGCAAGGAGGGAGCAGTTCTTCTTGTTTAAAACAGAGCTGTGAAACAAAGAACCTAAAAAGTTATTATCCCTAGCTCAGAAAATGTATTTTTTGCACTTCTTTTCCCTTACAGCAGGGGTGTCCCACCTGAGGGAGGTGGGCTGACCAGAAGATGAATGGAGGGGACTCTGCCTGTAATGTGCTGCCTTGGGGAGTTTTCCATGATCTAATGCTCATCTGAGCTCAGATGCATCTTTTTCTCTTTGCTTTTCACTGCACTTTTCAGGCAGCCCATTCTGCTGTGGGGATTTTGCCTTTTAAAGAAATAAAAACCACTTTTTAATAGAAGTCCAGATGCGTAAATCCTGGCTAATCATTGCAATGACTTAAGCCCTGGCCAGCATTAAATGTACACTTGCAGAGATGTAGATTTGCTGAGCTCTTTATGCACAACACATGGCGTTTGCTTGTTTGTCTCTGCCATCTTCACGTGATATTGGCCCTGCCTTGGTATTTATTTTCTCTCCATTGTAACGTGAACCCCCCAAATGCAGCCACTCTTGTGTGTGACCGGGAGGTCTGCATTCCAGCTCCCCACTGGAAACCCATCGGAGCTGGGAGCGAGAATAGACTGTGACATATTCCAGCTGGAATGCCTTTTTTAAGAGCTCTTGGACACACTCCAAACACAGCAAGTGCGGGACAGGGATCTGATTTCACCTCTAATGCAAGAAATATTCATGTGAAAACTTTTCTTCCACAGAAGAGATTGCAAGAGCAGTTTAAAGTTGTAAATAGTTTCCTGGTGCTATTTGATTTTGATAAATATACACACAATGCCACACCCACATATAACCACATTCACACCCCGCCAGAACTGAACTAACCTGAAGGGAATTGGTGGTGTGTTTTTCCATTCGTCAGAAAACATATTCAGAAAGGCTTGGGGATGGCTGGAAAAGTTTATCAGACAAGTTGAAACAAAACAAGGAAAGGCAAATCACTAGAAAATTCACATGGCTGTACTAGGGACTTCTTTTACCAATTACTGCAGAACTGGAGTGGATGAGCTTAGCTGTGATGTGCTGCAGAGACCCAGAGCAGTGCTCTGCAGGATGACCTCTGCCAGACAAATCTTCAGCGAGAGAGCATCTCACAAAGCAACTGCCCCACCTCTACCTGTCATTTCTTGAGGAAGACCTATGGGAAATAAGCTAGGGAATAATATTCACCTCTGCTGGTTACTAAAAGTCAGCAGCTCAGCAGAGCCACGCACCTCACACTGTCCTGCAGTGCTTCACATACCGTGCAGCTGCTGGTCCCACTGTCCTCAGGTGCTCCCTGCCTGGTGCTGCCGCTGGGCACATCACCCCTCTCCTTCCCACCACCCTGTGTGGTCCACAGATGTAGCCTGCTTATTCTTTTAAAGTGATTTTACTTAAGATAAACTGAACTCAAAGCAATTGCTCCTAACTAGCATCATGACATTTGCAGCCTCTGTCTCAAACCGGTAAAAAAAAGCTTGTCAGGCCAAGATTGACAGACAGTTTTTGAGAGCCTAAACAAAAATTAAGGCTACAATCATTTCTTGTTCATCCCCTTAGACGTTCAGAGCTATTACAAGAATAAACAAGTGATCAGACATATTCCTTTTCTCGTCGTCACAGCAAGGCTTAAGCTCCCTTCTGGAGGAGAGCAGCTCATAACAAAGGCAGAGCGGTACCTCTGCTATCGCTGGTTGTTTGTGCAAATGTAAAAGATGTGCAGACACAGCAGAGAAAAAAGATAGCAAGTAAGTGCAGAGAAACACAGACGTCTTCACAGGAGGAAAATTCCCCCACCCCAGTACAGACTTTTGGCTGAAGGATAATGTCTTTGTTCCCCGATCCAAGATGCTGTCACTCCTGTTTCATTATTTCTCCTCTAAAAGAAACAGACATTTCACATTCTTCATAAATGAAAGGGATTGCATAAAAAAAAAAACTGTTTATTGTTAGCTTTTCTTCTTAACAGAAACTGCCTGCAGGGTCCCTCCCTGCGGCCAGCACTTCGACAGAAAGCAGTAATAGTCCTGTGAGTGAATCTAGTGTGGTATGTGCATCCTTATTAGCCATGATTAATAAAAATGAAGAAGGAAGTTGTGCTGGGTGGATGCTGGTGCATTTGGGCTTGCATACTGGAACTGATCAACTCAACTGATAGTTGAGTTTTGATAAGTTTGCGGTTAAGTGCTCCAGGACACCATCGAGCCTCTCTCTCCACACAGGTTACAGCTCTGGGTCGTTAGAAGCCTGAAAGTCCTCTTTGCAAAGATTAAATCTGCCTCCTCCTCTGAGAATATTGGCACCATAACAAAGACTGCAAACTTAAGAACATTCCAACCTGTCTTACAAAAGTGAGACTGCATATCAAAATGTTATATGCTATTCATTAACAACATTTTAAAGAGCTCAAGAAGACTTCCACACTCAAGCTGAAGAAGAACAGCCCACGCAACTGGACCTCACATTGTCCCATGTTTAAAAGTAGTTAGAGGTACAAAATGTAAAGTAACGTGATGGGGCTGTCCTACAAATGAGTGGAAATTGGAAAATACAACACTTTGAATAGGACTATCTCTTCCAGGACTGAACACCTGATAATACAGAGATACAGTTCTTAGGTGACATAGACCTTTTCATCTTCTCAGGTGAAAATTGCAGGGTTACAGAGATGTGAAATTCGGTCACGGAAAAGAATAACTGTATAAAATTAAGTCCCTGATGATAAGTGTCACAGTGGCATAACTGGTGGTTCCAATGTATGGCACCTTGGGAGCAGGTTCCTCTGGCTTGAAGCTCCAGGACAGCCTTGCTGTATAACTGTATAATTTTATGAGACTTCTTGTGTCCACTGCCATGGGCTTGTCAAAAACATTGGTCTTATCACCGTGAGATAATACTATTTATTAGGGCTTATAGTGTAACAACTGACACTCCCTACCCCTTCGAAGTCTGAAGATTTATAAAATGAGAATGAGGAAACACAGATACTGGGGGGATGGAAAGCTGTCAGTGAGACCCCTTTGACTGAGCCTGTCCTGTCACCAGGCAGGTCAGGAGCAGGCTCCTGAGATCATGGGCTGTACACTCAGAACACAAGCACCAGAGAAGACCAGCTCCAAAACCCAATGGCTGCATTGCTGCAGGTTGCCGGCATTGGTCTCTTTAAACAAGCAGCAAAGGCAGAGGGGGTGAAAGATGGAGCTTGCCCATCACCTGTGCCATGTGGCTGGGGTAGAGCCATGGTGAGCCTGAGAAGACAAAAAGGCATGGGGAACATTTTAAAAGACCGCTCCCTGTCGCGGTCTGAGAGTTCACAAGCTCAGCAAACAATCATTTTTCTGTGGGCTTTGGTGGAGTTAAGTGGAAGGCTGTAAGGAGTCCTGCCACCTCGTACAGAGCCACAGCTTCAGGGTCTTCTGTGCTCCAGCCCTGCAGTCTCAAGCCCATGTTGGAACAGGACCAGAATGAAGAACCTCACATATGTTGCAGGCAAAGATTTCCCGGGGTTCCCAAGACGGCTGTGGGAAGCCAAGCGTTCTTAAATTCTTTGGAAACTCCCAAACGTGCCTCTGATGACAAAGGGCAGCTTCTGGCCTCACCCAAATAGCAACCAGCTACAAGTCAGTCTATTTGTCCTTCCAGTGACATTTTAACAGCAGAGATTGTGTAGAAGGCACTTAGCCAATCTGTGCTGGCTCTTTCTGCGGCTGGTTGATAGAGAAAGGAGTGGCTTCAGCCAAGGTTCTTTCAGCATAACCTGTGTTCACCCAGCAATTTGCTAACTGGAAAAAAAGTTTTGGTAACATTCAAGACAACGTGGCTTCACAGTGACAGCTAACAGACATCAAGGCTTTTACTGTTCCACACATTATCTCTACATGCACTATGATTTCTTGCAGCATTAAAATAATTTTTCCTCCTGTTCTCATTTTGTTATCACCATTATTCACAGTGCACACATCTGGATGTCTGGTGGTACGTATTACTCCATGTGGTAGTGCCCAATGGCTAGGAACCTGCTATGCTGATCTCTCAGGCAGAAGCAACACTTGCCCTGAAGAGTTCTGTATGACTGCAATGTAATATTAAAATGGAAAGAAAATATTAAATTTGCAGCTGAATGCAGTCTAGATTCAAGTGAAGGAGAGGCAGTAAGAATGACCAGAGCCAGTTTTTTATTCTGAAGAAGCTCTTTTTGCTTCTCTAGGCTTGACTTACAGGAAGAAGTCCTAGACAGTATTATGCTTTGAGAGTTGAGAGTATTTTTTAGCTGTTTCTGGTGAAAGGGATGTTGAAGAACCATCAGGATTATATAGGACAGATTTACATCTCTTTGTGTGCTTTGAGTGATACAAAGAAAGTAAGTGTCATGATATCAGTGAAATAACGTTGTTCTTGTTAGCTGCTCAGAGCCTACTCCACACTGCCTCTCTTGCCTCAGATTAAAGCACCACAGTCAAAAAATGCCTGAGGACAACAGACCATGTAAGCTGAAAGCCTGAAGTCTCATTCTGGCTTGTTACTGTGGAAAGTCACTGGTTCCTGGATCAAATGCATCATTACTGCAGGAGACACAAAAGCAAAGCTCTACCATCTATGATCATAATCTGTCTAGGGACGTATTTCCCATTTCAAAGGTGCTCAGATAATGGTCAACTTCTGACCCCAGTAATTAGTTCTCTGTCTTCAGAAATTCCTTCTTTTTCATAAATACAGAAGTTGCAATTTGAGTGAGTTTTTTCTTTACTTTTTGTTCCAAAATTGTGATGTGGTTCTGCACTGTGGGGACCATGTAGACTTGGTCAGACAAGTCTAACTAAATTATCTTCCCACAGAAATGTCTTACTTTCCCTTTTTAGAGCTACTTTTTCCTGATAAAGTATATGCTATGCCAGGGAAAGTGGGGACAGGCTAGCTCTTTCTGGTCTGAAGATCAGGGCACTCTTCTTAGATGGAATAATTCCAGGTTCAGGTTCAGTACTTGATAACCAGACAAATAGCTGATCTTTCTTCATGACTGTTCAGAAAAACAGAAGCCAAGCCAGACAAAACCTAGGAATGCCTTGTTGTTGGCCTGCTAAAACAATATAAAAATTGTAAAATCCTTACGATTTACTTGGGATGGCATGTAAAGCATTTCACATCCCTCTCAATTGGTAGGTTGGTTTCATATCAGCAACAATAACTTGCAGCAGGGCTGAACTTTTCCTTTGCAGCCCTTCCTCTTAGAATCAGAATTTTTTAGTTTGGAAGAGACCTTGGAAAAATTCTCATCCCTCCTCCCACTCTAAGCAAGTCCAATTGAAATCAGGTGCCTCAGGACCTCGTCCAGTTCAGGTTTGAATACTTCAGCCAGTTCTGTAGTGTAGGACTCCGTTCTGCTGCTCAGGAGTTAAGGAGATATATTACAATGGAGCCACAGGAATTCTTACTATTACACTTTATTTTACGATCCAAAAGCTCAACAAAAATTACTTTGATCCACGCCATTTATGCTGCATAACTCTAGAAGCACACTGCATACATCCACTGACGGAGGCATTTGGGATAATCCATAAAAACTGCACTGCCATCAGCTAGAACAGGAGTCATTTCCTCTCTCTAACCCAGTACTTGCAAGGTCTCTGGAAGACTCTGTGATTACAATCTCATGCACATCAGTCTTCCTGAAACTACACAGCCTGTGACGTGCAGAGTGCATGCAGGCCTTTCTTCTTCATTGCTGGTACAGAGGATAAAAGATACCTGGTCGGTAAATCAAGCAAACAGTACAGAATTTATGATTCTTGTTTTTGATATCCATGAAGTATACATTGCAGAATAATACAATTCCTCACAAAAAGGCACTCAGATCAATATAAACAGAACATAAATGTGAATCTGGAAAGTAAAGACAAAGTCACTGAAAACTCATGAGGTAGAGTGTCATTAGAAAGGAGTGAGTGAACAACGGAACCCAATTTTTGTTTTCCAAAGAATCTAAATTCATTTTTCTCAGTGAGGTGCTTTTCCTTGCCTGAATCACATTACCTAGTGTAAATACGGAAAGACACATCTAGTTTAGTGTGTTCAGACTTTCCATTTTCTACTCAGACGAGGTGGCTCACTCACTCTCCCATCCCTACGGAGATCTGGCTTTACCTTCATTTGCTTTCCAACTTACCACTTGGGAGAATTTTTCTGCTTTCAGTACTTGGTCTTCAAATCACTCCATTATTAAAACTCCAACTTTATTTTTGCAAGACGAAGAAAACACATGCTGAGTTTAAAACTAGAGGTGTTGCAAGCAGAGCATTTTAATCAATATTTAATTTAGCTAGACTCATCACTTAAGAGTGAGTAGCCACGCATTAAGAATGATCTTTTGCAATGCTCATCTTGACAAGCAAGCTTTTCCATCACTAACATTGCTTCTGAATTCCAGTACATCAGTACCTGCATCTGAAAGGACTCAGATAATAAGGTATAGACTTGCGGCGTGCACTTACTATAGTCCTTAGGAAAGGACCAACATCATTTGGTGGTAAGATCACCCCTTCCAAAATTTAAGTTTCTTTCAACGTTGTAGAGAGCCTGAGTAAACCTAAAGCAAAAGAGCTTTCGGAATCCTTCAGTGTATTCATCAGTACAGTTCAACCAAAGTAATAACTCCATCACCTGAGCTTGCAAAAGCAGGCAAACATTTCATCTTAGAACTGGTTCATTAAAAATGTCAAACCCAGCAACCCAGACTGGGCACACTAAAGGGCTGTGTCTTCAATACAGATGGTGCAGTGGGGAGTCTAAGGGACACTGATCAAAATCTGCCTGAGCTGGTGATTTAACATGCAAAGAAATTTGTTGGTTTACAACTTGTAACAACTCCTTAATGAATATCTGGAGACAAAACAAACAAACAAAACCAAAAACACCCAGGTAATCTTCTCTTTAGAAGAGGAACCTACACTTTTCATGGGGTTTTAAGAAGCTTATAGTCTGCAAAGGGCAGCATTTAAGGTAATGGAACTCATTTTATCCATCTCTTCCCCATTCCCAGAGTAATTGTCATTCAGGATTCCTGGACTTCCATGTTTCTGTCACAAACTATAATATACCCAGACATTTATAAAATACCCAGACATTTAAATTCTCAGAACTGCTACCACAAAACCCGCTGAATAAGTAACTTGTTCTAAGTTAGCTGCCCAGCTAAAGCATGGAAATATCTCCGATGAACTGATGAGCAGCTTATATCCAAAAGTATTTTTATTGCAAATTGTTGGCGAGTTGCCCACAGTTCATACAGAGATGGTTTTGTTCATTAGACAGGATTGTCAGTCTGTAATGGATATCTGTGTTTAGTGGGCCTCAACACGAGGATGGGCAATCTCATAGCTGAAGGCTGGATAACGGCATTGCTCCGGTGGAGTTACTCTGGATTTACAGTGTGGAGTGAGGTTGGAATCTGGACAACTAATCACAAAACCATCTTTTCAGCTTTTTTTTTTTTTTTTTTTTTTTTTGTCTCCTAGGAAGACAATGAAGCTAACAAAAATGATACTGGACCGAAAGCAAAGTGAAATGGCTGTTGCAGACTGTTAACACATCGCACAGTGCTCACATGAAGAACAGGGAGTTTCCACCTGGGAAATTCCCTCAAACTCTATGTTTATCCTCATGAAAGATGAGCAAGCAGCCAAGTAAGGGAATGCAAAGTATACAATTGCTCTAAAAGAAGACAAACCTCTGACTGCAGAGAGAGAAAGCTTTCTAAAATCCAAATGATTTTTATTTTTAAGTTTAACAACCAAGAAGCAGCAGATAACTTAGATGTCAATGTGGCCAATGGGGGCTAAGATACAAACACCCAATGAGAGTTGCCCAGGTTGTTCATATTTGACCTTTCTGCGAGCCAGTGCAATAAAATCTGTGGTAAAGGACATTTTATTAACCACAATACAAAAGAAAACAGAAACAACCAAGCTTTCACAGGACCTCTAAGACTGCCTGACTTACACTTCTGCTAGCTCTGAGAACACTGTTGTAAACACTGTTTAGCCTGGCTGATTCTATGGCAGGCATGTTTCTCCAGTGATGCATGAAAAGCCCCACCAAAACCAAGGCAAAGTCTCTAGGCAGCTTTTTGCAGAGCAGCTCTGCATTTTGTTCCCACAGCCCAACACCACGCACACTGGTGGTACAAACAATCACAGACTGTTAGCTTTTAGTTGAAAGGAATTGTTCTTTCAGTTAGGATAAACTCCATCAGTCATCTCAAATCACAAATATCAATAATTCTACTACCAAACAATGAGGAATTTCCCAGCTAAAATGAAGCTTCATGAAGTCCTACTTACCATCAGTACCTTCTGTTTCCTTCACTTTTTCTCCCTACTGTCTCTGAGTTGTTTCTTGATTGCTTTTACTTCTACTCCTACTTCTTTTCTAAGTTGTATTTGAAGATTCCTACCCTCTCCCTTTTGGATAGCAGGAGACATGCTGGCTCTGAGAACAAATCACCTGCCTCCCCCATGGTTGTGAGGATGTTTGGTGCAGTCTAATGCACAGGCCCAGATGTTGGCAAAGGAGCTGAATGAGAACTTAAAGGTATGATCCTGGGTGAGTGGCTGGACTGGCCATCCTGGGAGCCGAACAAGTAAGACTTGGAAATGCTAAGGTAAGGAAAGAAGCTCCCTTTTAAAAATCAATGTTACTCTGTGGAAGTTAGAATAACCATGGGACTGGAGCACCCTGAGAAAAGCAGCTCCACAAATAGTCCAAGACACAGCTCGAGAGCACCCTCCTAGCTTCATGCCCACACACATGCAGTATCTCACCAGGGTGAGATACTACAGCGATCGGGTGCTGGATTTAGGACCATCAAGTGCTGTCATTAAATGATGTGCTAAGAATGGAGAAATGTCACTGAAGACTTTCCAAAGCTCTGATCCCATAGCTCATACATCCTGCTGCTGCCAGGTTCGTTTCCAGAATGAAAACTGATTCCTTGTTCAACAGGGAAGTGAGATCTCCTACACCCACCAAAAAGAAAAAAGGGAAATGCCTTGGTCACAATCTCTCCTACTCTGCCGACTCTGAAGCCAAGCCAGAGGCACTGAAATCAAGAATGGGCTTCTTAAAGACTTCAGGAAACTCCAGACACCTGGTTAACCTGTGTATTTTAGTTTCTTCATTTTCCTTACACCTACCTGAAAACAGACTTCTTCTGTACTTTGCCACGATTCTGAATCTAAATCACCTCTGGACATCACCTGATCTTGCCCTCGGCCACCAAAGCCAATGGCATTTCACACACTGGTGCAGGAGTATCCCTCAAGGACAGAAGATCAGAGCTTTGTCTGCATTCAATGCCTAAGAGTGCTGGAAATAACAATGAGCTTAATAAATGACATATCAAGGAATAAATACTCCTACGT
Organism: Lagopus leucura; assembly: GCF_019238085.1. NCBI lineage: Eukaryota > Metazoa > Chordata > Aves > Galliformes > Phasianidae > Lagopus > Lagopus leucura. Next base: position 70,861,916 of record NW_024962263.1, read on the forward strand.
CATTAGATTATGCTTAGCATATATTTGGTACAATTAATACAATTACTCTGAGTAAATGGTTGCAACTTTACACATATTAATGACAATATCACTCTCAAGATTTATTCATTATACTGATTTTACTGGTGGGAAAACACAGGTTAAATAAGTTTTCTAAGGCCACACAGCAAGTGCTTGGATTTATAACTCCCAAATCTGCCTTCTGCTCCATCCAGAGGCCATGCTGACTCACTGTGGAATGCATATTTCCACCAAACTTTTAAGGGAAAGAGGAATCCAAAGAACAAAAGGTACAGATAAAGAGCTAATTCTAAGAGATAAATGTTTTCTGCCACTCAAAAAACATGACCCATCTTCTGTTTAACTTGTCACACTCATCAGCACTTTGGCCAGAAATAGGAGCACCAGAATAACACAAGGGAGATTGCTCTGACAGCATTTTCAGCAAAACTGCAAGCCAGACACAAACAGCCTTATGGCATGAGATTTCCATAACAAAGAAAATCGTTAAAAATGCAGAGAATCCAGAACTGTTCCCTTTTATGCAGTTCCTGGCATCCCCAAGACTGTAAGAAAGCAGCAGTGATGCTGCTGTTCCAACTTCTTGAGGACTATTTCTATACTGCTGCTGCATAATACACATGGCTGCTCCTCAGTGATGGACCTATTTGTACATGCTGGAACATCAGAAGTAACAAATTTGTTTTAGGCAGATGAACAAAATTAACTTGTCCTAAAGATGAAATATTTTAGGAAACCTAAGAAAATTGAGTGGAACAACAGTTTCAAAAACCTTTCAAGTTAGACATTAACCAGGACGAGTGTGAGAGAAAATGCTGATAATGTGACAATACTATAACCAGACAACCTGGCATCTGGCTCTGTAGTAGGAATAAAGGCTTCATTTCCATTCTGTAAAGACTTTCCATCCATAAAAAGTCCATTTCCTTTCCTAGGCAAGCAGAAAGGAAATGCCTGACCTGACACAACTCTCTCAGTAACTAGAATGGATGTGCAGAGGCTGTAACACACAGAAAAGCTGAAGCTGCAAGCTGCCTGTTCCACATTCCCTGCTCTGGCTGTGTCTAATTTACGCTTGCATAACTTAAGCCATGGGATAAATCCCAACCAGGGATTGCTGGCAGATTCAGATGTAAGTCCTGACAGCAATCTCTTTTGTGCACTGAGAGAGACAGACTGAAATTCAAATGACAAAAATTACCAGCAAGCAAAACCCAGAAAGTAGAGAATAAATAACTGAAGAGCCTTATTTGAACTTGTCTTTGGGTAAAGTAAAGCAGCTGAAAGGACTCCAATACCCAAATGTAAAAAATAGACAGGGAAATCACATATTCTGATACTTAATTTAGAACCTGACATTCTAAACTTACTCTGTGTGTCAAGTCAGAACCAGACACTACTTCTGCCACACATTAGCATTTCAGAATCAGCCTTCTGAGCCCCAGTACAAATAAACATCATAATGATGGTACAAATAACTTTCAAAATAAAAAAGTTATCATTTCAGTTCCTTATCATTGACTGTTCTAGCCAAGAGGAAAAGCTCCAGTTCTTCTATGCTTCTTGTTACAAAACTGGGAATGTTTTGCTCATTTCAAGAGCCCCCGTAAGATGACACTCAGATATCTATGTTTGGAAGAATGAAAATGAAAACATTTTCCACTGAAACTGTTCTTGCCTGGAGTGCGTCCATGTCTGCCTAGTTTTCCTCAGAAACATCTGCAATTTCTAAGGAAGCAGCTAAGCTCTCTCTGTAAATCTTCCCTCTTGCTCTTTTTGACTTTCAGCATTCTTCCTTCATACGCCACAAAGTTGCCTCAAACTTCAGGTCATAATTCTTCCTTGCCTACAAAAAAATCTAAAGCCAAGGCACTGACCAAGAAAACCCACCAAACAAGGGAATTTACTTTCATAACATTTTTCATGAAGAAAATATGCTCTGTTTTGTGCACCGGTGGCACCATGGTTTGTGATCACAAGCTGGCCATGCAGAGATAACAGACCACACAGCATGGACTTCAGCTCCTCTCATCTCTACTGCTTCACCGGGTGTCCATCCTTATCTCCTTGTGAGGGCACTGCTGAAAAGGACAAAATATAACCTATGGTAAAACAGCAACCTGCTCACCAACACTTGCCAGTAACTGGGAATTGTGTGGGTCTCATCTCTTAATATCTATTTTGGCCTCAGGAGACGATTTCTATCCACTATCAAAATTATCTTCCTCGTAATGGAAGAAAAACATCTCCAATGCTGTATGTCCCCTCTGGAAGGCTATTGCAGTGTCCTCTACCTGCCCAGCATAAGCCCACGTGGAGCCATAGTCAGGAGAGGGGTGGTAAACCTAACCTTACTAAAAAGTTTAATGGCGTTCTGTGTCAGTTGTTGGTACCTATACTCATAAGATGTATTAATATCTTCATGTAGATCTCTCTCTTAAAATTATTAAATCATGAGCAACTCTGTAAACTTTTGGAGCATGTTTTTTAATAGCACAGAACATCTTGATTTTAAAGGAATGTGGATCATGAAGTCCAGCTTCTGGTTCCACACAGGACCACCCAAAATTCAAACCCTGTGTCTGAGAGCACTCTCCAAATGTTTCTTGAACTCTGGCAGCTCGGGGCCATGAGCTCTGCCCTGAGGAAGCTGTTCCAGTGCCTACACACAACTTAGTTTGATATGGTGAAGGTACCAAAAGAATCAAGTGCATGATTAGGGAAAGGAAGTAAAACTGAAAACAAGGCTAGCTTCTTGTGTCATTATTACAGAAGAGTGCAGATTAAAAAGATGGGTACTGCTGCTAGCAGTGAACTGGAGCCAATTCACAAGCCACTCTTCAAAATATGACGTGTTCCATCCCATAGACCTGCCAGCACAGACTGGACAAGGCAGATGGAGCATACAATAGTTCAGATAAGATAGAGAGCGCGCAGTAAGCAATGGAGATGACAAGATGGAAAGAAGTTACGTGGAAGAAATGTGCTTTATAAACAGAATTCGTGACACATAAGAAATGGGGTGGTCTTGAAGAAACAATGGGGAGGAACAGAATTGAGAAGAATGCAGTGGGTTCTTAGCTGCTCTAATGAAACGGATTTGTTGCTTGAAAGAAGAAAAGAGCTTTCAAAACTTTACACTTCCAAGCTGCAGAATATACATAAAAGACCAAGATCAAGATCTTCTATGAAAATATTCAACCTTTTGGCAGAGTGCCTCCATGTGCTGAACACGTGATTCCTGGGGTCCTGGATGCCTGAAAATACAAGAAATAGACACTTCTCTTGCTTCACTGCCAGATTTTCTTTAATCTTCATACTGTTTGCTCCATCTGAAAGGCATTCTGGAGGAGCAGGTAAAATCAGCACCAATAGTTCCCTTAACTGTTATTGCATTTCATATAAAAACTGGACAAGGTGACAGAGTCTTTAACCAATTAAGCCACACTAGCAAGTCAATCACTTTGTAAATCTAAAACTCTATAACTCTATGGCTCTAAAAACCAATGAGAACTGACTAACATTGTGAAACTGGTGGATTTGCTTCGTGTCAAAACAAAGGAGCTTGGCCAATGAGAAGCACCCCTTTTTGAGGCAGGTAATGGGATCGAAAACGTTTCCCAAATCTGGAGATGGAGACCAAGAAAATAGGTCAGTAAGTCAGTGCAATGAATAAAAACAGAGCTGACAGCAGATTAAACAGCAATCTGAGGAGAAATGACAAAAACCAGAATTCCTTAAATTAGACTTACTCTAAACTAATCTCAGTGGAGGCATTGCTTACTGCTCCTAAATCTAATTTTGGCACAGGAATACAGAAGTATAGGCACACACATGCTCATTATCTGAGTACATTTGCAGGCTGTAATTCTAATAATCATTAGATTAAAAAAAAATGTTCCTTGAACTCTGAAACAAAGAATAAAACTTGGACCTCTACTGTAATTAACAATTTTGAAAACAGCCTTCGGTTCAAGCCCCACGTTAGCCATTGGTGTTCATCAACTGACACAGGGTTTGAAACCAGTACCATAAATGGGAAAACCACCAGTTCTGTACAAACACATCTGGCAGGGTTGAGCAGTCCTCAGACAAGTTGACAAAGCCTTTAGTAAGATATTCCTTTAGTAAGATACTCCTTTGTCCTCTATGCCCACTTCAGAAACTGTCCTTGCCAGCTTAAATCTATGGACATCTATCTACTTCATAGAATCACAGAATCATAGAATGGCCTGGGTTGAAAAGGACCACAATGATCATCCAGTTTCAACCCCCTGCTATGTGCAGGGTCGCCAACCACCAGACCAGGCTGCCCAGAGCCAAATCCAGCCTGGCCTTGAATGCCTTCAGGGATGGGGCATCCACTTCATTCTCTGACTGGAAATATGTCTACAAAACCAAACCAGTCCAGGCATTCAACCTGCAAAGAGACAATTAAAACAACAAGGGGGAGAGCACACAGCACTTCACAAATCCTAAGAGAGATCAGCTATCTCTATTAATTGGTTTCGTTTCAATGTGCACACTTTGTTAAGCCAGTACAACCTCCAAACATCACTGCCCTCACACCACTGCAAGGCTGCATCATCTTTTCTACTAGAAAACCTGCCTGCCAGAGGATGTAACATTACCTGAAAAAAATCCTCATACTGTGGAAGTGGCTTAATGAGGAATTCTACTGTTCAGAATAAATTGTGATTTTTTCTTGCTCTGCATAATGTTATCTATTTTTTTTTTTTTTAAAAAGAAACTAGATATTTTTGCATATATTTGATCCTTCATCTCATTCCTGCCTTCTGATATTTAGCTAAATATAATTTAATACAGCAGAAATATTTCACATTTTGCAGAGATTCTGTTAACATTGGGTAAAACTACCTCTAATAACCTAAGTGCAGAAAGATTCTTCTGTTAAGAGGAACCAGTATGGCTTGCACATGAGCAGCTGTTAATGCAGGCACACATTCAAACATGCTGCTGTCTGAAATAGCAGCGTTACAGACACTGAAAGTCAAGAAGGGCCAGCTCAGGTTGCACCCCTATGAAGCGGTGCAATTGCAAGTGGGTGAAATCCTTCTCCCTGCTCAGAGGTTGCTACTGCTCGCTACTCACACTTCTTACAGACAGTGGGATTGGCCTCTGAGCAGTGATTCATAAAGGCATCACACTGCTCTGCCTCCCCGCTGCTGCCTTGGCTCACTGCATTCATTTCGCTCCTATTTTCTGCAAACCACGCCACCAACAAATTCTGTTCCAAGTGTCTCCTCATTATTTCTTTTCCAGAAGGCAGCTTAAAATCTCAAACAGAAAGAATATGTCACTGCAAGTCACAGCAGTGACTTCTTTCTTCATACATTGACTTCAGCAGAAATTCTCATTTATTGCTTTTCAGTTACAGCAGTTTCCAGTGGATTTCCCATTACTTGTCTGTAATGAAAACTAGCAATTCTGCCTCACCATAGTCATTGGGAAATAGCGGTTGTTTAATGACCTACAAACAACAAATACTAATGGCAGAGAGACTTCTTCATGGTTCTGCAGGCAAACTGCTTCAGCTGCATCAGAGCACAAACTGTGCCTTGCTAAGAGCACAGACTATGCCAGTCAATCTCAGTAAATCTGAGATTTCCAGTTTTCATCTCAGATTCCCGTGGCAGCATGACCCTGGGAACACTGCACTCCCCTGTAACGAATAGTGAACAACTACCAACTACTTGCATTTATTTCCTAATACTCTGTATTTCAGAAGTGTCCTTCCTTTGAAGTACTTGAAATAGCGCTATGAAAGATGCCAGACAACACTAATTCAGCTGAAATACTTAGATATGCTTAAGACAACACATGAATCCTACCATCTGCAAGTGCACACGCAGAATTATCTCTACTGTCTCCAGAAATGAATTTTATATTAATAGAGATTTGAGATTTATGATTCACAAGTATTTCAGCACTTACCATGTTTACAGAGAACTGCGAGTTAGGAAGCTCTGCAATGACGTCTGAATTCTTCTAGAAGGCCCCAATATCGGAGATGAGAAATGCAGTAACAACTGACAACAAGTTCTGTTATGCTGTGGATCGCTTATGAAATGTCACAAAGCATATCCCAAGTGATCAGTCACTCAGGATTAATGTCGAAATGGAAGAACACAAAGTGACGGAAAAGCGTTCTGACATAATTCTCAGATCGTTTAAGACTGATTTTAATCACCAATTCAAATATGAATCAAGTTTAGCTTCAGTAACAACTGCAGAAACAAGTTAACTCATGTCATCTGACAAAGAAGTCAACTTCAGGTAGCATAAGGCAATTCCACCTGAGGAAATCCAATCACAGCCTTTAAGATGTTTGACTGTACTTAATTTCAAGCCTAACGTTAAAACAGATGTTAATTTTAAATACATGCCAGACTTCTAAATTTTGAATACAAGAAACAATATCACCTCCTTATTTTTATTTTAAGTTTGAAGGAGAGTTTTCACTTGCAATCTCTACCTTAAAGTTACATTGTAGAATTTAACAAATTACTTAATTTGCATTTCTCTAACATCTTACGACTAAAATACTTTTGGTTAGGACAGCAGCTATGTAGCTAACTAGGCCACCAGATGAATTTGTTATTTTTTACTTCTCCAAGAGACGAAAACCAGCCGGAGCGATTAGTTGACCCATGCAAAAAATCAGTCTCCAGATCAATCATAGTGCCTAGGTCTTCTGTATCAATATTGATACAGGAAACCATGTTCTTTCTTTCCCAGTTTTTTGTGATGATACACTTCACAGTGCCAGACTATGTCTAGTAATGAAATACGTGTTATACTGCAGTAACTGACAACAAGACCCACCCAAGATAGTCACACAACAGATCATCCCCTTCTACGAAGCAAAGTATCAATATGAGTGCAAATAGAAGCCCCTGAGGATAAAAATGACATGATGGCAGGTGAGGGGTGAGGTAAGACATGATCTTGCAATGGAACAAATGCAAGCACAGGGACGGTCCTCAGGAGAGTAGCCTGTGTGTCTCTGTTTTACACTCCAGTCTGCTTTATCTTGTTCACCAAGTCGTCTTACGGCACTGGAAAAAAACCACCTCCTCACTCCACGTTTGTTTTCTCTCTCACTTCCTTCTTTTCTGGCATAATAAGCTCAAGACAAGAACTTGTCTTGGATCTGGAAAGTACCCATATAATAATAAATAATAAAAGAAAACTTACTGATCCACAGACAGCCTAAACAGATTAACGTCATTACGCTGCAATAGTGAAACACACTATGACAAGAGCTTCAAGAGGAAGTGGGTTAAAGTCGTCTTTCTGTTCCTCCAAGAAAGAGGGACTATATTCCTTGAAACCCAGTGTTTAGAAAGCAAATTCATTCTTTAGAATCAGTCTTTGAACAGGAAGCTGTTAACGTTATAATAAAAGGTACAGCTGTCCTTTTTTAGTAGCAGAAGTGCGCACAGAGCAAACTTCTCATTCAGTCAGATGTCTGTCATGTCAACGTTTCAGACAGTAGCAGTCACTACAAACTTGCTTTTCTTGGTTGCATTTTGTACCCCTTAAGGTAGCCTTACATCTCGAAGGGCCTTTACATGGCTTACACAATACCTGAAATCTTAGGCAAGAAACAGCACAATGTAAAAACAACACTGAGAATAAAGCAGGCAAATCTAAACAATCTGTGTTTTAAAACCTCATTGCAGCCAACAGCATGGCTTCCATTTCTTAGGAGCAGAGTTTCCCAGCTTCTGAAATGCTTACTATGAATGCAAAACAAAAAGCTCTCAGTAAAACAGGGTCACATCATTACCACTGTACTAATGCAATAATAAACCAAAACATATTTACAACGTATATTTATTTGTGGCATTCACCCATACTGAGAATACAATCACAAACTATGCAGGGAATACATATTGAAAGACAGTATTATTCAAGATAAACTGTACCATTAACAGAAATGTAGTAATCCAGAAAAGTAACTGCAATTTAGATATGATTTTACATTTCTCTCTTCATTAACAGATTACGATAATTGAAATATTCAAAGAGAATGCTGTTTTGTTGTTGGTGCTTTCCTTTTGTTTTAAGAGGTTTTCCTTTTTGTGGTTTTGCAACTGCTAGGACAGCACTGTTTCATTAACCTCTGGCTTAAGAAATGAGATCAAGATGCAATTTAGAATGGGCCCCAACTTAGTGAAGCCCACGTCACACAGCAAAACAAAGATGATAACCCTCTGCTCAAACCCATAAACAAGAAGGGAGAACACACACAGTAGCAGAACAGAGGGATGTAAGTACTTCTACCAATACTTACTGCAATTTATAATCTTATAAATGTTTGATGTCTTTTAGCAACAATTCTGGAGTGGTAAAGTAAAAAATAAAAAATCCATTAGGTTTAGAGAATTCAATTTTTTGGAGGTTTTGAATGCAACTAAGTGAGTTGTATATCTAATCAGCTTGGAAGGAGAAAATCTGCTTTCTTTGAAAACCTACAACTACAGCGTGGCATCATCCCGGCCTTCAGAAAAGAGCATGTAATTGATTCATATCTTTGGGCTACTTACAAACAAAGGTTTTCACAGCTTATGTACAGAATGGGATAGGATTTCATTTCATACCATATTCCTAAATATTAACTTTTAAAACTACTTTTATTCCACATGCTCAGAAAATACTTCATAAGCCTGCAAGTGCAGTCTGAAAACAACTGAAACAGAAAGAAATTCTAGGAAGGAATTCTCATCAATCAAGTCCTTTCCACAATCATGAAAATGATACAACTGTATGGGACCATGAGGTCCTCGAGTAGGAAAAGAAGTTATCCTTCATGACATGTTTCACAGAGCCAACGGCCTTACAGAACTGCTGGTACGTACAAAGCAGAACACCTACATCACTTTTGATCCATCCTTACAAAGAAAGGCTTGCTTAGTAACGTTTCGGCACAAAGGCAAATTCCTCACCCCAGAGGCCAAACAATTTTACTGCTAAAGCACTACAGAGGCTTTGTTCTAACACAATTTACTTCAAGCAGATATTAACATAAAATTCATCTGGGAAGGAAACAGCATATTGACCTAATAAATAAAGGAGTGATCTATACAGTGAAGACATAGTAAGATTGGAACTGTTTCTAGTCTTTTTATAAACTAGCAGATGAGAAACTGGGGAGGCACTAAAAGAACTACGAACACAGAGCTCAGTACTGGCTATATATCAAAATGCATTATCATGTTATACAGATTCGTAGACGACTTCTTAAAAACTGTTTTTTTCTTTCAACTGAAACAATATTATGCAACAACAGATTTACATCTCTTCTTATGGAAGGAATATGTATCAAATTTGGTTGTGTACTAGGTTACACAATTCATGCTCAAGAATGTTATATTCATTATAAAAGACCTTTTCTAATCACAACATTTTATCAGCAGAGAGGATTATCTCCACATCTTGCCTCCACATTGAGATGACAGAGGTAGCTTTGGAATGCTTTAGAATTTAGTGTTTTACTTGAAATGAATTAATCTCTCTTTCAGAGGGTTTAACAGTAGGTAAAAAGAGCAAACAGTATGTACAGCTGCCACTGTCTGCACTGAGGGAAAAATTCCAAGAAGCTCAAAATAAGATTACGACATGGAAAAGCACAGCGCACTTCTTTTCACTTGCTTCAGTGCACCAGCTCTGGCTGATTTTCTACAAAAGGAAGCACCCCGCTAACATAGTATGCTATTCCAAGAGACAGAAGAGCAATGACAATGATCAGGAGCAGCACTCTCCAGAAGCCCAGGTCTTCCACAAACTCTTGCCACGTCGTGCGGAAACTGGAAAGAACTCCTTCCCCTTGCTGTAGGTTTGGATTAAGGAGAGAATGGCTTTCCATTGCACTACAAAGGATTAAAGTTAAAAATAAATCAGAGGAAAAGAACACACCTTCAAGTAAGACAGTAATCCTACTCAGAGCAACCAAAACGTTCTAAATGAAAAACTAAAGCCACCTGCAGATTTATAGCATTGCCCCTGCTAAATCAAGAAAAGCAGATCAGACTCTAAACTTAGGATAAGTGAAAGGATGTTTTTCTAACCAGGGTAAAGAGAGCAGTACCGCCATCTGTACGGCTGCGCTGAGTTGCAGGCCTGCCACCTAAGAAGCCTTCGAAAGTCAGTGCTCATAATTCCCACTAAGCATGGCTTTGTGAATTTAATGGAGCATAAGATAAAACCTCAAGGGGCACAGCTCTTGTTAACAGAACAAGAAATTACAATTTAAGTACATTCTGCCAAATGAAATGGCGACTTTAACCAAGATCATTTAGATTCCAAACTATGAGGTGATCTTTATTACTCTCTGCGTTTCTTTGTGAGAGGCCTCTCTTCTAGCTTAAAAACACCACAGAAAATAATACATTTGGAAAAAAATAAACCAACCCAAAACTTCCTGATCTTCAACACAAGTTAGTACTGCTGTGTTTTTTGCCACACGATTCTCAGCAGTCACTCTGATCTTGGTTTTAACATTCCACCCCCAATTCATCAAGCTCCCTTAAATTGTCAGACTACAAATTAGGGCCTGCAACTCTCACTTTTAAATGAGAAGAATTAGAATGCTACAGTCATCTCGGCCACGAATCATCTTTAGAAAAAAACGTGAGTTGTTTTAAATACCGCTTGGCTTCTTGCATCCTCCTCAGTTTGCTGGTTTTACAATTGGTCTATAAAAAATTTCTCATCAATTTATTACAGTTACGTATAATTCCAGTTGTCAGTACAGCCCTACTGCTCCTTGCTTGAGTGAAATGACACACATGGGTGTTTAGAGAATCGTGCTTTGACAGTCACAGAAAGCCAATGGTGAAACTGCGCACACAGTGAAATCAAAGCAGAAGGGAAGCAGAAAAGAAAAACACTTCTTCCTCTCCTCTACTTGCTTTTACTTACCATGTTCCCACGTCTCTCTTACACCGATAATAACAGAAAACCTTACATGGAAAAGTCATTTCCAAACCAAAACTAATTGTATAAATGCTACTGTTCACCAGTTGTGCTACTGGAAATAAAGATATTGGAGACTGTCTCGTTTACGAATCGCCCTTTCAAGATTACGCCATGGAAAAGTTTCACACTATTCATATGCTTTTCTTAGGAAGTACAGCCTCAGAAGAATAATTAACTTCAACTCCCACAGCTCACTGAAGCATCGCAGTGTGATGTGCAGAAAATTTCAGAAATTGCCTATTAAACAGCTTGCCTTTTTTGCTTCTAAAGTATTTAGTTTGATGTAAAGCTATTGTAGCTTGCCCATAGCTACAGGATCTTCCTTGCTCATGATTTCCTAAGCAAAACAAAGACTTTATTAGAAGACAGCCACTGGCTAAGACACAACTACTCACTCACTCAGTACGAACTAGTTAATATATAACCACACAGAGGTTAAATAAAGCTGCAATGTGATTCAAGTGAAAAGATCACATGCTTGCTCATTAAATAGAAAAAGGGACATAGAAAACATTTTTGATATTTTATACAGCAACCCAATTAAAAGTAATGGTACTCAAGGCATTTTTTTCTTCTGACAAATTACATCTGCTTAAGCAGTAGTATAACAGCAAAGCACCCCACAGAAGAGTCTGTGCCACACAGCCCAGGTGGATGGTCTTTTCTATTTCAGCATACTACGGAAGTTCACCTCTGGCTGTACTTGTGGGCACGACTGTCAGTCACGTCGGGCAGTGTGGAGGGACAGGTCACCTGCGCTGACAGACAGAGGTGAGCTCTGCCCTCCCCCTGTGCTGTCAGGAGGCAAAGCAAGAGAACAGAAATTTGATCTGGGAACTCAGTTCTGGCCTCTGCTTCCAGACCAGCAGCAACCGTTTGCAAAACAACCGGAGAGATTTGAAATCAGAGATTGTTGCTCAAAAGTGAAGCTCACGGTTTACAGAAAAAGCACCCATTATTTTTCAGTAGGTTGGTAGATAATGTGAGGAGGAGGGAGCCAGGAGGACAGAAGCCATTCATCTGAGCAAAATTCATCTAAATTGTGTGAAAAAATAGAAAGGGGGAGGAGTGAAACTGTAGCAGTCTGAAAAGCCAACTGTTATAAAGACATTATTTATTTACAAAGCAAACAGCATACAAGCTCACTTGCTTTAACTGCTGCAGGCATCTGTTATTTGTTACCTTAAATATAATATATTTCAGACACGTTAAATGCGTTCACAAATAAGCTGGGTAACGCACTGTTTATATGACTGTGCCTCTCCCCAAGGAGAACTGCTGACTTCCTTGCCAAACTAAACAATGTAACATTTACGAAGGTCAAATAACAGAAAGGAAGCTATGCTTATTAAAGAGACACCATCAAATCAAAAATCGTCATTTAGATGTGACTGAGCTTTTGACACAAAGTAAGACAGAAATGATATATGGACTAAACAACTTCCACTAAAATTTACAAAGTCAGAGAGATACCAGGCAGAAAATCCAATATTTTATACTAAAGCAATTTTGACAGTAATATTCAATTTTGTATCTCAGGGCTTAAAAGGTTTCTCTGATCACTGGGCTCCAATTTCTTTTCCATTATCAAGCTTTTTTCCTATGGCATCCTAACTATCCTCTGAGCTGCCTGCGTCCCACTTCTCAGCATCAGTAAGATCCATTTTCTGTGTCAGAATCATTGATGAAAGTGGTAACTATGCCCAGTCCCAGAACTAAACCTTTAGGAACTCACTGCTGTCTTCCCCCTCACGCAGCACATACCCTGAAATGGTGAGCTGTTTTCCTGAAATCACCAGCTCTCTTTTAAACACTTGTTTGTCCACCACACAACTCATTTATTTTTTCCAGAACTACTACCAATAGAAATTTCATAAACAGCACCGTATCAAAGCCTTTATTCAACTTCAGAAGATGAAAAGCCTGCTACCCTTTTCTTATATAGACAACCCATGTTAATGAAAGTGTGGCAGGTCAGCGTGTGCCACTGGCATTTCTCACTTCCCCCCATGTTCTCTTTGGCTTCATGATACACAGTGCAATGCTTATTGCTTGAGGTTATAACAGAAAATGAGTTATAATTTAAATTTTTTAAAAGTCACAACTTTAAAATGAGAATCTCAATTACAGTTCTTCCTTTCCCTTACATTTGACCTATTGAGAGACTTTTCCAAATTCTAAAACTTAACTTGGATTTGGTCAGATAGTATCAGGCCAAACTTGATACTTTCCATTTTGAAGAACAAAGGCCAAATCATAACAATCTAAAGGCAGTAAACAGGTACTAATAAAGACATATTTTACATACACAAAATTATTTCTCCCAGTATCTCTTTTTGTTTTGTGAATACCTTTCGCTTTCAGCAGTTTGCATTGTTTCCAGCTTTGAGTGGGCTCCTCTGTTAAATCCTTTCACCTCTTGCTCCTCCAAAGATTCCAGCAGTCTGATCACATCTTTATTTACACCCCTTCGTTTTGCGAGAACAAGTGGTGTTGCACCTTGGTGATTGCTAAAATAATGCCACAAAATGACACACGAAGAAAAGAAACTCTTGAAGTAGAAATTTGATACAAGACAACTTAGCATAACACACAATGTAAAATTTAGTGCTCAGAATCATTTTGTTAGACAAGATTGTAAACAACTCCTGTCTATAAAAATAATACCGTAAATGATTACAGAAGAATACCAGTATACTTTGGCTTGAAATAGCACAACTCTTCTTCCTACAAATAAAATAAAAATTCCTAGTGTTCTAATTTAATTGGAATCTCTGGCTGCTATAATAAAAAAGAGTAGATTTACAGCACTGTTTGAGATTCAGCATGATTTCACGAAGTTGCGCAATCTGCTTCTTCATAGTTCCTTTTTCCATGTGGGTATGAAGACATCGGGCAAAAATGAAATAAAATACAGATGGTCCCTCTGCTACTTTTAAAATAATACTGAATAGGACTGGAGCTGCCTTCAGATTACAGATTTTCACCAGAGTTGCTTGAAGTAATAAAAAGAGAACACAACCCTTGAAGAATCTGGTCTGCCACTAACTCCTTTGCTGGGATGAAAGCATCAATGAGGGAGAAGTGAAAAGGGAACAGGTTAAAAAAAAAGAAAAAAAGAAAAAAAAAGAAAAAAAGAAAACATTCTGAAGTTTCAAATATTTTGCACGCATTGTTGACAGTGCAGAAAGTTTCACAAACAAAATAAGTCAGTTACTGCAATGAAATAGCTAGTTATTTGTAGCTTGAGAGCCCGCATCTGAGCATTGGCATCTGACAGCTGCTGGAAGCCAGAAGGAAAGAATATACAATATTTAAAAGAAGGAGTGAGTCACAGACTTTGAGGGAGTGGGAAAACACTGAAAAGAAGCATTGTCACCAAAGGAGTAGGGGAATGAACTGACACACACATATACTGTATCTCCTTTGTCTTATACAGTGCAACAATTAACACAAAAGCACTGTGGTGGAGAAAATCCTTTTAAAGTAGTCGATGTGATTTTCTTTTTTGGTGCCAACCACCCACACCTAGCTGTCTGGCCAAACCAGGATAGCAGTGTCATCGCAGAGGCAGAATTAGATACAACAGCCCACACCAGCAGCTGCTATTTTTATTTGCTTTGCTTGCTGCATTTGATCAGCAGAAGTGGCCTCTTATTGTTTTCCTGCCTTTTTATTTTCTTCTTTTATTAAGTGATATCGTACAAAGTCAAACTGCACTACATACAGTATTTCAGCAACAGCAGATTTGTATACAATGTTCTAGAGATGAATGCTAATACATTATAAAACACGTGCTATTAAAAAAAAAAAAAAAGCCAACCAAGAAAAAGCAACTTACCAGATATCAATTTTAAGTCCATTAGAAACTAGGAACTGGATGGTATCCACATGCCCACACAGGTGAAGGGCTGTATTACCTTGATAATCAGTGGCTAGTAGGTCAGCACCAAATTTGTGCAAGAGTTGACAGATGTCTACATTTCCTCTGGCTGCAGCAAGATGGAGGCCGGTTCGGCCCCGGCTGTCACGAATATTTGGGTCAAAACCACTCTCTAACAGGCGTTTGGAATAGTTAAAATCTCCATCAATGCAAGCCTGCAGCAGCGGCACGTTTGTCTGGGAAGAATCATTTACAAAAACGTAGGACATGGTTCTGACTGCCTCTGCAATAGATGACAAACCTGCAAGAAAAGGTGGGAAAAGTGCTGTTGAAGCCAGGCAAATAAGTACAATGCAGGCATCTGTCAGACCGTGCTGGTTCCTGAACCAAAATGCAACCCAGCTCAGGAACCAACTCTGAAATCTTCCTGTCCTACACAGTAACTTCATGCGCTGCATTCCCTCCTGTTAATATGGAAAGAGCTCTTCTACTCACGTCTGGGAAGTGTAGCACAGCCTTGTTATTACAGAGAACTATTAAAATCAATGCCAGCAATACAAGGCAGGTGAGTACCTCTTCCCTAGGAAAAGACCACATGTAGTTGAATTGATATTGAACTATACTACACCACAGGTCAAGACTGAAAGAAGGGAGAAGTACTTTTCATAAACTGGGTGCCTACAAGTAGTTCAGCTAACAGATACAGTGATAGTAAGTGCAATTCTTACCAGCTACGTGTAAGCAGAGCCTCTCCAGGGGTGCTTCCGCCATCTCCATATGAACTTTGATGCACACTCAGTTGCTGAAAACACTTGGCTACTACAAATACTAACCCCTTTATTGTGCAAGAAATACAATTTTCAGCACTTTGCAGCAAATTGTTTTCATAGTGCCATAGATACACAAACTACTGAGCAAAGGAAGTGAAAACTGAAAACGGGTACGAGGAGGACAATAATAAAATGGAGTGGAACTGGTGTGTGTACAGCCAGAAGTGCACTATGGAGAAGCACTTCACGAAGCATGATTGAAATTTTGCAAAAGGCTATTTTAAGGATAATTCAAATAATGAGGGTATGATGACACAGCAGACTTATGGAACACAAAGAAGATTACTTGAGAACAAGAAGGAAGACAACAGGACTACACAAGAGGATGATACCACTGCGCGTGCAGGGACTGGACAGCAAAGTTCTGCACTGCCTCAGAAAGAAGGCAATAAAAGATCATATAAATCAGGACAACTCTTAGAAGATTCCATACAACCACAACATGGTTCAAGTGACAGGAAGAAAAAGAATTTTAAGCAGATAAAGTCTGAAAGGAAACTGACATTTCACGTGAAATAGCATCTCTCTCTTGATGTAGGCTTGTATTTTGGGGTAAGGCTGTAGCTGCATCCTGATTAACACTACAAGCCTCCTATATGACTGCTATATGCAGATTTAAATGTTCTCATCTATACAAGGTATTCTTCTACATTAGTGCACCCATTCAGCTACGAGAATGGAAATGTGGCCAGTAGCCAAAGAATTCAATTTTAAACTCTTAAGAAAATGAGAGAATGATAAAGTCTGTATTTTATAGCTTTTCCCCCCATGTTTTTGATCACACTCAAGATCAAAGCACCCACAGGGCCATATCTAATGTTTATGCACTGGTTTGATTAATAGTACTGGGACTGCTGAGGTTATTAGATTAAACTTCTCTCCTTTGCATTTCCTATTTGAACAAACTCTGCCACATGTATCAACAATGCCCAGTTTCCCTGTGCAGGAATGCACAACTTTTTTCCTATCTTGGCCACAGAAGTCAAAGTGATGGGGATAAATGCTAAATACTGCTATCTGTATAAGGAATGATTTGAGGCAGAGGACGTTCCACTGGGCTGCAAGTATGTTTTTAAGCATGTGATGGTATATCACTGACTCGAGCACACTTTCCCACAATTACTTCCAGTAGCAAAAAGTTCCTTGATACAACATAAAACATTTCACGTAAGGCTAGCATCACTTAGGGCGTCAGCAGACTTCTTAAAACCCTACATGGAAAGTAAGGACATGATGCTTTTATTTTCAGTGAGTCTGTTACAAAACCTTGGTGGGTGCAAAGCCAGGACTGCCAGCTGACAGCAATTTCAATTTTCTTGCCCACTTTCCACCCAAATCATAAACAAGATCAGAATGTTTCTTCACCTCTACGAGCCCAATCCCTGCTCACAAAAACATCAGGCCCAGTTTCTGCATGGTGTGGCTGACACCTTTACTTTCTGCACTAAATCTTCCCTAATGCAAGACCATAAATAACACAGAAACCTCAAATTATCAGCACGTTAACAGCATATCAACAGCACAAATCTCTACTTGTACTTGATAAAAAGATCATGGCTTGCTTATAACGTAGTATTTGAGTGCTTAAACTTCTTCAATAAAAAAAGGCCTAACGTATGTCAACAACATAATATTATACTGGAAGAAAAATATGCAATTTGAGAAACAGTATGGCACACTCTGCTAAATTAAGCTCATGTTTATATTTTCATACCAGATGTGTAGGTCTGGTAAGGCCCTGCAGAATTTCCTGTCACTTCACACAATGCTGATTAAACACAAGCTAAAAATAACACCAGAAATACCCTCACCACTTCTCAGGAAAGGAAGCACAAGGATTCACAGGGACCAGGAAGTGCAACTGAAAATATTTCCGATTCAGATTTTATAAGAATTCATCACTGAAGAGCAGAAGACTGAAATGAAATCTCAGTATTTCACAGTCAGAAAGAATAGTAATAAAAAAAAATCCTGCTGTGAAGATCTAATTAAGTAGATTTAGAAAAAAATCCGAAGCGTGATTCTCTTTATATTGCTTCTGAAGATGAATCAGAACACAAGGCTGAACCTGTGGAAGCTGGGACACCTCCCTTTATGCACTCATGTCACAAAGGGACTTGCATTAGTGAGCAGTGAGACACTGAAGTGCTGCAAAGTGACCATTCTGAATATCCCTACACATCACCACTGCGGGAGTTCAATTAATTTGGTTCAGTAAATGACTGCTTCTAAAAACACATCGATATCTCCTGAAAATTGAGCTTTTCCATCATCCTTCCATAAAAAGAAAAAAGGTTCACTGTTAAAAACTTAGTCCTGAGGTAGGAAATCGGCCCCGAGGAAAAAAAGTAAACTCAAAGGCATCCTCTCAAGCAAGCACTCTCTATTAGAAAAGTATACTATAAGAGCACATTTTCCTTAAGTTTATACAACATTGATATTGTTTGAGCACAGGATACTTTTCATAATAATGCCTGCAATTTTGCTGTTAGCCACTTCTTCAGTGAGACATGTGGCTCAGCACATGATGAGGATTGCTCTGTTTCCCAAAGGAATGCTTATACTTAGTGATGATGTCAGAATAACTGACTGTCACTTGTTAGCAGCCTGCTGCTGCACCATGCACAGCCGTACCTCAGCGTCACACACTGAGCCCCCACACATCACACTCCAACCCATGGAGGCAGTGGCCATGGGTTAACCTGAGCAATTCCAAAGGCAGAGCCAAATGCAAGTCTTGTTACTGCTGAAACTACTCAATTTGCACTGTGGATGGCTTTATTTTTACAGTAAGCGTATGGTTTGGCCTCAGCTTTCTCGTTTGGTTCAACAGTTACCAAACAGCTCCAGAAGAAGGAGGTATGTTGTTTGAGACAGCCTCTCCACCACAAAAATATGGACTTGACGAGCTGTAATTAATCACCCAGCCACTGCTACATGATTACCAGTTCTGCAAAACAACACTGTTTCCAAGAACATTCAGAAAACTGAAGTAATTGTCACTTCAGAACAATGGCACAATGTCAAATGGCACAACAGTTGATGTTGCTCAGTATTAAGACAAACACACCTAGAATCTACGTGTCAGTAAAGCGATCAGCAGAGAAACTGCCACTGACAGTAAATGGAAGTGTAACATCAAGGACAAATAACATCTTCCACACCCAGCCTCAGCAAACACATCACGTCTTACATTACATGACATTTGCCAACTTGCTCACGGCAAACAACTTCCTCAAATATCTTTTTAGAGGACTTCAGAGGCAGTGGCTTTGCTGAGCTCTTCCTCTGCAGCTTTTAAATGAATGAGAACTGTTCCAGCTTGAGTGTTTTGCTTCAACTGTATGTTCAGTTGCAGTCTCTGCTTAGGAAAGACCACCATTACCTATTACAATTTCCACTGAGAGACTCCGCATCTTCTACTAGCTACCCTTCGCTCTTCAGTCCAACTGGATCAGAGTTTTATTTCTCTACCAATACAGATCTGCTGCAAAAAGTAGCATACCTGATTCAGTAGAGCATTATGCCTGCTTTACACAGTGGCATTTTGTGTGCTGCACACACACTGAGCTCTGCACACACAGCCTACAGAGCGCTTTATGAAAAGGATTATTTCTGCTTTTTTTTATGGATTAGCAGATGATGGCAATAGCGAGAGCTTTGCTCATCGCTGTATGTCACTGTGAAAAGATAGAAAATAAACAAGACCTGAAACGTCAATCCATGGCTTTAGAATGCTTCCCTACATGATATGGTGCATTTGCTGTGTATTTATGTACACAAATTAAGGGAACAACAGGAAAGACATCATTCTTTTTCAATACCTTTGTTGATAAGCAGATTCACAGACATTTTATCCCTTCTTAAGTGGCAATTCAGTGGCACTACATGTTTCAGTGCACTTCTACCAAACGTGCAAGTAAGTATGTCCGAACGGTTTATCTTCTGCAAAAGACCTATTCAGGTAGAAAGGCAATTTACAGCAGTTAGAAACAGATGGGCTGTAACTTTAAAAAGCAAATGGTATCCTTGGCTTCATCAGAAGAGGGGTGGCCAGCAGGAACAGGGAGGTGATTGTCCCTCTTACTCTGCCCTTGTGAGGCTCTATATGGAGTACTGTGTCCAGGTCAGGAGCCCCCAGTACAAGAAAGACAGGGAGCTGTTGGAGAGGGTCCAGAGGAGGGCCACAAAGATGGTCAGGGGGCTGGAGCACCTCCCCTATGAAGACAGGCTGAGGGAGCTGGGCTTGTTCAGCCTGGAGAAAAGAAGGTCCTCATTGCAGCCTTTCAGTACCTAAAGGGAGCCTACAAACGGGAAGGGAGTCAACTCTTTGAACAGGCTGCCCAGAGGGGTCATGGATGTCCCATCCCTGGAGGTGTTCAAGGCCAGGTTGGATCGGGCCCTGGGCAGCCTGGTCTAGTATTAATGGGGAGGTTGGTGGCCCTGCATGTGGCAGGGGGGTTGGAGATTTGTGATCCTTGAGGTCCCCATCCAACCCTGGCCATTCTGCTATTCTGTGATTTAAGCCCCACAACTGGCACATGCGAACCAGTAAAGTAACCTCAGTAGTTCCTTGATCGCTGATATCAGTTTGGGTGCACTCGCTTTTATAGAGAGCTATTTATTATGACCAATGTGAATGATTCATCAACTTCATCATCAACTTCTTCACAAACCTTTATTCAAATTCTTTGGTTCTGCTGCAAAAGTGCTGGGTGCTAACATATAAACCCAAAAGTTCATTACAGGTTGTTTTTTTGTTTGCTTTTTTAAACAAACCTGAGAATCAGTTCCATCCTACCACAGGGTCTGTCTTTAAATTTGCTGCAGATCTTGCAGCAGTCCTTTGGAAAAGACAACTCTAACTGAGCAACAAGACACCATTCACAGTATGAGCACCGTTTGTCTCTAGAAGAATGCTGCCACCACGTGGACTGACTGAAGTAAGCAGCGTGATGGATAACCCCGGATCCACACAGACTGGGTTTTTTTTGTAGATTTTATGGTGTTTCCTTATTTCCTTAGAAAAAAAAATCACAGAAATCAGAGGCTGATAAGCCAAGCAATGACGTCAGCTGCAGAACTCTTGCTATGGCTCCAGATACAGACATCTGTGCTCTGAATTTTCATTTTCACGCAGGCAATCAGTTTATCAAAGCTGCAATGGATAAATGATACACTCACAGATTCCAAAGATTTGAAATCTCTATCAGGACATCATGATTTTAAAGAATTAATTGAGCCATACTGGACCATGTTATACGTTATGGTAAGATGGAACGGTAACACTATACAGGCTGCATCTCTAATGAATATCTGCTGATGTTGTTTTTCAGACATAGCTACTTCAGAATGCTTACAGTACAACATTTTCTCCATGTAGACAAACCTGTAGTGCCAATATCTGCACAACTCTGTGTCTGAAGGGCTTGGAGGCGGGCAAAACAGCAGGTTCCAAGCTCAAGGATAACTGGCAAGCCTGGGGAACAGCAGGGAGGCCACCCTCTGGCTCCTGATCTGCATGGAGGCTGGAACCAACCAAGAATTTCACAATGGTTGGAAGGATGTGAAATGGCTTTGAAACTGTAGCTATGAAATCTGGGAGAGAGACAGCTCAACTGTTAACCAACTGCTGTTAATTCTGAACCTAGAAACAAAAGACCACTGGTACTGGTAAAACTTCTGCCTCAAGATAACTGAGCCCAAGATTCCAGGGGCTCAGGATTCTTTTTACCCTACATAATGACACTGCATTATTCAGCTACACTGAATTTCCCGTGCCATTATATTATGTTTTGTTATCCAGTTCCCTTCCTCAGTTTGGCAATTTATTTTTGCCCTCTTTTTAATTTTTCAACTCAATTATTTCTTCATGTGAGAAACCTTCTTTGTGCTGTGACTGGGATCTGTAAAAGCTTCTAGCAGGGAACTCTTTTTTTTTAAATGCATCCTGAAAATCCAAGTAAGCCTTATAAGTCAACTAAATCTACAATGCTTCTTAGCAATCCTCAGTGGAAGCTGACGAGGCTTAAAAGATTGCATACCTCTACAAAGGTACCCAGTTTCAGACAGAACCAGTCCTAAACAAATGCAGGCACAAAAAGCACAGGTGTACACCTCTCTCTGCACTGCTCCGGCAAAGATGAAAGGCCAAAGGTTCAGGACAACCCACAGGAAAACAATACATCAGAAGCCTTTCCTGAAACACGCTGCCATTTCTCTATCCCCAACCTGTTATGCTGATCTGATACTGTAAGAGGTCATGAGCACGCTGAACAACATGCCATCTACACATGCTAACAGAATTTATCTTTTGAGTTTACGATATGAAATTCTGCTGATGTATCCGTGCTACCTGGATGTGAAATGTTGCCTGCTGGCAAAGTTGGTGTTTCTATAGCTCTGGTCCACTTAGATTCAGGTTTTAGTTTATATCTTCACAGTACTCTTCCAAGCAGCCTTTCCTTCCTGTACTCTACTGATAAAATCTCAATTGACCAAGTCCTACAGCACAGATACGGCTTCTGTGAGGTACTGCAGGAGATCAGAGAGAAACTTTGGTCCATCATACTCAGTGGACATCTCCTTTAAATGGTGAAGCGAACTTGAACTCTTCAGTACTACACATACTTAGTATCATCATTAAATAGTAAAGCAAACCACAACAAACCTGAGTGTTTCCATATCTGCCTTTTTGACTTATGCCATGGCAGCACCTCAATAAAAAATAAATAATTACCAACGAGTGAAGTTTGGTGCAATAGATGCATGCACTCAAGCATGCCTGTCAGCCTGCCATCTACACTGACAGCGTGACTATGGACGGTCTTCAGAGAAAGCTGAGCACGTGAGGGATCTTGTATTTCATAACACGTGTATAAACAGATGCTCTCCAAAATACACTATGCCCACATTAATTGGTGCATCAGAGCACAAGCGATATCATGAAGGAGGCAACCAACAGACAATGAAAGAGAAAAGAACCCTCAGAATCCCAACATACCTGAATCCTTAGCAGAGCCACTAGCAGTTCACTCTGTCACAGGTCCCCAGGCTGCAGATGAGGACTTCAAGGCCACATGTATTCAGAAATGAACTGCACAAGAACAGAAATTGGGACAGATGAATGCATACATGAATGCATACAACTTTAGGCACCTCTTGAGATCTCCCTCTCTTGCTGATAAAGAAGCTCTAAATGTGGGATACCAAAACCTGCTAAGAAGAAACCTCCCCCTAAGTGCAGGTCTGAACTGACTTTTATAGTTCCCTCTTGCAAAGGCAAGCTAGAGGTCCTCTGGAAAGAAAGCATAAGAAGCAAATGCCTTGCTTCAGTCAATTCATCTCAGTTTACTGTCTAGTACCTTCTTTTCAACTCAAAAAGAAAACAATTAGTCAGTGTAATTTTCTGTCTGTCAACAATTCTACAAGACAGAGTGCAACCATTGCTATAAATACATTTATTTTTAAAAAATTAACAATGGTTGGAAGGGTGTGAAATGGCTTTCTTGTTAACCAACTATTTTACAAATTAAACAGGAAAGGGAAAAAAGACCTAAGTTTTACAGTTAACACCAAGCTTAGTTCCCTGCTGCAGTGAGCAAAAGCAATTACTCTAACAAACAAGCCACTTTCTACTTAAAAACATATTTTGAGCTCTTGCTTCTCCTTGACCTTTGGGAAGGCTGCTTCTGAACATCAGTGCTCTGGTGGCTAGAAATATTACATTCACATGCTGTTAACCTTAACATCTATATTAAACTATTCATGTATCAACTGCACTCTTAAGCTGAATTTATTCCCTTCATAGTGTTCAGCTTGATGTTTCAACAGACAGCAGAAGAGGTGTCTGTTCTGCAATATTCAAGAGGCCAAATGTCAGCACAGACCCTTCACCTCCCTACTCACCCTGTGCTCCCCTTGGTGCATCCATTCCCTTCCACTCAGTCACTTGGGAACAGCTACCACCATGCCAAGTATCCTACAGGTTTGTTCATAGGTAAAAGTAACTTCTTTTTACAGATCATCATTGGTCAGCCTTTTTTTGCTTTTTTCACAATGAAATATCTTGAAACTACCTAGTGCTGTTTTTTTTCACATCAACATCTTTATTAAGTAGGTCATAAGTCTGTTTTTAAGACGAATCTTTAAGTAACTCATGTTATGCTCTCCCTTTATACCCAGGCTCGATGATCTTTCCCACAGTTTGTCTCTAGTTACTCTCTGTCCTTACTCTCCTTCATTCCAATGCTATCCCTACCTTCTCAGCACAGGTACAGCTCTGCTGCTTTGCTGTTGTCTAGAAAAAAAAAACAAAAAAACCACCACCACCAACAACAACAACAAAAAACTACCTAATTTCCCTTAAAAACAATAATTCCTTCATCAAAGACACTTCTAAAGACAGCTAAAAAAACACTGTTGGCAGAAACACGCACTACCTTGGAGTTCCATTTACCTCACACCTCCGGCTTTCCCTCCCGCACCACTGTCGGACGGCAGGGTGGGACAGCCGGGAAGGGAAAGCGGGCAGGGCCGTTCCGCCGACTCCTGCCGGGGCAGCCGCACCCGGTCGCGCCCATCTCAGCCGAGCTCCGCTGAGTTCCCCCGCGGTGCCACCGCCGCCCCCCAGCGCTGCCCTGCGGCCTGCTGACCGGCCGCCATTCCCGCCTTGCCCTCGCGAGGCCTACCGCTACCGCTGCCCGCACGCGGACACACCGACGGCCGCCGCTCCTCCCTCAGCCCGACGGACGCGGCCTCCGACCCCACAGCCCAGCGCCGCGCCACCCGCCCGGCTCCGGCCGCTCCTCGACGCGCACGGAGGAGCAGAGAGGCGGCGGAGAGGCCGCGTGCGCCCCCTGGCGGGCGGAGGCCGCGCGGCGAAGGCCGCCGGGGCTGCGGCGGAAAATGGACCCTCGGGGTGGGCGGCGGGGCGAGCTGCGTGCTCGCCCTAAAAGGTGTGTAACAAAGTATCTCCGGAATGACGGCACCCAGCTAACTTAGAAGTTCGCTGAAGTTGTGAAATCTCTAAATAAAAAGCACTGCAAAAGCCCTTGCACTGGAGTCTTCATATTATTAGCAAGCAGGCTAACTATCCTCGTGCTGAGTGTATCTGCAGCTTACTGTTGTTCTGGGAGAATGTAAAACAAATATCCTGAAGCACCCTGCTAAAAAGCATCCATCACAGGGCTGCAGTAAGTTCAGAGCATCCATTCAATACTTGGTTTCACTTCCCTAATACCTTAAAGTTTTTTTTTACTTCTTACCTTTCTTTTTCAAGGCTTCCAAAAGGTGTAACAGCAGAATTGCCCAGATGCAGACATTCCATAGCACATCCTACACTATTTGCATGGTCTGCCCGTTTCATACAAGTTGGATCATTTGCATCTTGATTCAACAGATTGTTCTTGGTTTTCCTGCTAAATCCTATGGCTGCATTAGATTACCTATTTGAACAAGAATTCACAGCATTTCTTATGAGTCAGCAGAAAATATTTTGCATGTTTTCAGTCTTTGGACAGCACTCAGTTAATTTCAGCCACCTCAAAAGAAAGACTTGTAAAGAGACTCTCAGGGATACTAATGGAAAAATTACAAAGACTCAAACAATTTTTTTCCTTCAAATGAAAATGTTCGGATACATTTTTCAAGCACGTTGCAGAGACAGAGGAATAGGAATCGGAAGTTCTTAAGAACCTTAATATTGCTAAGTTAACTAAGTATGGTTTAAGATTTAGTAGGCATTGTCTAATAAAGCAACTTGGTGCATGAAAACCTAAATCTGTTTAAACCTGCTGTACAAAATGAAGCATAGCATAACGCACCATCACTGCTTCACACAACACTACACCTTCACTTGCTTTAACAAACAACTACATTCTAATCATCAACTGTTAATTTCTTACTTCACTTAGTTTTATTTAATAGCCAGACACTGCTCTGGTAAGACAAAGCTGATGAGCTCGGTAGTTTTATGTCTTTACGTTGCCCTTTCCAAGGCTGCTTTCCTCACAAAAATGCAGCAGGAGTACTCACAGTCCATCTTGCTCCAAAAGCTAACAGTCAAGGAGGCATTTTACTATATGTCTAAGACAGAAAAATTGCCTCAAACCCAGTGCTGCACAACTTACTTTTTGCTTCATTTGCAGCATCTCAACTTGTCCTGCAATGAGGCCACAGAGGCACATCCCTCGGTCTTCCTCAGATGCACAACAAGACTAATTGGGAAGTCTCCCTTATTGTTTCAAACTTGTAGTCACTTGTTTGTGAATACTGAAGGCCACACCTAACCCACAAAATAATTTCCAGCTCTAAGAGCAAAGAGCACTTCCGAGAAAAGGGCAAGAAAGCCCACCACACACATTAATTCACTAGCTTATGAAAGAGTTGTTAGAGATGAGCTTTGTGCTGTTTACTGTACATTTTCTAAATATGTATTAAGACGTACTTTATTTCCATGTGGATTAAATTTTGATTTTCTCTTTTAGAATTATTTCCTCCTTGGCCAATTATATTCTGTAAGAGAGGTATTTCATTTATTTGCTTTACATTGTTCCCTTTCCATGCATGAATTAGAAAAATCAACATTTTTTTAGATCTATTTAGCTATTCAGGAACTATTAGCTATGGATACTGATTAGAATCATAGAAGCTCATAGTTCAGGTTGGAAAAGACCTTAAAGACCATCGAGTCCAACCACAACCTGACCATACTACCCTAACTAACAACCCTCTGCTAAATCATGTCCCTGAGCACCACATCCAAAAGGTTTTTAAACACATCCAGGGATGGTGACCCAACCACCTCCCTGGGGAGCCCATTCCAGTGCTTAACAACCCTTCTGTAAAGAGGTACCAAGTACCTCTTTACCTCTTCTGTAAAGAGGTTCTGTAAAGATATCCAACCTTAACTTATCCTGGCACAACTTGAGGCCATTTCCCCTCATCCTGTCACCTGTCACCAGTGAGAAGAGACCAACCCCGCTCACGCTGTGAGCACCTTTCAGGTATTGGGAGAGAGCAATAAGGTCTCCCCTCAGACTCGTTTTCTCCAGACTGAGCAGCCCCAGTTCCTTCAGTCTCTCCTCGTAAGGCATATTCTGCAAGCCTTCACAAGCCTTCTTGCCCTTCTTTGGACCTGCAACCAATTACAAAGTTCTTGATTTGATTGATTGAAAGATTGAATGAAAGATTACAACCAGTGCAACTTGATATTACATCTTTTATATGTATAGATATGTAACAAATTTTGCAAATAGATACAAGTCCCAAACTAATGGAAAAAGTGAACATGTAGACAAACCTAATACTGAATCCAAGCACTGTAAACTACAACGGCTGCATGTGAATACGCACACATGATCAGTCCATGTGTTTTGGCTTTCTACAAACAAAGGTCTCATTCAGAAACTTCTGCAAAAAGCAAGTAAAATGAAGGAAGTTGTCACTGAATTGAAACTAAAAGAAAATTTTTATTCCGATGTTTTTTGCCTTTCTCTTCCCCCAGAATTCAAATTGATCTCCTTCTCCTATCCAAAGACTTTCCCATTACACTCATTTGGAGTCTTTCTTTCCCTTAGAGAAATGCAAACAGATAAACACCTCTAGCAAGACATACAATGTAGAGACAATTTCTTACTAACCTGTTTCTGTTGGATGCTGGATTTTTTGTGTTTTCATGGATTCAAGCATCTCAGCCTCCTAAATAGATTCAGAACTTTAACTTACAATAAGCTTAAATGCTCCCCAGGTACTCAAAATATGCTGAGGAAATCAGCATTCAGTTAAATCCAATAGAAACAATGATGTATTTAGAAATGATGTATTTAGCCTTTGCTCATAATTTTGTTGATAATTATAGCTACCCAAGTAGTATCAGCATCTGAATATTAAATGAACATTCACCTTTCTAATTAAAGATTTACTGAACTTCCATTACAAATAAGCATAGAACAGAGAAGATCAATACTTTTCCAAAAGTGATTGTTCATTTCTTCTACTTTGCTTATAGTTTAAAGCTATGAAATAACATGTTGTTCTTGGCCTCATTGCTCACTGATCAGCATGGTTCTAGGAGATCACAGTTTCCTTTCCTTTTTTTCTCTCATATATTTTCAGAGAGCAGACATTCAAAGTCTTTGGATGTCACAGGCTTAAAGAAAGACCTTATTAATGCTAGAGATTAAAAAAAATAGCAACTATCTATATATATTTAGATTCTTAGCCCACACATAGCCTACTCAAAAGACTACAGAAATATTTTAGCTATAAATCAGATTTGAACAACGGGATTTGTTGTGGAGGATAAGAGCCTTTGGCCTTAGACATGCCCGACCAGCTAATGAATCTGCTGGATACTGAGTCCAGTAAGTAAATCCATGCTCCTTCCTGAGCTCACTGTTGAGTGTTAGTCATTTCTCTTGCCATAGAAAATAAAGAAACTCAAATATGTTTCCTTAGGTAACAGTCCCTAGGCTAACCTGCCTGAAAGCGTATCTGTTGCACTTGGCTGGAGATGGACTAATCACTTTTAAAGATCCCCTATGGCTATAAATTACATTTTACTCTGATTCTTTCTTGAAAGCACAAAGAACTAACCCATTTTGTGTGCAAAACTATCCACTCCCATGTGCCTGAATCATTGTAATCAAATCTGAACTCTGGAGCGCTGTCTTCACCACCACCCTGAAAAAACACTGAAGAGAAGAAACAGCATAAAGGCAATCAGCCAGATCAGAATTAGCCCATCAGGTTTATTTTATACAGTATATAAGTAAAACAGTTGAAGATCAGTATCAGAAAAATTCTCCTGGTGAAGAGAAGCAAAGGAGAGGGAGGAAGGGAAGGCCCTTCCAAGTGTAAAATTGGCTAGAGCAGTTCTTTTGCTGCCACACAAAAAGTTTTGCCAACTCCTACTTCAGCAGGAATGGACAGGGGTAGGAAAAGTGCAATATGGAACACCAATGAAGGAAAAAGACAAAATAAGTTTCTAGATTTCATGATTTTACCTTTTTCTTTTTTTAATTGCTATAAAGGTCACCAAGGAAATTTGTTCCAAGATAGATCTGGAGGGAATTATGGGCAGACGAAAGTGGACTGAAATGTAATCCCCCCTTCCCCAGACCTGCCATTGCCTGACAGCCTTAGTTTTCCTTCAGAAAGAGCAATTTCAGAAACGAACTCAGTGAAGTACTTAAGAGAAGAACCTGCCAGCTCCTCAAGGTGTTAATTTCAAAGCTGACCTCTGTGGTTTGGTTAGTAGGCAATTTTATGCAGTGGTTAATCTCATTATTCCAACATGGATGTCAGCTGAGCAGCCTACTTCTAGATGGTCACAAACACAAGAATAGAGCCGTACGTATTCGCTTCAATATGGCCGTGCTTGATTCAGACCATAGAGCAACCAGTCTTGGCTTGGAAAGGTGGGGGTTTTTTATTTATTTCTTTGGACCTGGGTATGTTGAGCTGGGTCTTTTGAATGCTTATCAGCCATGGTGAGAGGAAGAAATAAAACTAGCCAGTAGATAATACTGTGAATAGCTATCCCAGCAGTCTGAATTTCATTTTCATTTCTTAAAATTATGCCAAACCAGAACATCTAGTTCTGGCAAGAGGAAGGCTATGCTTCACAGACAGAACTCTTGCCAACCTTTGGGATCCAAGTTATTCCTTTGGGATATTTTAAAATGATAGTAGAGATAGGAACCTCCTTTTCCATTTGGTAGATCAACCAGGAAATGGGAGACCTGGGCCTGCAGCTCAAACCAGTCCACAAAACTGTGCTGTGTTTTCAGTCACAACCACTGTCATAATTGCTTTAAAAAACACTCTTTTAATTTGTTTATACTGTTTATAAGATGCCTTATTACCTTTTTAATATACCATTTTACCCTTGCTTTGTTTGTATGTTTTTTGTAGAAATTCAAGGTCTTGCATCTGCCCTTCTGCTGGTTTAATCTAATTACTTTTTATATCCTGCACTGCCTGGAAAGATTTATATATATATATATGTATAAATCACAGAAATATTCAGTGTACTAGCAAACATATTCCTTTTCACATGCACAAGAAAAGGCATATGAAAACAGCTTTTTCCCCCAAGCCCCTGCTTTGATTCTGGGACTAGTTTGCTCTACGCTGTTCTTTCCTCCTGCATTAATAGTTCCCAAAGCTACTGCAACCTCACGTACCTACAGCTCAGAATTCAAGTGCTGTAATATAACAGAAGACTGCTTACATACAGAGACTTGAAAATAAACTGGATGCCCAAGTACATCTTTTTTGCACATTATTTTTTCCCTGCACAGTAAAGAAGTGAGATATAGCATGAGTTTTCTAAAAAAATAAATAAAATAAAAATAAATCAGTAGCCATACCTCCACTTAGAAAACAGCCACAAAAAGTGAAAAAAAGCTCTTTATATACATATTTGATATTAATGTAATCACACCAAACATTTCAAGAACTTTAAAGAGATTTGTGCGGAATTTAGGTTTCAAAATTCTGAAGGCCTTTCAGTTTTATCTGCATGTATAGCAAATCCACGGAAGGTCTACAATCTATCAGCAGCATATTGAGAGTAGGATCCATATATTTCTTCCATGACAAGGGGGAAAAGATAATAATGCTAAAATATGAAGATAGGTTTCTAAATGTAGCTCTTTGATTTTTCAGCTGAATAGGATGGGAGCACAACCCAGGAAGTTCCTATTATTTACTAAGATCATTAGAGAACAAAACAACAACAGAAAAAGCAACAACAAAAGAGTTCTGCCTTTCAAATGTGCACTTTATTCATTCTTTACATGTTGTAGTTGAATGGAAAAACTGAAGCCAAGGCAGCCAACCTCTCCACTTTGATTTTTAAAATTTTCCTCCTCCTTTAGCTCAAACAAGTCACTTCAGATCATTTCACATCACTTTGGATATAATGAAAAAGTCTTTTACAGTGAGAGTGGTGAGGCACTGCAGCAGGTTGCCCTGTGATGTGGTGGATGCCCCAATCCCTGCAGGCTTTCAAGGTGAGGCTGGATCAGGCCCTGGGCAACTGATCTAGCTGTGGTGTCCCTGTTCATTGTAGGGGCGTTGGACTTGGTGACCTTTAAATATTCCTTCCAACTCTAAGGGTTCTATGATTCTATGATTCTAAATCAGGACTTACCCATGTATAAGTTTCTAAGACTCTTAGAGCGTCTACTACCACTGCTGTCATGATAGCATACAGGAGCTAACCTTGATCCAACTCTGGTATAAACTACAGCTTAAGTGCAGCAGGATCAAGCTCAGCAATACAGCAAAGCAAGTTAAATAGTCAGTTATCTGAGCATCAACATCTAACTTGGGACATCTTAGCAGAGGCAGCTAATGTCAGTATAAACAAGTTATTGTGGGCTCCATGGCTGGCACTGCTGTAGTACTTTCATTGGACAGACAATACAGCTTCAAACAGCACACAGACATCCCAGGATTGCTTTGTTTTCTGTTCGTGCTTTGAAGCTGTGTTAGATGGAGAAGTATCCACTCACTCACCTTGCCAAAACTAAGAATCACATAACGTTTTCACCAGTTTGCTAGTTCTCTGGATTGTAAGGAAAAAGAAACAGATGATAGGGAAACAGAAGACTTCAGGAAGGCCAAGTTCTCACCAGTAGATTTAAATGAGACAAGATATAAACACCAAAAAGCAGGTTTCTTCGTAGCTTAAGACCAAGTAACCTTGCTCGCCGCCACCAAAAGGCATGGTTCTGTTTTTTCATCTCTACTTCCAACCTCAGTCCTTGCTCTACACATTCATCAGATGCAGACAATTCAACTCTTTTAGCCTGCTAAAAGCTATTAGGTTTTTCTTTTTCTTTGTAGAGAGGAGTAGAAAAAACCACAACCACAGCAATTAGCCATTGAAGTGGCCCAGCTAAACTAACAGCACCCTCAGGGCACTGCCTGATAAGCAGAACTTTGGCACCAGACTCCCTGTCCCCAGGGTTTATCCTCACCCACAAGTCAGCTCAACTGTTTGCTGTGTAGCAAGTGAGGCTGGGGAGCCAGCCCGGAATGAAGACAGCCCAGCAAATCCAAAAAAAAATTGGTCAACAACTTATTTTTAGCTTTAGTTTCCTCCCCAGTCCAGCTCATCGTGTCTGCCCTTACAGTTCCGTCAGCACAACAGAGGAGGAGACCAAGGTGTGAGGAAATGAAAGGGGAAGATGATCAGGTTATTGCCTCAGGTATTTTGCTCATTGCTATATAGATCATAGAAAATAAGTAATATCTGCCCAAATTGAGCTGTAGTTTGCAATTTGGAATTCAAAATTCTCTTTTTATATTGTTTTGTATGTGTATTCCCATTTGTGGCCACCATATCATGCAGGTATAAAAATCAGGAGTGAAGCAGCCACAAAAATATCTCTCATGGTCTGAAAGTGAGAGAATATATAGCTTACTGCAGGAATACTGTAGTGACAAAATGTAAAACATGCAGAATCACAGCCAGCAGTGAATTGCAATGAAAAATAGGACTCAAAGCCGACAAGTTGCTCAGACTGAAAGACTTTGTAACTAAGTTAATTCAAAGGATTTTTCCTCCAACACTGTTGTCATGGATCTTGCTAGATTCTCCTAAGCTTCTTGCTCACCACTTTCTGATTCCAAGCTTACAGTGCAGCTCTTTCATGCCCTGAAGACTCACGTAAGGAAGTTGAGTTCTGCCAATTTTTGTTTCCTTTTCTTTTCCCAGTGGTGAAAAAAGAAGATATTCAGTGAAATGTAGAGTAATATCCCAGCTCTTCTCATATATCAGCAAGAGATAAAGTGCTGATTAGCACTGTGCTTTTGGAGAAGAACTTCACAGACAAATTCTGGGAGTAAAATAAGGTGATGGGTTAATTATTTTCCTCACTTCTGAGTCTAAATGTAAGTAGCTCTGTTACTGATGGAATATCTCTATCCCTTCACTTATGCTCTTACAGAACATCCTTCCCTCAAAACAAAGCTAAGCAGAATAGATAGTTCTGCATTTAAAATGTCAGTGGATGTAAACTTCCAAGACCAGTACTTCTCTTGAATGGAAGACCAGACAACAGTACTCTAGCTGATAAATAAGAAGGAAAGCATGCAACTTTTCAGTTGTTGCTTCTTTCCTGGGCAGTTTTCCCCCCTCATTGTGTCGAAATACAACATTGTGTTACATACAACAATGTAAACGTATGTAAATATCACAGTTCAGCAGAATACAAACATGACTTCTAACAGGAAGTGATGTCTTGGCCGTGGACCATGGGTTCATTCAATTGGAATTGATGCGTTTGTGAAGAATATCAAAGATGCGTAAAAACATAATTTAAAGTACTTCCTATTTTCATGTGTATCTAATCATATCGGAATCCAAAGGAAAAAGAAAACCATCTCTGATTGCACAAGAGCAGCATATAGAATGTGTTTTACAGGATGCATTTGAGACTGGGTCAGCCAGGGATTGTGTGCACTCAGCAATACCTTTTGTAGGCAGAGAGAGGGGAATGATAAACAAAACAAGCACAGACAGTAATCTTCCTGCCCCACTGAGTAAGCCTGAGTTTAATGCTGGACCTCATCTCAAAAATGTTCAGAGGAGTATTAACAACTTTATGTAGATGAGAAGACTGAATAGAAAGCTACGTGGCCTGTCAAGGTGATGCAGAGTGTCTGCAATTCCCAATTTCACTCCAGTCAATAGCAGAGACAATGTTCACTTCCCTGGTTTGGCCACAGCCTGTATAAATACCACGCCTGGATCCAGCCTCATCCACATGGGGAAAAAGGATATCAGAGACCAGTGAGAGAACAAAAGACTCTTCACATTTTATGACTAAAGCAACTCACAGCCTCAATTTGCAGCATGCTCAACAGAGCTGTGTTTGATTTTAGTTTTCTGTCAGTTAAGAAATGAGGCCTGTCATGGTATAGAGGAAAATAAGCCACAGATAGTGGCTTATTTATTTATCTACAAATATAACAAAAGTTTCTTGTCCTATTATTAAAATCAGCATGTGATCTGTGAATTACAAAGTGTTTTGTATAGGTACAGCATCTGATTAAATGCCTACGGAGGAGATATACCCAGCAGATCCTGCATGGTAAGGTTGCTACGTGTCTTATAAAAGGAAACGGGCACACTCATATGTGAAAGTTTTGCCCCTTGGCTGTCTGTACTGCTATACTTTGATCTCTGCTTCCATCCCTTCCCAGCCAGTAGCAGCTGAGCTTTATGGGGAACAGCCATGAGGGGCTTTATGAGGGGTGGGTCTTTCACCCAAAGCAAGCTCATGCTCTATTTGGAGTCTTCAGGAACAGCAACAAAGAAACAAGGGAGGGGTAAGTTAAGCACCTCCAACAGCTTACCAGACAGACCTCTATCATCATGATCTTGAATGAAAAATAAGCTGAGGCATTTTTATTAATTCTCTAGGTAACCCCATCATGCATGGTGTAGCCTTCAAAAACAGAGGAAGTCAGAAAGTCAGCTATCCACTAGCATAAATAAGACAGAAATGTAGAGTATCTACTAATATAACTTGTTTTCAAACCTTTCCCTTATGTTATATAATGTAACAAAACAGAAAATATTTTCTACTCTGATATACACTTAAGTGTACTCTAATGCAAGACATCTGCCACATTACTGTGGATCTTTACTATTAAATCCTCAAATCCTGTTGTACAGTAAGCACTGTAATCTTCAAGATAATAACATTACTCATGAGCACCACAAATACATATTTCTGAATATTTGTGTACTTCTTAAGCTGTTCGAGTCTTAATCCGCTTCTATGAAGTATCTAAAAGTCCTGCCCCTTTTACTGAAAGCAGCAGACTTGTTGTAGGGCTCTGCAATTCTGTCATGGGTGTGGGTGTACGGAGCTTGATGTGGCCTCTCTGCATCTCTTTTGAAAGAGAGCAAAAGTGGCACCAACAAAAATGCACAAGTGAACTGCAGGACCAGCTGCATGGTGGCATGATGGAGACAGAAAGGTCGAGCAGAGGTGAGCTGGGTCAGATTGAGGAAGTTGTCTTGTTTTGTTTAAGGTTCTGGGAAAAAGATAAAAACCTAAAAACAACCACCAAAGCATGAATTAAAGCAGACATACCCTAAAATATCACGATGCTGTGAGAGCATCCCAATTAAGCAGTGGCCATGATCTCCTGATCTCAAAAAGATGCTGGACACTCTTTTGTCTGAACACAAGGTGGAGATTCAAGTTTTCAGACTTCTTCCATAAGGTACCAGTCCTGAAGTATTTTCAGCTCTTTGTCACAGTGAGAGCACTGTAAATTCACTCCATGGCTCAGAAGAGTCCTCCCCATCTGTATCAGACACATTGCTGTCTGTAGCAAAAAGCAGACATCACATAAATAGAGGTTGAGAAGAATTGCTTCAAGTTGAAATTAAGAATCATATCCTTGAAATTTTCCTTATATTTGTTAATATCAGGACTGTACTGGAGAAGGCAGCAGAGCACAGAAATCTCTTGCCTCACACTCATCAGGTATAAAGGGAAGAAAGTTTTAGAAGTTCAAACACAAAAACAAGAGTGGATTCTCAGTTGCACCATCCTGTCTATGTCCATGCTAACAAGCACCCACAAATTACTTGAAAATGGCCACAAAGCTTCAACATACTACCTTTTAGTTGCATTTAGATGAACCAGGTAGCATTTATCAGAAATGTCAGACACATCAGATTCAGTAGGACTCTAACTTTTTTACCTCCTGTTCAAGGCACAGGCCTATGTTGGCCTGAACACAAAGAAGTTCAGCTGCAAAATCTAATTCCACTTCAGAAAGTAAATGTATTTCTGCACATCTACAATGAGGTAACCTGCAGTAACTCAAAAAGCCCTATTTGTTTTTAAGACTACAAATAAATGGTGTCAGCAGTATTTCAAATATCATCGTTTTTTTAAAATGCCATAAACAAGTTAAATGTCTATAAAGGTGATATACAAAGCAACATACAGTGCCACCACCTGGCTTTAATGTTCCTTGATCCACTGCAAAATGAACAAAGTTATCAAGCCTGAGCTATCATTACTTTTCAGTTCACACTATCAAATGATTTTGTAACTCAACATCCCTATGCAAATTCCTGATAGGAAATGTCTCCTTATTTCTTCCATCCTAACACCAATTTTTTGCCTCCCCACATTAGAATTCCCAGCTCCCACCAACAGTTTGTCCAACTCACTGTGACTCTGCAAAGATGCTGCATGCTCCTCCTTCTCTACAGGCATGGGGAAGAAAACCCGGCTGAAGTTTTCCAGCACAAGCCGGTCTGTTGTGTCAACAATACCTGGTTGCTACTGGCTTCAAAATTTAACTAGCAATTGTTCATGTTATGGACCACAACAGCTGATATCCCAGAGCCACAGTGCTAGTGATGTGCCAGTATTGCAAAGGAAGTCCCACAGTTTCACAGTAAGCACCAAGGAACAAAAAACAAGTAAAGAAGAAGCATGCAGCAATAAAACAAGACTTAGTAGTTGCACAGTAACCTTCAACAACAGTGTGCTGCTTAAGATTTATGCCAAGCCTGAGCCATCATTTTTTTACTACTCACATGAACTATACCAAAACAAAATGGATTTTATTTTAAGAATGTGATCCCAAAAGGAAAATTATATTTTCTGATTCTATCATAAATGAAGGAAATCTGAATTGGACAGTCAACGCCATAGAAGTAGAGAGAACATAACGTTAGGAAGAGAAGATTATCAACAAGCATGAGAAGCAATGCTCGCCTGCAAAATCATCAACACCCTCAGCACAGCAAATCCCTCAAATAACAGAGTGTATACTTCCATTTCCTCCAGTAGGGAGTTTTACTCTTTCCTAACTGAAACGATCCCCACTTTTGCCAAATTCTCACAAGTGGAAAACTTCAATGCAATTCTAGAAGCCCTTTACTTCTAACATTCTTTCTGCAGAGTCCAATGTCTGGATATCAAGTGTAACACTGCTGCCATCAGCAAGGCAACTAACCAAAAAAGCTCTCTGGGTTGGGATCTTAAGCGTTGCCTACTAGGTAGAAGCAGATCATTGTTTCATTGCTTCCCATATTACCAGATAAGATAATGATGCTCTATTTCCCTAATTATTCCAGTAAAATAAATGGTTAAAATAATCGTTTACTAAATAACAATTACTAAAACTACTGTTAAAATTTGAAGATGACAGGAAAACAAAGAATAGCAATGTTGGGGCCTACGACACAAAATGTACATGTTGGACATGTTGTACAAGAAGTAGCTATTGGAGGAGGTCCAGAGGAGGGCCATGAAGATGATCAGAGGGCTGGAGCACCTCTCCTATGAGGACAGACTGAGAGCTGGAGCTCTTCTGCCTGGAGGAGGCTGTGGGGACTTTATAGTGGCCTTCCAGTACCTGAAGGGGGCCTACAGGACATCTGGGCAGGGACTGTATAAGGGTATGTAGCAACAGGACAAGGGGAAATGGTTTTAAACTGGAAGAGAGCAGATTTAGACTAGATAATAGGAAGAAATTCTTTACTGTAAGGATGGTGAGACACTGGAACAGGTTGCCCAGCAAGGCTGTGAATGTCTCCTCCCTGGAAGTACTCAAGACCAGGCTGGATGGGGCTGTGAGCAACCTGGTCTAGAAGGAGGTGTTCCTGCTATAGCAGGGGGTTGGAACTAGATGATCTTAAAGGTTCCTTCCAACCCAAACCATTCTATGATTCTATGATGATTCTAAGGCCTTCTAGTCCAACTTATTTTCTTAATTCATCTGCTCTTCATTTCCTACAGCATCTCTTAGGTCATCATCATACTGCACGGTCTCTGCACTACCTGGTTCCCTGTGTTTCGTGGCCATGGAACACTGAGGCTTGAACAGCATTGCCCCAGGCTGACTGCGTCCACTGGAGGAGCCAGAGATAGGCTGCAGTCTTAACCCTCTTCTGATGTCTGCATCCCGTATTTGTTTCATATGCTTTTGTATCACATGTGAAATGTTTCATACCAAAATACATGCACCAAAGGCATGTGTCTGTTTAAAGAGAGTAGTTAATTTGGTGGGCGAGCACAGGAGATTACCCCTTTTGTATCACCATGAAAACAAAGCAATCCTTCTTTAAGATGAAAGAAGAGGCCTGTCTCCTGGGTATGAAGGAAATTAGTTTGGTGATATATATTAAACCTGAGTGGGTTCTTGGGAAGACTTCAGACAGGCCGTTACAAGTAGCCCCTCCCCAGCTTTCCTGTAGGCCCCCTTCAGGTCCTGGAAGGCCGCTATATGGTATCCCCAGAGCCTTCTCTTGTTCAAGATCTTTTTCAAAATTCCTCCAGCTCTCACAGCCTGGGTACAGGCCACCTGGTCCACAGGGGCAGCTCTGGTTCTCAGGCACAGAAGTGATTCTACCCATCAGCTATTCCCACTCCCACCTTACACCACCCCACATGCCACCTCACTGCCCCGCAGTGAGAAGGACTCTATCCAAACCTTCAGCTATTTCTGAGCAGCTGGAGTTCTCCAAGAACATCATGAAGTACATCAGTAGGGAGATTGTTATGAGGATCTATGATAAATGTTTTGTTAGAGAACAGTCTCATTAAGTATCACTCTGTTTGACACACTAGTGGTTTCCACAGTCTTCTTTTAAAACTGCTTTAAATTCTTATATCTGACTCCATACTGAGCTATGGACACAGATTCATTTCATGGTCTTAGAGATAAGAAAGCAGGGAAGTTGTTCTAACTTTAGATAATATTTTCTGAACATAGCTATGGCACAGCAAACCAAAAATAAGAATTATCTTCAGCTGTTAGGTTTGGGGATCTTCCCCCCTTTATCAAATGCCTTTATCGGAGAAGACAAAACTGGCCATGCCAGTGACTGCACACACTGTTCGGTGTTACAAATATTTGTGTTTAGCCTGTTATCAGCAAAGTATTGTTAAGGAAAAAAAAAAAAAAAAAATCCCTTCCAGAAAAACAAAAGGAGGAAACAGTGCAATCTGTAAGGCAGGAGAAGTTAGTATTAGATGAAGATGGACAAACATAGACACGTCCCTAAAACAACACTGGAAGCCAGAATAAGCGTAACACACATACAAAGGGCAGAGTGCTGATCAGTGACAGTGGCAATGCACTTAGTGAGTGCACTTGGCAACTAAAGCCATTCCAAACCAGTCAGAAAAATACTTTTGAAAGAAATAGCAGCATCAAATCAAAAAGGTTGAGAACTCCTTGGGGCCTATTTTTGGAAAAGCAGTAGAGTTACTGTTCCTACCTCCCTAAACCAGGTAGCAGTATCTACAAAAATACAAATTGTATTTTGGCAACACTACATATCCAAGA
The DNA here is from genome assembly GCF_019238085.1 of Lagopus leucura. Classification (NCBI taxonomy): domain Eukaryota; kingdom Metazoa; phylum Chordata; class Aves; order Galliformes; family Phasianidae; genus Lagopus; species Lagopus leucura. Next base: position 70,901,003 of record NW_024962263.1, read on the forward strand.
GTACTCTTCATATTTGCTATACTTGGGTCCAGAAATTCAGGAAGCATGCCATGTAGTGAGAATTGCACACCTTCTTGCACTGCTTTAGGCTGCTTATTTGAATCCCTCACTGTTACCAGCATTGTGGTAAAATCTGCTGAGAAATCTGTAGGTGCTTCCTATCCCCCACTTGCCAACCCCAGCAGCTGGAGCACAGTTCTGTCCCTGGTGTAATAAAGAAGCTGGCTGGGGGCTTTCTCTGGCTTAGAGGGGAAAAAAAATGCCTGTTTTATAATTTCCCCAAGAGGAAAAAACAAACAAACATATGAAACCCAATATTTTCCCTCCTAGTTTTCTCATTAGAAAGCTTAACATGAGGTGATTTTCTTTAACAGAAGTCAGCACTAAGCCAAACACTGCAGGGTCTCAGGGGGTTTGTTGCTCAGCATGAAGGCTCCTTATTGCAATATCTTTGAAAATATCAGCTGGTTAGAGGACTGAACTGAATCTTAACACTGAAACAAAAATGTCTTTGAATTAAAACTCTTTAGAACTTTTGATGCTAGAAACATCCCTGTCCCAGCATACAACAGAAGCTGGAAAGGACAGGAAGTTCCCCCACAAAATCCAGATTTCTGACCAGCTGCACTTTTGCAATAGAAGTTTGAAAAATAGAAGAATCTAAGTAAGAATGCAGCCTGGTTTGCTAAGTAAGAAATGTTTTTTTTAGAGCAGTGCTGAGAGCAAAGATACTCAGCCTGCCTTCCATTTGTGCACTTAACCAAACACCTGTGAGTTACTGCAAAGGAATACCCTGCACCTGTGCATTCCTCCAGCAGGGGACAAACATAAGAGTGTTGCAATTGCACAGGGAAACTGAAGCTGCATGGCCAGAGGCAGGGGCTCTGTCCAAGAAAAAGCAGCCTGTGACCCAAACAGCTTTGGCTCGTGATAACACTTGCAGAATTCTGTGTTACATTTTACCTTCATTCTCAGCCGCAAACACGCTTTATCTCCCCCAGGTGCATAACCTCTGGCCCCACGCTTTCACCAGGAAGGAGAAATGCCTGACGTCTGAGTCTCTGATAGAGGACTACATAGGAGTGCTGCTTTGCCTGTTATCAGGCTTTGCTTGGCCATATTTGCTCAAGCACTCAGAAACTTTCCATCTGTCTTTTTGGCAGCGCCTGAATACTTTTGTTCCTGATACAAGCTGCTGCTTACCAGCGGCACAGACTGGCAGAGGACAGACTCCTAGACCACTGGCTCCAAAACTCTACTGCTGCAAGAAAGGATGACTCAATTTTATCTATACATGTGTAACAGCTCGCAGCCCTTGCAGCCACATCACAGATATGTCACATTAGTCTTTGTTTGCCCAGTAGAGAGATAGACCACGGTCCCAAATAATACTCAAGGATACAGATGATCTGCATTACAATCAGACTGATAGGGATATACATACCTGCTCATACCATCTTTATCCTGGTGAAAAAAAAAGCGGGAGACAACACAGCCACAAAGGCCTCATCCAGTTAACATTACTGGCTGCCTGTCAGACTAGTGCCATTCATCATTAGGAGCTGGAGGCTGTGGTGTACTTAGTGAATCTACCATTCACTGGCCAAGCTTGCGGAGCTTGGGAGAGGGGAAGAAGGGTAGGTTATGAGTCTGATTGTTCAACTGGGCTACAGGACAGTGTTGGTAAATATTTCAGCCATGTCTGTTTCCAGCAAAGCATACACTGTGCCAAGATGCTTCCATGAGCATCAGGAGCCTGCTGTTCCCTGACGGTGCCCTATGGGAGATCAGGTTGCTGGAAGACAGCCAGAGCACACCTACCATAAGAACCTATGCAACAAGTGAAGGCAGTTCTGGGCAAAGATGAAAGAATCTGCAAGCCCTAGCAGACAACACAGTCTCTCACTACGGGAGAGAACAGAGAAAGTGAAAAAAGCCAGCAATACAGTTTTTAGACAAGAAGTAGTCTAGCCATTCTCATTCACTTCTTGTCTCCCATCTTATTCTATCAAAACCAAAGCTTCTTGTCACAAAGTCTGTGCTGACTTGATTTGTGACAAATCTGAATAGCTGTATCCATGGGTACACATTAGCAGCTGTGGTGGCAGAAGCAGGCTCTCCCTGCTGCTCATCCCACATCACCTTGCAGCTGCTCATACGAGCGTGCACTGACTCGTTTCTAATAGGACTGTGGCATCACAGCCAGCCTACGTTGCTGACGGGAAGAAAGTGTGCTCTTGCATCATGTCAGTGATGCTTTATTATTGAATCATTCATTAACCTCTTGCAATGTAGCAAAGAGCAAGTGTGAGGGAGACACCTGGCTTTAATGCTGTGTAGCTGTAACACTGAAACCCTCATTATGCTTTCACTCCTCAGGAATGTGTAGGACAGTAAGTGCTGCCCACATATCTCAGCAATTGAGAAAGAAGAAACAGCACAGAAGTGTTTTGAGGATGAACTTCACTCTGTGTCTTTCAAACGTGTTAATTTTGTCGCTCTGCCATAAGACATTTCACAAGCCACTTAATATACTGGGGGATGCTGCTACACACACAGTGAAGCCAGCTCATTGAGTGAGATTCCTTAATAGCCAAAATGAATATTTATTCAATCATCTGCTGCACCAATTAAAGGCAGTGTGCTCAGCTAATGACTGTGGATGCACTTGGGTCTTCCACACAGCTATTTGATCTCTCTCAGGAGTTTATTCTTTGCCGTAATGAAAAAAGACACAAGGCACTTCTGTTATTTTTGTTATGAAGCAGAAATTTGTGCATGCACAACCATTATAAGCTGAAGTTGTAAGCTTAAAAAGCTGGAGAACTACTGTCTTTGCCAAGCAGGAAGCTTAAATGTGTATGGAAATCCACTGTATAGTGGGACAGAAATTTGAGTTAATTTTACAGCTTGAGAACGTGCTGAGTTCACATTAATCTTTAGGGTATAATTCAGTGTCTGCCTTGAACTCTGCTGAATAACTGACTGCTTTGGCACTGCAGTCATCGCTTCCTTTAATAAGAACACGTACACTTACCTAACTGTAAATCAAGTGGGTACTGCCCTTGTACTGATCAAGAGTCACCTCTGTTTACCAAAAGGGTCTGCAGTGAAGAAATACACTGAAATGTACAACCTCATTTCTGATGGTATGTTAAAAGAAATCCACGATACTGTCATGCCAAAAACCATCTTTAAATGCTGCAAATGTACTTTTTCAAAACTTGTTTCCTGCCAGATCTTTGCCAGAAAAGTCAATTTGTGGTGTTTGGGGGAAAACTGCAAGCATTCCTGCAGTTTCTTTAGCAGACCTGTTATCAGTTTAATCAAGACTAATTAAAACTCAATGGAATTGCTGGGAGTTACCTTTCAGGCAGTAACAGATATTGGATTGGAACAGAAGAGAGCTCTCCTCAATAAAGAAATCATTCAGAAAGAGGCTTCTCATCTGCTGTCTTGAGCACTTTAGTACATCTGAATTTAAGGGACCATAAATAAGAAGATGCAGTTTCTTTACCAGGTATAAAGTGAAAAGCCTTCTTAGAATTTGTTAGGACTATTTCTTTACAACATTTTCTGCAATCTTCCTGAAATCTCCTTCCACACCTCACTCACAGCAAGTGAAGAAGTCTTCAGTCACAAAACTGTTACCTTGTCCTTCAAAACTTCCTCTCTTACAGAGTAACTTACTGAAAATGAAGGTACAGCAGCACACCAGGCACTTCCTAGAAAGCTTCAGCAGCATCCCTTTCCTGAAAGCACTGCTGGAGTCGTGCAGTGCGCATCCGCTCCAGCACCAAGCCAACCTCATAAAAACTACAACAGTGCACGGAGATGGGAGAAGGGAACAGCCGTGGCACCTTGCAGTGGTCAGGCACGGTAAGAACTAGCTGGGCTCCAAGCCAACAGAAAGTCCAGGAGCCATGCTAGGCCAGGGCAGAGCAGAAGATAAATATCCTATTTCTTCATAGGCTCGTTGCTTTCTGCTCCACACCTTGCTAGCTGAATTCATGACCTATCTGACTGAAGTCTGAGTCCAGGTAGCCCACATTGAGTTCCCAACCATTTGCAAAATCAGATAAATACATCTAAAGGTCATTCAGGAGTCACTACTTTGTCTTCAGATCTTACATTTATAACAAAGTTGGGATTACAGCAGGGACTACGCATGCTCACAGAATTTAGTGATTATTCTCTCTTCTCCCTTTCTCCTGATCTTTTCTTCCAGCTCCCCATTCCCGTCAAAGAATTGTACATGTCATGGGTCAAATTAAAGTGGATTTCAAAAGCCATCCAGGCTGCAACAACCCAAATACATGCCAGACTGTGCCCATCACTACAGTTACAAGATAAGAGAAGCTGACATTTTTGCAGCAGTCATCAATACACTTATCAGGATAAAGTACTGACACAACGAAAAAGCATTTACAGTTGCAAAATCCAAGAGTGGATGTAATCCTTCTATTGAGCTCTCACAAAGACTTTTCTGGGAACTGTTTAGAGGCGAAAGATCTATCAGATATGCCACAGAACATGAAAACAAAGCAAACAGGTTTTTTTTTTTCCACGTGAGAAACAAGTTTGTACATGGACAAAACAACGGTGATCCTTTTTTACTGCCACCTAGGCTTCACAGAGAGCACCCTGCCATCAGAAGTTGCTGCTTTACAAGTAAGTCAGATATGCTAAGAACACAAGGAAAGGAAGATAGCAAAGGAAGCCTTTAACTCAGGAGGTAGGATAACTTTTCCACTCTTCCATGTGAGAAATTATTTGGTTGAAACCCTCAAAACTTACCTGCTGTAGCTTTCAGAAGAATTCTGTGAAGATATCTCTGTTACGATGGTTGTATCCAAAGTAACTGAATAACATGATTTAAAGGGGAAAAAGAAGAAACCAGACCTTACCAAAAGAGGATAAACGTGGTCGGTGTCTGAAAAAATGAGATGTGAATGATATGGCAACTGCTTAAACCTTCCGCGCTACCTTATTCACCCTTCAGTTTCTGCACAGCTAGCTTGACTAGTTCATTGTCAAATCACTGTGAAGCAATGAACAGTGCAAGATATACTCAAGGGAAGGAAAAAAAAAGTAGGATGAATTCTTCTCATAGTAAGATTTTAAAGATTAATCTTGAGTTTGCTTTGTGAATCTTGGCACAAACTCTTTGATGCCAGAGACTACAAAACCTCTCTAAACTCACCCTCCACCACCACAGGTTTTTGGGGAGCTTGGGAAAGTCAAAATGGTTATTTATATATTGGCTTTTGTAAAATTCATGAGATATAAGCCAGGCCTGCAGGATCCCTGTGATGCAACTCAACTCACTACACTTGACATTTAATTTTACCTGCAAACTCTGATCTTGCAATTTTCAGTTCTCACAGCTCTGTCTGGAAGCTCTTGAAGGGAAGAAGTTTACTCATAGCCCAGTTCCACATTACATTTCTACCAGGCCAAGTGCCTGTCTTCTCTTTGCTTCTCCCTTTTTCCTGCCAGCAGCCACCAGTTATCACATCTGAGCCAATGCCAGCCCTGGTGGCTGTGAAGCAGCAGGCTCACATCGCTAATCCAAAAGAAAAGAGAGACCATGGTCTGCCACCAGCAGAACAAGTTGGCTTAAGCTAAGTGTAAAATTGCTCCCTTATATTTGGGAAAGCTGCATAAAGGCAGTCAGTTAAGAAATAAGAGAAATATAATGTGCTGCTAATCTGGAGCCAGTGAATCACTAGGCAGGACAGGCTTGTAATGCTCATCTCAAGCCTTTTAAGCATATCCTTGCTTATTAAAGGGTAAGAGGTAAAGCAGCTGACAGCCCCAGCTCTGGAAACATCATCCAAAGCTTAAGCCTTGGTCAGATTGCTACAGCCAGGCTTACTGTTCTGCAAGTGCTGCTCCAGCTGAGCCCGTCTCTCATTTGCCATTGACTTGGTCATTGCCAGGTAAAACTTTGTAGGGAAAGCAGACACAGCACTCCTGAAAAGCCACCTCAGCTGCAAAATAGACAAAGGGACATTCTGCATCAGTGAAGAAGCACTCATAGTTTCCATGAAACTTTTGGTGTTCTGATAGGGAGATGCACCAAGACAGTGCAGATACCCACATGGGACCCCCCTGGTGCCCCTCAGGGCCCACAGCAAAGGCAAAGCTACGGCTTTTGCTGGGTGGCCCCAGAAGGCAAACCCAAGGCAGCCTCTGTTGATGGGTTCTCAGTTTTTGTCTTACCACTTTGGAGTTCCTCTCTTCAGGTCAGAAAATTAGCATTGTACTAACCTCATACACTAGGGCTAATGGACAAAGACAACGTGGTTACAGATGTCTTTTGTCCACAGTAAGTTTATAGAGGATTTCTTTAGCAGAGAACTCCAGATTAAAATCTTAAAAGGTTGGTGACTTCTGGCCTAGACTTCTGTGCTATCTCAGAGGCTTTTTACTATTTTGTTAATGAAAGGTTGTATGTTTTATCAGATCATGTAGCATTGTCAAAGAAAAACAACAAAAACAAAACAGAAACAAAAAAAATGGAATTTTTCAGGAACTTTGTAAGTTTGACTCTTCCTCCAGCTATGTTAGCTAGCTAAGGAGTGTATAATGTCTCTGCACAAATCCTACCTCATTTATACAGAGGCCTGAAAGAACTACAAAACCTCAATTACAGTACCTTACTCTAACATGAGACTGTTCTCATACAGGTTTGGGCAGCAGTCAGTCACTTGGAAGCATAAAGTCTGCTATGATATTTCCCAGTCTGTGGGTTTAAGGGGTCTAGCAAGTTTGCATCAAGCATGATTCTGTTTATTGTATTTTTTAAACCAAAACACACAACACCCTCCAGGATGCTGGATTTTACTCTGAAAATACTGTAGTTGACTAACCTATTCTGAGCTTTTAATAGTTTGATCAAGCAAATTATCTCAAGGCAAGGATGAGCTATGCTTATTTTCCCAGCGTGCACATTATAAAATACAACAAATGCAGTGAAGTCAGCTGGAAACATTCATTAGCTTCCAGAGCTGATCTCCCCCAAAACACACACACTGTAGTTGGTGCTGTTTCGCTTTCACCTTTTTGCAATAAATATTCCCTTCCTCATGAAGGAAGCATCATCAATTTTTCATTTAGAATGAATCATAGAATAGAATAGATTGGCTTGGTTTGGAAGGGAACCCAAGGATCACAAAGTTCCAACACCCCCACCACAGGCAGGGCCACCAACCTCCAAATCTGGTACTAGACCACGCTGCCCAGGGTCCCACTCAACCTGGTCTTGAACATCCCTGGGAATGGAGCATCCACAACCTCTCTGGGCAGCCTGTGCCAGAAACCTCACCACTCTCTCTGTAAGGAACTTCCCTCTGACATCCAAACTACTCTGACATCTAAAATTCTTAATTCACCTCCTACTTAACCTGATTCCACAGGTTTCCTTTTTTGGTTGGATCCTGTCTGGATGAGCTATTTCACCCATGACCACACTTCATCATGGTGTGCTGATGCCAGTGTCAGACAGAGCACCTTTAAGAAAACTGCTAAGCTGAAAAGGCAGAGTAAAGTTTTAAGCTAGAACTATGACATGTGGATTATACACAGAGCAAACAGGGCTGTGGACATGGTCCAGTTATCAGATTAATTATTATTATTAATAATAAAAATACAAATAAAAATATATATACTATTCTAAAGTCAAAAATGTTTAAATGCATTTCATCAAAAAATGTAGATGTACATAAGCAGAAGCTGTCCAAGAAATCAAAGGTCCACACATCTGCCCAACACTGTCAGTCCTGCTGAACACATCCCAGCCATTTGCAGAAGGTGGCTGCACAGGCCTTGGTTCAGCACGGTCGGCTACCTGACAGAGATGACGTCTGTCCTGGCAAAGGCAGCCTGGCTCTCCTCCTGGCCTTCCTACCACTAATATTTAATATGAACACTAATATTTAATAAACTTTCAGACAGAGGGAAAGAAACCTGGTTCTCCCATAGCTAGATGCTCTAGCTCCTAAAACAAGAGGCCAAAGTGGGGATGGCAGAGCCATCCATGCACAAGGCAAGGCTTCAGATCCACTTGAAGCGAGGGACATGATCCTCAGACAGAACTGAAGCTTTCTGACCACCCACTGCAATGCACTGCACTCCTCAGTATTTCTGCCTGCATAGCCTAAACCTGCCCTCCTATGCTGGATCTCTTCGGGGATATCATTCCAGCTCATTCTCGCCTCCCTATCTGCCATTTGCCTTGGGTACTCAGCTTAGGGCTGTGCCTGCCCTTTGGCAGTAAAGGACCTGGGGTAAGGGAGCATGGCCCAGATCCAAAGCCTCGTGTGCTCTGCTGAACAGTTGCTCCCTTTCTGCAGTGGGAGACAGCAAGGAGCAGAGTATGGGAATGCTAAACAGAAGCATTTACAGTATGCATTGCAAGAGAGGAGGAGAAAGCATAGTGAGAAAAAAGGGACAGGTAAGGCACTGCAGCAGGGAGAAAAAAATTATAGAATCACAGAATGACTTGGGTTGGAAGGGACCTCGAGGATCATCAAGCTCCAACCTCACTGCCAGGGGTGTATTATGAGTTAGCATCAGTTGAGGAGAGGAACTACCGGAGGTGGAATAACAGTGCTTTAGGAATCGCCACGCTGAAGATGAGAGGTGTAAGTAGAGCAGTACACACAGAAGCAAACCCTTCAGAGAAGCATTGTGGAAATACTGTTGGGTATAAGTATGCAAACATCTGTCCACAAGGAAAGCTTATCTGCTTCCATCACAGAACTGTTGCATTCATGAAGCCTTGTGGCAGGAATTGCCTGGAGCATATATCCTGGAGTATGAGGCATGTGTATTGTTCCACCTTAACTGAGCATCTCAAGCAAAATGAGCAGAACAAGACACAGCAGCAGGATGGAAGAAACTAAAAATGAAAACCTGCCAATGAGTTGTGAAGTGCATCGCAAGGTAAACCATCAGCACAGGAGATGCAAGAAGCGGGAGATTTTGCTGAGAGTACCAATGAAGTGAGAACCTCAAGCAAAAAGCAGTAAGCCTTAAAGAAGAAGCAAAGGAAAAACTGGCGCACTGAAAAACATTCAAAATGCTCCGTAAACCAAAATAAAATACCACTGTCAGAGCTCCCATGGGGAAAAGGAACAGAGTCAGGCAACTATGCTCCAGTGCACACTGCTTCCAGTGGCAGCCCTGCAACTGGCCCCACACCTTCCTAATGGCCCTCCAGCCATGCCCACACAGCCACTCACAGGTCTTGGGGAGACAGAATGATCCCCGCTGCTGGAAAACCTGCTCTGCTGCCAGGAGGTCCCATGGATGCATTTGGGAGGGAAGGGGGCTAGAAAGAAAAGAGCATCCATTGAACCCAGTGCCAGTGGTTTTGTTTAACACTCACAGTGGTGAGTGTTTATCAAGCGGGACCCTAAAATGGAGTTATGGAGATGAGCTAAGGCTGTTCAGGGGGGATGGCAGCATGGAGCAGACTGGTAGGAGAGCTGGTGGGGGCTCACCTGGAGCCAAGATCTGGCAAAGGCTGGGGAAGTTGGGCCCCCACAGGAGAGCCCAGTGTCACATGCTGTCCTTCCCTGTCTTGACAAAGCCAGAGAGAGAAGGGAGGGGAATGGGACGGAGGCTAGCCGGTTAGAAACAAACCAGACAAAGATGTGCAGATTCACCCAGGAACAATTGCCTTCAGCTAGCTGGAACCACGGGGCGGTTCCTGCTGTGCTGGTGCAACTCCGAATGCTGTGCTTGGTTAACCTGCCTCACCCCTTGGCCCGGGCAATGCTGGAACTGCTCCCAGGCTGAGCTCCAACCTTCTGGGGCCACCCCTGGGCTCACCAGTTGCTGTCTGTGGATTTACCCAAGTTGTGCTTCTGGAGACACAACGAGTTAATCGATATGGATATAACACAGATGAAATCTTATTCCTGTAAACAAACTGTTGCTGAGATGGTCTCACCACAAGGCTCTTTGCAAGAGAGAACAATATCTTTTGGAAAGGCTGTGACTCATACCACGACCTGAGGAAAACCCATTCTCAGTGGAACAAGGTTTGTACATGTTTTTCAGAGTAGAACAAAATGCGGGAATTCTAGAAAAACAAAACAAAGCAACAAAGTAAATAAAATAACATTTTGTGCAACGTGTTTGATGATGACTTGTTCTCCTCTTTCATCTCTACAGCCAAACACAACCGGTCTGACAACTTCTGGAGTGCCCATGCAAAGCCCTCTGACGAGCCAGCTCCTGGTGCCACAGGCGCTGCTGGGCTGGAGGTGGGGCACCCACACCCTGTGAGCTCCAGAACAGCTTTCCATCCCCTCCTCTTTAAGGCCTCTGCATGCATCCTCACTCACAGGCTGCTTCAGAAAGCCACAACTGCACCTGTGAGGAAAGGTGTGAAGAGTTTGGTGGAAAATATGCCAAGTATTGGCAGAGGAAGATCTATGCTCCAGGCCATGGACTGGAGCTTTCCACTTTGGCTGTCATTCTAGGCTGCTGGTCACTTCCCATCTGTATGAATCTGGTTCTTACCCGCAAAACCATAGCAGGGGAAACCAAAGTGGCAAACCTAACAGAGGCAAGGAACAGAATTAAGCAAGCTTCTTGTAGCAGTCAATGCAACACATTTGGAGCACACTTGATACTGTAATGCCTATTTTACCTCATCTACTGACTTCAGGTTTAACCTGGACCATGCACAACACAAGGTCCTTGTTGATGCAGCGGGACACAACAAACTCACCTGCCCAGGGCAGCATTTTCGATTTCAGAGTGCTCAGATATCACATGGAATACTTCAAAGGTTGCTCAGGGCTATCAAAAGAGCATCTCCAGGCAGCAATAGCCAGCTGGAACACAACTTGGTTCAGGATGTTTCTTTAGCAGATTACGTGGGGAGCAGGAGACTCTGGCACAGAGACATTCTGCTCTTAGGACATAGTGTGCAACAGGCCCATTACGTTGGCTCAGCTTGGAGTTGTTTGGTTTTTTTTTCCCCATTAATAATTACATTAAATCTTAATTCAACATGTGAGAAAGCTAAGAAACGTTTCAAATTATTTTATTTTTGGAAAATATTCTTTTTTTTTTTGTTCTTGCTGCCCAGCTACTTCAAAGGGCACCACAACTACATTCACACCTTGTGGTCTTGGCGTAGCCAAAAACATTATTTCAAATTTGTATTCAACTGTTGTATCCTAAGGATTTGTAATGCTGCCAGCTACATTTTCATTTGGAGACAGCTAATATCTGCCATTATTAAGCACATCCTAAGGGGGACTAAAAGCCCTCCTTTATAGAAATAGTCCCACTGTATAGACCCACAGTTGCCTAAGCGATGGCAGTTACACTGCTGCCATGCTGAAGTCTCTGCCTGCTTCTTTGAGGAGTCATACCTTGGTTGCCTTTTTATTTTTATATGCTCTTTCTGTTACACTGAGAAAAACCTGTAAAGAAGCAAGGCAGCAAGTGAGATACAGTCATGGCTCAGAAGAAACAGGCTCCTACATGCAAATTGGTTCCCATGAGAGTAATGCATAAGAAGGATTCCCCCAGTTTTCAAGTCTTGACATGAACGTGGGCCCAGATCCCTTTTGCTAGCACCAGAGTTGCAGATTCTTTCCAAGTTGGCTTGATGGTCTTGAGATTGGTCAAACACCTGCAGCATTTCTGAGCCAAAATTCATAGCTTTCCTATGGCTTTTCAATGCAGAAGTGTGATGTGTATCACTTACCATGATGCTGATTGATATAACAGTACTTAAGGTACGGCATCTCCCTTTGTAAGGAAAGGACAAGCTGATTAAAAAGAAAATGGGAAGAGGAAAAGGGAAACTGGCCAGTTTAGTTCAGTGTCTACTGGTATCATAAAAAGGAAACCAAGATAAGAACAGAGATCTTTCTGAGAGCAGCCTTCAGTTCCAGTAAATTCAGCCCAGTGCTGCCCACTGATGTGGCGTTTCTAACCTCAAACTGCCTTTCAAGGGCCCATTCTAGACATGGGGAGCTGCCACAGTTCACTCATGCAGTAACAAGGTTTGAACTACTGCAGCGGGGAGTAAAAACGTTCCTAGTGGAATAAAAATCCCAGTTCCTAGACTTCTGTAGGGCATAATGTACACATCCAAATTACCTCTGCACCAAACCTTGAGTTGCACGTAAAAACCCATCCTGCATGGGAAAGCTGACAGTGGAATATGGCACTATTCATTCATTCAAATCATCATTCGTTTTAAGAGCAGGCTTTTGGCCACTGTTGAATTCTGAAGTGTTCACTTTGGTTAGAGAATGGAAGGTGGGGAAGGAATACCCCAAAGTACTGGAGGATTCAGAAAATCAGCTTAGCACTGAGCAGTTGCATGGCTGTAAAGGATCAGTGTAAGCCTCTGACACATGCTATGAGAGAATGTAGCGTGAGTGACTGCCAATTACATTGCCTTTAACCCAAAGCAGCAAGGCTCTACTGCCTTAAATAAATTGATTTTTCTGTATGGTGAATTGTTCAAATGTAGTAGTGATACTCAAAAGATTCACTGATAGAGATACTAATGCCATCTCTAAAACAAAAGAATACTTATCAAATAGAAGACCGATTAAACATCTGATATACAGTGAGAAAGTAATCAGAAATAGGAAAAAAAAACCCTGTAGTAGAACAAAATACAAAAGTTTCATTTCCTTAAGCCTTCACGATAATCCCTGCAGAACTGCCTCATTTGCTATTTCCTTCTATCACAAACATTACCTGATATTTCAGGCTGGTGCAGATGCAACTGCTTGACACACTCACGAAAGCCTTGTACAAAGCCGGAACAACTTCTCCTTCCCTCCTTTCTCTGCCTCCCCATGAGTTTAAATAACTCACACGTTCTTTAAAATGCAAAAAATAGTTCAACTCCAGCAGATTCAGTGAAAGCCTGTTGCTTCAGTTCTTATTTCCCCAGGTAAGAGGCAGGCTCTCAAGTCTCCTCCTAGGGCCCCAATACTCCTGGCACAGACTGGTCTCTAAGTCCATCTTCTTTCACATTTTTACTATGGTGCTAAAAAATTTTAGCTTTTAAAACTCTCTCCAAAGCTTTTACATAATGTCAGTAATAAGAACACTAAATTAAGGTTGCACGTTCAACCTCTTACCCATTGATACATCTTACTTAAACTGCCTCCATTGAGGTATTTTGGAATTTACCATCAACTTTCAGAAATCCTTAAATGTAGTCACACAACTCAGCAAGACTGGAAACTAAAGGGTGATCAATCTGCCTCCGTCAGGAGGGGGCTAAATATCAGAACTGTACAAGCTCACCCTACTGAGCTTTTTGTGATGTGTGGGATAGAGGATTCATTTGTGTCGGACAACCTCTCTATGCTGGCTTACTTCTCAAATTGATTCAGTGAAAAGAAAAATCCATTCTGAAGTTCTCTGCAGAAGGGAAAAAAATGAAGTCCAACTCTTGCTAATTATTTTTTGGGGGGAGGAGGGCATTTCAGAAAGCATACTACAGTCCTCTGATTGCAGCAATAGGTCCAGAAAACACTGACATCCTCCTCCAGAAAACACAGATTTCAGATAGCCTTCTATCAACAGCTCATTAACCTCCCTGCCTGCAATTCTACAGAAATTGTATCCCTTAAATACAACACTGTTGCAGACAATTCTCGCTCATTCACATCTATCCATACTAGTCTACCTCTACCTCAGACACAGTGAAGTTTATTTGCAGGTTTGGGGTCAACTCCAAAGTAACAGCAGCTGACCTATATGGAGAATGCTCCTTCCTTCAAGCACTGTAAGAGCAGAGTGTGCAAGTGCCACATGGGGCTGTGGTGTGCTACAGAATCCCATCACAAGCCTTTTATAATGACATTTCACACCTACAAAGGCATAGTATTTAAAGGGCTGTTTCTAATCAGACGCTGACAACCGTGCTGTTAGGGATTTTAAAACCCTAGATGTGGGTCTAACTATTCTTTTTGTTTAATGCCTAAACTTAACAGGTAGCTATAAGATAATGGTACAAAAAAGCTGAATTCTAACTTGGTATTCTGACAGGTCTCATCAGAAGTACAACGTACAAAAAACCATGACAATTAAATCAGTGTTTAAGGAATTTTTATTAAACGAAGAATTTTATAATCCAAATTACGTTTCTTTGCTCAGCTATCAATTCCCACTGTCAACTAAAACAGTGGTGATATTCTGAGCTTTTCCACAGTAAAGAATTACAAAATTAAAGAAAGGAATGCTTTAAATTTTTGTACTGTGCTGAAAATTCTTTTCCCCCGGGTTTATAAAACATTAATTTGTATTTTTTATTTTACTATTTTTTTTTAAATTTTAAATCGATAAGTAATCTAGGACTAGCATTTGTTTTACTAGCCCCGGCATTGCTCTGTACATTGACTTCAAAGTTTCCTTTCCTTTTTTTATTCATTTTATATTTTGCAATGTTTTTCTCAATATTTAATAGTTTTTCCATGTTTAAATTTTTTTTTTTTTTCTTCGGTGAAGCGAAGTTCTAGATTGTAGTTCCCGGATCTTCCTGAAAACAAAAACAGTGCTGTTAGGAGGATCTGAAATCAAAGCAGCCCCTTCCTTTCTCACATGCTTTCTGCAACTGCGTACCTGAAAATACTATGGGCTTTCAGACTATAAGTCACACCAGTATTCTCTACGAGCACTGCAGAGAGGTAGGTGTCCCACTTTTTAGAGATACTGAAATAGAGCGTCTCAAGTCTGTGATGCTTGGTTAAGATAAAATAGCCTACAACTGAATAGCACACTGCACAGCCTGGCCTTGGACTAGGCACAATCCATTCTTACTGTAACAACTTGATTGCAGGTCATCTCCAAGGCCAGCACATTAAAAGCTCTAACAATTAGTAACAGTACTTTCAAATTCCATAAAGCATCATAGAGCACAAGGAGTAACATTCAGCATAGACAACTATTCAGCACTTGTTATCTCCAGTGTGAAAGTATCACTAGCAAAAAAAACAAAAAAACAAAAAAACATGGGAAAAGCATGACTCGTTCTGTCTCCAGAAGGGCATCTCATGTAGATGCATTTCAGCCTGTAGAAAGGAGACCACCAAGAAAAATGGAGGCGAAGTAATCAAATTTAATAGCAGTCCTCTTCTACCACTAGCTGTAAACATGAGAAGCTCACATGCACGCAAAGCCCAACCAGACTACATGGGGCATACACTGCTACGTCATCCTCAACTTCACAGCATTTTTTACCTTTTGAAACTGTAGAATACCACCTTTTGCTTCTTCCTGTCATGCAAGATTCAGATACTAACCTCTCAGAAGATAACCAAGAGAACATTTTAACTAACATTAAAGCTAAACCGATTAAAACATAAAATCGAGAAAATTTGTAATTTAGTTTTAATTATTGTGATTTTAAATTTTGGCATATGTAAATAAATTATCGTGTAAATAGACTATTTCATACATAAAAAAATAGGGTTAAGCATCATTTTAAGCTTACTCCCACAATTTACTCAAGTTCTTCCTGAACAACAGTACAAATAGTAGTGTCTGATAGAACTGCTCATTTTTGCAGGCATGCACCAGCTAAATTTGCTGCTAGAAAACAATGCTCCCATTCTTGCTCAATACATGAGATGAAGTGCCAGCAGCATTTGCTAAACAAGAGCTGCTGAACTGAACAGAATGGAGCACAAAACTATTCTACAACTGCAACCATAGCTGCTGCTGCTTTCTGTGGCTGTAAGTGACAGACTGCCTGGAAGCTCACTGCCATGGACGAGGTACTACTGCCCTCATTAACCTACAATACTTCATTACTCGGAAAACTTACTTATTAAACACTTGGAACCCCAGTAGGGTTATTAACTGCCTTTTGAGCAGCTTCTTTAGCTTGGTGGGCTTGTAGTACGGCTACAGCTTCATCAACCTGGTAAGTAAAAAAAAAATCAAAAATTAATAAAGGGAAGCTTATTTCTGTTTAAGTTAAACTGGTTTGAAGTATACATACAAACAATTCCTGCATCATCAAGAAGGAAAGAATAACATCACAGTCTCAGTTCACGCTAAGTTAAATGACTGCTACCCACCAAAAGAAGATATTAGAAGTTCACATTCTGGGCCACACTCTGTTGCACTTTGCCCACTCCACTGTGCCAGCAAGAGCATCTGTTAAATCAGTGTGAAAATGACGAGGCAGAAGTCCACCTACCTTCGAACGAAGAGACTCAGGAGACTCAAGCATGTGAAGGAGTTCAGAGTTGTCAATCTCCAACAACATACCAGTGATCTTACCCGCCAGAGTAGGGTGCATGCTTTGAATAAGAGGAAATAGACGTTCACCTAGAAAGAAAAAACGTCATCAGGAGTGAGAAATCTCAGATGATGAGCACAGCCTAGATTGAAGGAAAAACAGCAACGCAAGTCTCCTTGTTCCACCCTGAAAACCATTTATTCTGTATTTTAAGATTAGTAATAGAGTACTCAGCATACTTCTGCTACAAGTCATAAAGATACCATGTACATACCTAACATCTGCTTTTGTTCTTGTGGAGGGGCAGAAGCCAACATGGAAGCAGTCAAGGGTTCCTGACCTTGCACATGGACAGCAGGCTGCAAATTAATTTTACACCCTTTAGAGATTAAATTCTAGCTTATAATTAGTTGCAGCTTCAAATATCCTGTGTTACACAACTCAGCATAAACAATGCCTACACAGTCAGAAACCTGGAATACATTACATCCAAGTCAATTTAATCAAACAGAGCTGGTTCAGACTGAGCGATGCTGGAGATAAGCATCAACCGTTCCATTGTGGAGCAATCACAAGGAAAATTCAGGTTAAGGTATCAAACTGGAAAATATAAAGTAACACAGGATCGCATCCCATCCCAGGTGAACTTGAAACATACTTAAAACCCCAAACTCTACTGGCGCCATAATGCAAAGCCTGAATTCTAGATAAACAAAGGAAACTCTTAATCATACACACCTCCACCCTTAATCTGCAGAAAACCCAGCAAAAGCATGATCAGTTCCTAAAATTACATACCTGCTGCATAGCAACCTGTGGCTGTGTATTAAGATGCTGCTGAGGATTGCGAACACCTGCAGCATATTTGTACTGTGGTACTGTGCGTACAGCAGGAGTAGCTGCAGTAGCTGCTGCTGCAGGACGTGGACCCATTGTTTGTGTTGATGTATTAGCTGAAAAGATAACAATTCAGTCGGTGAACAATTCAATCGTTAATTTAGCATGCACTGTACAAAAGTTAACCAATCAAAATGGAACACCTAATTCAGGTACTGTGTTATAGATTAATCTCAGCAGAATTGTCACATTGAAGCTTCAAAGCTAGAAGTTCACTGGTTGTCGCTTTATAGCCATAATCACTAATGAGTTGCTTTTTCCTACTTGCTATTTAAAGACATGCAAGAAAACATTCACTTTTGGTTAAGTATTGATTTAATTTCATTCTAACCTCAAAGGACGTTTGATTTCCTGAGTGCCTGCTGTCAATAGCAATCCTAAAAAAGACACTTTCATGAAGCACATGGCTAAAAAAACCCCACTGCTTTGGATGTTATCAGGGAGTTAAGACTCCAACACAATTAGATCTGGTTCGTTCAGTGACATGCAGGTTCTGGACACATGATAGTTCTGCTACTCAACAGTAAGAGCTAAAATTGTATCATCTCAATTTTCACATGCAGCTTCTTCTAAACACCAGGGTGACAACTGTAAGAAATGGCAGAAGCTGACATAGAGCACCATCGAAACGCACACTAAAGGAAGTAAGAGATGGGGACCACAGCAGAAAACTGATTTTCAGTCTTTGCTGGGATAGTACTCTACACAACTACCAAAAGGAGAGACCAGCTTACCAATCTAGTAGGAGCTAGAGAAGAACTTTTGAATGTTGGAGAGATTCTGAATCATCAAAACTAAAAAGAGGTTTTATTCTAAAATGTTATTAGAAGTGAAACTCACCAACACGCTGCGTTGACATGACTCGTGGTACTTGTGAAGAAGCCGGTCTCATGGTACTAAATGGCGGTCTGGGAGCTGCCGGGCGGATAGCACCAGGCATGTTTTGGAATGCTGTGTTTTAGGAAAGATGTATTGTGTTACACACTGAGACAGTGAATGGGGGAAAGAGTTCAGAAGTAATACCATAAAATGTAGCAAAGACTCACACTGCGGTTCCACAAAACACATATAAAATTTCAAAGGTAAAGGCTTATTGAGTTGATCACCATTGTTGGAAAAGCAAAGAAGAGACTTACGATGAGGTCTGGCACCCTGAGCAGTCCAGCGAGGACTAGGTCTAGCAAGTTGAGCAAGTTGATTAGTAGGATAGTATGCAGCACGGTTCTGAGTCTGTCAGATGCAAAAACATTATGTTACCCTGTTATCTTCAGAGGGCGTGCTGAGCAGTGACTCATCTTTCTGCTACAAAATTACAATGCTGAAATTATGAATCAATGCTAATTGTTTTATTTACTTTTAAATCTAAACAAATTACATATATAGTACTAAGCATTTGGTTACTCAGCTTTATACATACCTGTGGGATAGCTGCCATGAAGTAACCTGAAGGAGGTGCTGGTTGGTAGGGGTTGATTACTGGGTTAGGGACTGCTCTTACACTTGCCATTCTCTGCATATACTGGTTGGTGAGATGAGCTTGGCGCTCTTCTTTACGCTGGGCTAGAGCTACATATAATGGTTTAGTAGCCACAATTCTACCATTCATCTCTGTGACAGCTTTGGTGGCTTCTTCTGGTGATGAAAAGCAGACAAAACCAAATCCTTTGCTGCGTCCACCTTCCATCATGACCTGACAGTAAGACAAAAAAAATGTTACATCTGGCCCCATTCAACTTACACAAGCTCCTTTTTTCAGCTTATTATGCAAGTGAGACCACAGGTTTGTTTTACTGAATGGATTTTTAAAAAGAAATGTAATGTAACGACTAGCTAATTCTTTAGTGAATACAGATAAAAACCTCAGTGAGGTAAAACTGAGCACACAAATGCACTAAAATATAAAATTTTTCTTCAGTAATGTCAGTACACAGTTTATGTCAAGAAAGGCATGATGTATTTAACCTGAAATAAGTAAAAATCAAGGCAACAGGTGTTCATGATGATATAACAATAGTAAGAACAACAGGTGACTGGGTCACGTTTCTCATTTCTCCCTCTCCACTCATCAATAAAAGCACAAGTCCAATCAGTAAGTTTTACCTTTGCACTAGTGATTGTACCAAATGGGGAGAATTCTTTTCGAAGACGTTCATCATCAATTCCATCATCAAGATTTTTCACATAAAGGTTTACACCCTAAGAAAATAAAAAGTCAAGTTAGTTTTGAAAGCACATGACCTACATAAATCCAAAAATGAAGTTCTCTTAAATTAAAAGGGAACCTGGTATCTGGTGATCCTGTCCTGCTTCATTTGCTCAAATTTACGCTTCAGCTCCGTCTGTCTTTCCACTTTTTTCTGAGCCCGTCCAACATAGATTTGTTTCCCATTGAGCTCTTTTCCATTCATCTCATCTACAGCCTTCAGTAATAAACAAGAGGTTAGCAGTGCTTCGTATTTACCGAGATATTTGTATTCCATGTTATTTAAAACATCATACGTGCATATTTGACTACTGTAAGAGAAGCAATTCACTTATGAATGTATGCAAGACTGAAAAAAATGTACTTTTAAGACAGTACTTATTCCATCTCATGCATGGATTCTTGCACTACGAACAAATCAAACAAATTACAAAACCGTCTTTTGAAAAGCAAGCTTGATTTGTTGCCTTTATCTCTTCTGGGCTGAGTTTTTCCTCCTGATTCTATGTCCTTCCTGTCATAGTAAACTGACAGAAAGCAACCAGCTGCCAAAGAATTAAATCATACAGCATACTGGCATGCTATAGACACATACACAAATTAATAGGATCCTTGTTCCAAAGTTACTCTTCAAGGTAAAAGCAACATCACAGGGCTGACTATTTTCTTAAAGCCGTGCCAAACGTACTCATAAAACTAATAGCCTTCCTGCTGACTTTGCAGTACTGTAGTCTGAAAAAGTAATCCTTTCTGCCTTGCACTTGCACAAATGTTTTGTGCAACCAAATTAGATTCAATGATTCATTTGTGTTTTGCAGAGATGTAATAATTTACCATGCTTGTGTGTTGCACCAATGAAGAAATCCGAATTTCACTGAAATCTTCAAGCCTAGCTACAACAGGTTCTCACATTATTCAAAATGTCTCATCTTACATCAGTTCCAGCCTTCTCAGAGTATCTTAATAGGCTCCACAAATGAAGTCCTTTTGCTCATAAGAAAGCATTTTAAGTGATAGAAACTATGTTCAGTTGTTTAGGAAGCAAATATCTGGTTTTGCAGTGCCCATGAGCAAATAGGAACTCTTGATCAATTCACAAATTTCCTATGCACTCACTGAAACTTCTTATTTGGTTTTCAGTCAGAATTCCTACAATTTAGTACAAAAACTTACTTTTTGGGCATCTTCATGTCTTTCAAAACTAACGAAGCCAAAGCCCTTGGATTTTCCACTCTCATCAGTCATAACTTTCACACTTAAGGCAGGACCTAAAATGTCAATGAAATATTTTATGTTGCATATGTTCTCTTCATCTCTTGAACACTGTTTAGAAATTTCAATATTTCATTTCTTCATTTTTACCACAAAAGATTCCTGCATCAACAACAGTATCTAAGAAATGCCACCCATTAGGATAAAACTGCTGATCTGCCCAGATGCTGACCTGTAGCCTTTATGGCTGATGCCTGCCACGCTGAGTATCTTTTGTACTGCATTTTCAATCACAATGGGATAGGAATTTAACTTCAAAGTGAATCCAGTAATTTTTAATGGAAAAAATAACATTTGAAGTGCTAGTGCTTCCACACTCTGAAAAAGGTATGAAAGGCTGGAAAAGGAGACTCTTCTATTAGCTCTACGTGCTTTGGCAAAAGGACCTCAGCTCAGCAGTTCTGAACCTTTGTAAAACTGCCATCCAAATTCAGTTGCAAGAGCTATTAGCTAAATTTGCTACCATTTCATCCACAGATATGTCAGTAGTAAAAAGTAATTTCCTGTGAATGCGACTTAAGGCTGCTACAGGATCTCATATACAAGGCTCTGTCTCGGTTTACATGACATCCACTGGAATCCAGCAAGACAGAGGAAAAAAATGATACAATAGATGTGGCCTATAGACCAGTATAAGGATTTGTGACTAGATAAAGGAATTTTGCCACTTCCTGATTCAACAATAACACCTCAGATACATTACTAGATATACTCCCACAATAATTCTGCCCTGCACATAACCAAGGGTTGAGACAGAACTGAACGGCTTGCTCACGGTGAAGTTACTTGCAATTTCTTAAGTCACCACAATGCAACTAAATAAGGAAAGCACAGATACTCTGAATAAAGGTTAGTCTGCAAATCAGTGAAAAAGCAACAGGAAATTCATTTGTCACGTATCCTGTAGTGAACTCATAGCATCAATGCATACAACAGAAAACATTTCTATTCGCAACTTCAAGATTTGCAAAATCCATTAAAGAGACTACACAATATTTTCAGATCATCAGAAAGCTCTGATAGGAGGACTGTATTCTATTCCAGTTATTTAAAATTCTGTAGTGAGTATTAATTACTAGCTCAAATTCAAAGTGTAATAAGGACTAACTTATTAAATAAAGCTGCAGAGAGCCATCTGATTGTTCCTATTACAAAGCATTGTACAGACACAAACTAAGTAGAAGTTCAGCGGTGTTTATATAAACTCAAAGCATAAGACATTACCAAACTTGCCAAAGAGTTCCTTAAGTCTCTCATCATCCATGTCTTCTCCAAAATTCTTGATGTAAACATTGGTGAATTCCTTTGCTCTGGCTCCAAGCTCTGCCTCACGTTCCTTGCGGGATTTAAACCTTCCAACAAATCTGATTCCAGGAGAACAGAAAAGGTGTATTAGAGAAAGATTTAAAAAATTACTTTAATCCTCTCGCATCATATTTTATTCTCACTCATTCTCATTATTCATTATAGGCATGAAATTCTTGAGATAAAATATTCAAGATAAAGCTATCAAAACCAATTTCCCTATCTTTTTCATATCGGTGCACTTATCGCAATTACGAACAAAAATGCTTTCAAGTTATTGGCAACACTGCTCGCTCTTGTACAGCCTTTGACATCAGGAGATGTGGACAATGGGAGAGAGTGCTAGGTAAACTGAAATTCTAGATACCAGCATAATCTCTCTGCCACACAGAAAACGTGGCAGCCTTAAAACCAGTCACTGTTTGCCAACCTAGCTTTTAAGCAGGGGATACAAACTAGCTTCCCTCACACCCTTATGTACCTTTCTAACCTCTGTCAAAGCAAAGTTTTGTTGGTTTTTTTTTTTTTTTTTCCTTCACTCACAGGGCATGGAGAAATAAATAGTGCAACTTGCTCTGCAGTCAAATACCATTGTGAATTGGCTGAGAACACTAAAGGTCAAAAACGTAACAGAGACTGAACACTCCGCACTACAAAGAACTCCTCTAACACAGAAATTACAAGGCTAATGCTGATTTCTGATTATTATTCCAAATGCCATAATGATCACTCAGCTGCGAGGCAGCCATCCACTAGTCCAACCTACTTATCACTGATCAATAACCTAATAATCTGCTTTTTCACTACAGCGTAAGAGTAGCTATGGTTTTCAAAATATTGCTTCCTTAAGTTTTGTTTCCTACTCCTGTTCCCTAGGCGTCTATTAACACACACTCATAAAAACATTTTGTATAATCAGACTACTGTTCAAGATTGAGTAGCTTGGGAGCTCCAAGCTTCACTCAAAAAAGAACACACCTATCACAAAACATTTATAAAGAAATCATTGTTCAGAATACCCCATGGGCTACACTTCATCTGGGATCAGTAGCATCATAAAAAAAATTTCCCAAATCTTCATCAGAGCATCGGCTCATAAGAGAACTGATAGAACTTTTTTTCTTCTCTAGGAAGAGTTTTCTGAACTTATTCTGCCTTAAAGTAGGTAACACAGCTCCTACTATTCCCAGTGCTCAAATTCTAAATCCTCTTTAGAACAGAAGTGTTTAGAACAACTTGCCTTTTCTAAGTAAGCTTTGAGATATGTGTCTACTGTAACTTGAATTCAGTCTGTTGATCCCCAACAACGTATTTATGTACTTACACTTTGCGGTCATTAAGCAGCATACCATTCATTTTCTCAATAGCTCTTTCTGCAGCTTCTTGTGTCTCAAAATGTACAAATCCATAACCCTTGGATCCATTTTCATCACATACCACCTATTAAAGAAAAACTTTGTTGTAATAACCATGGAATGCTTCCCGCATAATTTGAATTCTTTTTTTTAATGTCAAATCGTTAAATGCACCCATAAGGTGTCACTAACCTTACAAGAAAGGATGTTTCCAAAAGCAGAAAAAGTGTCATACAAAGCTTTGTTATCAATTGATTTGTCCAAGTTTTTGATGAAGATGTTTCCAACGCCACTTTTGCGTAGAGATGGATCACGCTGGGACCACATAATGCGCACCGGTTTGCCTTTAATGACATCAAAATTCATAGTATCCAAAGCTCGTTCAGCTGGAAAAGAACCATGGAATTAGTGGGAAATACTAAAGTTACTTAAATAAGCACAAAAATAGCATTTTAAATACAATCCTTCAGAAAACTTCAGCTGGACCACAGCCATCAAGATGCATACCCAAACTTTCAAAGCAAACAAAATCCTCTCTTTCAGGCAAGTAAAAATTGGCAAGTATCTCCTCTGCTAAGGCTGCACTGAAGAAAAAGGAAGGCATGCAGGTCAGCTGGGTAAACAGAAGAAATCCCAGTAGCAGTAGTGACTGTACCCGGCTATGCAAAGGAGGGACCTTCATGGAGGAAAATGAATCAAATGGCAATTCAGACCCATTTCCAAAGGAGGAAAGGTTTTAACATCTGTGAAATTCAGCTGACCATCCCTAGACCACTGTATATCATACCAATAAAAATGTTTCTGGGGATACAACATATGTCCACACCGGGCCTTTTGCCAGCATTAACACAGCAATGCCTAAGTCACCAACATCCCCATAAACTGACAGAATTGCACTGCCAGGTGCAGTTCAAGCAACTGTTTCACACAGCACTTCAGTAACAAAAATATCTGTGATGGACTTCCAGGCCAGGGACAGTTCAGAGAGATGTAAAACTAGTATTCAACTTAGAAAAGTCTCAAAAAACATACATT
This sequence comes from Lagopus leucura, assembly GCF_019238085.1. NCBI lineage: Eukaryota > Metazoa > Chordata > Aves > Galliformes > Phasianidae > Lagopus > Lagopus leucura. Next base: position 70,925,319 of record NW_024962263.1, read on the forward strand.
AAAAGCTCACAATTAAATACACACAAGGCCAAAGAAGGAGCAAGCATTGAAACAGCACAATACAGTAGCATAAACCAGCTTTTGTTACTGCAATGGAGCAGCTTTTCCAGTGGAACTCCTTAACTAACTTTTCAAAGTCTGAATTTAAGGCCTCAGTATACTTAGGCAGGGAACTTGTCAAGACATCCTCAGTTTTCTTATGTCCTTTCAAAGCAACGACACACGTCTGTGATCATTTAAGTCAACAAGGTATTTATGCAAGAAAGAAACAGCTCTAATTTACGGCAGAGCTCATCTCCTACGCAAACTCTTTTTAATTTTTGTTCTTGTCTGGAAGAACATGGGAAAAAGTTCTGATATACACCTGAAGTCATATCCATCTGCACCAACTCATTTCACTGCCATCTGCGTACAGGAGAGCACTGAGATGTTAACGAGACTGAAATAATTTTGTATTAATTTAAAGAAAGACTGTCACCGTGTCAGTTATTTGCTTTTCTTAGAAGCACCAAAGGCCAGCCACACTGTCAATCTCTCTTTTCCATGAAGTGCTGCTCACATATCTGGCTTTGTTACTGAACACCATGGCCAAGAAAACTTGCAATCAGCCTCTGGTTAGCTGGTACACTGCGTTATCGCCTTTCTTGCCATGTTTCAGATTACAAGTGAATTTTAAGATTATATTTCCTGAAAGACATCTGTAAAGGATAACCAGGTAAATAGCTGTTTTATTGTTAAAAACGCCAATTGATACTGTTACCATATTCACATGACTGTAGCAAGATAACTGATTTAGAGCCAAAATGACAGAAATGTAAGCATCATCAATCTTTATACACCAATGAAGATATCACAAACTTTACTACAAGTAAAGCAGGAGGAAAAGGCCAGCCTAAGTCACTGATTTTGGGAAATGGAATGCACCAGAGCACTTTAAATTACTAAAAAACCCGATAAACAAAATCAACTGTGGACATCAGGACATGCCGCAGAAGAACCATCTAACACCGGCCTTGCCCTGGAAGTCATTAGACTATTACTGCCGACACCAGCAAAAGTGCCAGTAATAAACAGCTCATTATTTCCAGAAGTAGCAACAGGACTTGCTTTTACTAGAAAATAGGCTTTTCCAATTTGTGCTAATTGCTTCTAGAATAATCCTGACACTTCTCAAGAATGTGCGTTCCCAGACACATTTCCCAAAGACCCAGACATCTGATTCCAAGCAAGGGAGTCCTTCCCCACCTGTAACAGCCTGCTCTGCGCTAACAGCCAGCTGTATCTTAGCCTGATACAAGTTATCCAGAACAAGGACAGCATGGCGACTCCACTCCTGCTTTTCTCTGGAGCACATGGCCAAGGAACCTCAAGACTTCTGCTTAACCAGCACCACACTGCCACACCAACATATACTTTAAAACATCACTTGAGTATTTTGCACAATTTACTAGGTATAAATTACTCTCATCAAAATCTGTAAGCAGTACAATTGGCTTGCTTTGCATTTCAGCTGGCTGCTACAGAAGTCTGTGCTGGTTTGCAGGGGACAATCCCATTCAGCAGTTCACTGGTGACATGAGACACACCTACCTACGCTATGCTTCTGCTGATGCTGCCCAGCTTTACGCAATGAGTCAGGGCTCACTTCAGTCACAGCAACTGGCTGGTCAACTTCAGAGTAACTTCACGAACACACAGAAAACGTGCTCAGCACTGAGCTGCACTGTATCTACTCAGGTATAGCTATAAAATAATATAATAAAGCTCTGGAAATGCAGCCACTGACAAACTGAAGGGAAACTGCTCAAAAATAGGTACAGTTCAGTGATGAAATGACATTTCCTGGGCTTTACTCTGGACAATGACTCAAATTCAGAGAAGTCACAACTGTGAAATGCGTGCATACCTCACAAGTGTGTCATCAGCCTAAGGAGCTTGGGGAAGAGCTGTGAGATCCCTAGTTCAGACAGCTGCTAACTCAAATGCGCCTTCCAACACCTTCCTAAGCCCCAGCTAGTAGTTACCAGCTGCTTAATGAGCACAGTCTGGAGTGTAGCTAAAAATTAGGCTAAACCAGGAGAAGGCAGCAAGCATGGAATTAAAAGGAAAACAGTATGATGACAGGAGTAACCTTTTCTCCTCAGAGTTGCTATTTCAAGGCTTCAGAAAGTGGGTTGTGTGCCCAGCAGACATTTTCTAGGTATTTGTCAAGAACATCAAATTCTAAACTCACTGCAAAACTATAATCACGGTATCACTGCAGTGCACCTTAAGTAAGAGCCTCCAGGTAGTTGGGGTGCACGGAGGGCAAGATTTGGACACCTCCACCACAAAGCTAGAAAATTACCTAAAAATGTGAAGTAACAGCCTTTTCATAAGAGGTCTGCTCTCATATTCTGTCTGCAAGCACTGCTCAGGTGAAAAGCTCCATTGACTCCCACATGCGACAAATGATAAAATAAGTCACAAAGCTTGGGGCTGTTCAGCTAACCACAAAGGTGAGGCCTGTTTTACAGAGCTCTGTCATTACTGAGGAGGAAAAGCATGTGGAACACCCTCAGCTTCTGCCCTGACATTATCATACCACAGTGCTGAACTGTGCTGACCCCCCATTTTCTTTTTGAGTGACCTGCATTGTAACTTTTTAATGACTAAAAGCAACGTGCAGCAGGGCAAGCATTCAGATTCCATGATTCTGAGCACTGTCTGGGCAGATGAAAAGCTCTATGAAAGTCAGAGAGCTGAAAACAACTGAAATCTTTCATGGAAGGGGGTAACTTTTACTCCACTCCTCCCACCCCGATATCATCAGGGCATCAGAGGTCCCACCCCTGATGGCAGCTGCGTGCTGAAGCCAATTCCGACGGGCAGACAATTCAAGTGCCTGAAAAGTTTGTAACTCAGACCTCTCACTCTATTATGCTTGAAAATAAAATCACAAATAATGGAAAGCTGTTTAGTTGACAGTATTTGAAAGCGAGCGTGCTCTAGCTGGCCAAATTCTCTCTCGTAATTGGATTCCATAGAACTTTACATGGATCAGATGTGGCCCTTTATAGGAACGCCCTGGCACGCTGAACTTGGCAGAGACGCGTCCAGAGCGAGACAGGAACTTTCCTTACTGATATAACTTCAGAGAAACGGGAACACCGCACGACGAGCGAGTTCAGGAGAGGCAGCAAGGCGCCAAGCAGTTGTCAGCGTGCGGCGGGGCGGGCCGGGATGCGGCAGGGCCGGGAGGCCGAGCAGCTCCCCGCTCCCACACGTGACGGGCCGCCACAGCGCCGACGCATCGCTCCGGCCTGCGCCGGGGCCGGGCCGCGCGGCACCCGATGGGCCGCCCGCTTCCCGCCGCCTCCCCCGCCCCAGCCCCGTTCGTGCCGCAGCCACGGCCGTTACGGGCGGCCGGCGCGGCGGCGCTCCCCGCCCCCCGAGGCCCCGCCGCTCCCCGAGGCCGCCGCGCCGGGCCCCGCGCGTTCCCCTTTCGCTTCCCGGCAGCGCCGCCCCCCCGCCCGCCACGAGGCGCGGACGGCCCCAGGCCGCGCGGCGGCACCAACTTCCCGGCCTCGCTCCCCGCCCGGCGGAGCCCCACCCCGCGCCCGGGGAAAATGGACGCGGCGGCCGGGCCGGGCGAGAGGGGGGAGGGAAGGGGGGGGCGGGGTAACATGGCTCCGCGGCCGGGCCGGGCGCTCGCTCACCGTCGGCGGGCTGCTGGAAGTTGACGTAGGCGTAGCCGAGGGAGCGCCGGGTGATCATATCCCTGCAGACGCGGATGGAGAGGATGGGCCCGGCGGGGCTGAACTTCTCGTAGAGCATGGCCTCGGTCACGTCGGGGTGCAGGTCCCCCACGTAGAGGGAGGCCATGGGGTAGCTCGGGGCGCTGGGGTTCATCCTGCCGCCGTCTCCCGACGCGGGAGGGCAAGGGGGAGGCGCTGGCGAGGCGAGGGGGCCGCGGCGGATGGGCGCTCCGTCGGGGCAGCGGCCGGCGGGAGGCGACGGCGGCGCTGGGGGATCTCCGGAGGCGGATTCGAAACTTAACGGCTGCGGGCGGCGGCGGAGCGGCGGGGCGGGCGCTCCGAGCCGGGCCTGGCGGTGCGATGCGGTGCGGCGGGGTCGGGCGGGCTGCTCGGTGTCTCCTCTCGGCTGCGCCGGGTCCGGGACTTCGCTTCACCGGGTTCTTTTATATCAAACCGGCCGGTTGCAGGAGGTCGTCGGGAGGTGGAAGGAAGGGAGGCTTATTTTTTTTTAAAAAGGTTTTTTTAAGATTTTTTGATTTTTTTTGGCTTTTTTAGTATTTTTAGTAATAAATGGTGCGGCGGGGCCGGGCCGGCGTGTCCGGGTGTCCGGAGCACACGCACTGCGCACACAGCTCCGACGGCGGCCGGGGGACAAGGGGGAGGCCGCCGCCCCGGCCGCGCACTATATATACCCGCCCCGCCCCCACCCGCCCCCACCGCTCCGCACGCCACGCACCGACGGCGCGCAAGACGCATGCGCCGCCGCGGGGGGAGGCGGGCGGCCGCGGGGGGCGCCGGCCCACGCGCACGCGCAGCGGCCGCGGGGGAAGAGGCCGAGAGGGAAGGCGCCTGCGCCTCGCGACGTCACCGGGGGCGGTGGGGGCTCGGCGGCAGAGCGCACGCGCCGACGGCGGAGCACATGTGCGCAGCGGGGGTGGGGCGGTGGGAGCCGGCCGAGCGCCACGCGCACGCGCGAGGGTCGAGCAGGAGGGGTTTAGCGGCGAGGCGCGTGCGCCGCGTCGCGCCCCGCCCCGCCCCGCGCGTGCCTGGGGCCGTCCGCGCGGGGAGAAGGCGAGGGAGGGCGCGCGCGCGCGGGAGGGCAAAGAAGGTCGCGTGCCGGCCGGAAAGGGACGGCCCGGCGCATGCGCGGCAGCGGCTCCTTCCGCCACCGGGGGAGGAGGGCGGGGTGCGGTGTAGGGGGCTCTGACGTCGCGTGGCAGCGGGCGGGGTTTGTAACGGCCTCGGGGCCGCCGCAGCGGAGGTTGCGGGTCGCGCCTGGCTCCTCGGCGGTCATTGCACTGAGCTTCGGGGCTGTGGCGGTCCTCAGGTTAAAGCAGCTGTGCTGGGGGTACGAGAACGTCCTGTGTGGTTTTTGTCAGTTCTTTGCACCCGAAAGGCTTGTCGTGAAAATGGCAATGCTTTCTGTGCGTTTTTGCGCTGCTAACTCAAGAGTGCTGGTTCTTAGAAAAGAATGCAGTTAGCTCTGCCTCGTTGTGCTAAAATCACGAGTGCACATACAAGGCCTGCGGCCGTCCTGCGTTTGTGAGAGCCTTGTGTAGAGCGGTTTTTTAATCTGTAATATAGTTGTTGTTGAATAAAAGTTCAGCAGAAGGAGGAAGCACTGCCTCTTGTCTCATTCTGCCACCAGCATTATCACCGTCTCGGGCTGCAGGTTCCTCTTGCACCAGCACTGTGGCTCTGCTCCTTGTGGTCCCAGCCCACGGCCGGGCCTGCATCACTCGTGCCTCCCAGCAGCAGCCTTTGCTCACCTCCTGCCCACAGAGCTGTCGGTGCTGTTAAGGTGAGGCTCTGCATCGAGGTGGCTGATGTGAACTCGCCCTTGGCTGCTGTCCCTGCCGTAGCAATGGTTGATTCTGTCAGTAAGGCAGACGGTGTCAGCAGCACCTTTTGGCATGGTTGGACACGTTAGAATTTAAACTCCGATTTTTCCAGTAAAAAACACATTCATCAGTTTGTGTTCTGGTTTGTAATGCCCTCCCTAGGATGTGCTGTGTACTGTTCCATTCCTGCTGCTTCTTTTTCACCATGTCTAATTTCCCCATGATTTCTCTCTCACTGATACTTGGGGTTTATTCTTTCATGTTTCTTCCTGCCTACACATCTGTCCTCAGCACTCCTGGATGGCAGCAGACATTGGGGTTTTTTGACACTGAATGCTATTAGGGAAGTTAAGATACCCATCTTAACCTCAGATGGATATCTGGCAAAGTTCAAATTATAGTTCAAAAGCACTGGAGCTTTCTAGTTAAATATTTCTTCTACTACTTCTTTCACCAAAATAATATGCTTCTTGTCTTTGTAGGTTACGTTCATGCAGTTTTGACTTGAAACAGGGACGTAACCATTAATAAAAGTATTGCTGTCTTCACACCCTACTGCCCTATGATGACATAAATTGTTAAACTGGAAATGTGAGTTTTCCTTTATAAGAGAAAAAAGCTTCATGATAGGAAGTAGGTAAGTTGGGCGGTGCCCAGAACAATTGTCCTGTCCTCCTGTAACAAAAACATTTACCTTACTTTTCAAGATGTGGCCTAGGTGTTTTAAAGCAAGAAGAAAGGATGCTTTTGTGGCTGGGACACTAAGTTTGAACTGAGGTCTAGATTCTGTTGCTGGCAAATTGTGCTGGTCATTTAGGAGTCAGTCTTGTAGAGGACTTGGAAGATTACACACTGTGTCCTGCCGCTGCTCCCCCAGAGCTGCAGTTTAGAGCCCCATCTGAGGGCCAGGCTGAGGAACGTAGCCTGGCAGGAAGGCCCTGGGTGGTGCTGCCCGCTCTGCCCTTCTTGGACTCTCCAAGATCCATTTTAGCTCTGCTACTCTGCAGTTCTACATGTTCTCGGGTGGAAGCTCCTGTAGCACATTTGTCTCATCAGCTGGGCTTCCATTGCAGGTGTTAAACATGCACAACTGAGCCTAGAGTTGGTCCTCTTTATAGAAACGACTTTTTTGAAACCACAGGCTTAGGATGTGGCTACAAGATGTAATTCAGTGCTTGATAGCTTTCAGAGGATCCAAGCCCAAACAGGAATTGAATGAGGGGTAATAATTTCTTTATTACAAATCTTTGAAGTATTTCACAATCCAGATAGTAGGACTTTCCTACTTTGGGTACATTGTCTCCTTTCAGCTAAAGGTTTGTAGAAAATAGAAAAATGATCAAACTTCATGCATTATTTTTCACTAAGAGCAATTGATTAGTAATTAAAACTAGCAGGATACCTGTTTTCTAAAGTGTTCTGCAGACATTGGGTAAAGATCCCTTGTAACTCAGAGCTCTACACAGATACAAGAGTTGTACTTTTCTGCCAACAGTATTACTACTTGTGAATGTGATTGTATTTGTTCTGGTTTATCATGGAAATGTGGAATTACTGAGATGTGTTCAGACCTTGAAGAATTTCTTCTTCATTGCCTAGAAATTAGGGCTTTTTGATGTATGGTGGATTGCACTGAGCTGGTGGAAGTGATGCAAATCCAGCTTTGTAGTTAGCTAAAGGAAGCATTTTTAAGTTGTACCTGAGAAGTGCTAATACTGAAGAGCAATACCTCTTAAAATTGGCACAGTTGCTATTTGATTTGGAAAAAAGTTTCATTGTTCAGAATCTGCATGCTGTGTTGCTGGGTTGAGGAACTGCGTGATCTCTTTCTCATCTCAGCATTTTCCTTCTCAGTTTAGCTGCATTGTAACGCTGCGTGCTAACATTGCGTTGTGAAAGCTAAAACCTTGATGCTCTGTGTCAAAGAGATAAGGAAGAACGCGTACCTTTAGAAGGGGAGCGCTGCTTTCTTTAAACTGAGGGCCTGCTTGATAATGCTGTTTGCTTTTGGTAGCTAACTTCGTCCAGATATGCTTCCAGTACTGAGATAAACTTCTAAGCAGGGTCCCAAATTCTGAGTATTTTGTTTAATTAAAAAAAAAAAAAAAAAAAAAAAAAAAAAAGTAAAATGGAAAGCTAGAGCTAAACTTCGTAGCTGTGTCTTTTGGATCTTCTTGGGGATGGGCAAGAGCACATTTGCAGTTTTATTTTAGTGACTATTTAATGAGCAATCTTCTCTCACCATTTCCTTTACTGAAACAGTGAAGGAGAAGTCATTTTTGCAGAGAAAAGAGAACAAAGGTAGCATCATCATTCTCAGGCAGCCTTGACATAAGGGAGGTGGTTAATAATGGTGTAATGTGCCTGAAGCAAACAAAGCAGCAGGTTTGTGTAGTGGCAGTTGTTTCTCCAGTGCAAAATGCAGCTGAGGGAATGGGAAGGTGCTGAGTACGGTCAGAAATAGTGCAGCAGTTTTCCCCTCATGTCTCAGGAGTGTGCTCTGCCTCCCACACCTCACTTGAAGAGAGCCTTGGCATGCACTGTCCACGTCGGAAGGACAGATGGACAGAGGAGGAGGTGCTGGAGCAGAGTCTGGGTGCAGAGCTGTGCTGGGAAGGCCCTGTCTGGAGGCTCAGCTGCTCTGGATCAGGACTGCTTAACTGAGGGGCATGCTCCCTTCATCAGCAGTTACAGCATTTCTCCCTAAAGAGCCAAAGTACTTGAAGCAAATATATTTGAGCATTATGCTGCTGTTCTGAGTACCCTCAAAGTGCCTCACAGTGACTGGTAATTGCTGTGCACTTCGGGAAACAGCAACATTACCATACTTCTATGCAAACATCTACTTTCTGACAGATTCTTAAAGATACAGAATGAAGGAGAAAAAAAAAAGCCGGGCAGGAAGGAAGCCTGGTAAGTGTCCTAGTCCATTATCTGCCCAGTGAGGATACTATGTCACCCCTGACCAAGATTTTTCAGGCATTTTCATAGATATCCTCAAAGGATGGCAGTTCAGTAATCTCCAAGGATCGCTGTTCCAGCATTACACTCTTCTTAGCTTGGAAATGTTTTTCCTAATGTCTGAGCTAAGTTCCTGTTCTTGCAGTTTCTTCTCATTTTATTCCCAGTGGAAGTGCAGGACATTTTCTTTTTTTTTTTTTTTTTTTTTTTTCTCCTTTCAACTACTTTTCTCCTAACAAAGTCATGTCTCTCTGCAGGGCCTGTGCTGGGGTCATTTATCCTGGTTCTGCGGAGCTGGCTCAGTAAGTGGGTCAGATAATGTGTTTCAGTGGGCATGATCAGATAATGTGTTTCAGATGGGCATTGCTGAACGAGCATGTATGTGTTATAACTTTGTGCCAGCATGTGTGCTGAAGTCTGCTGCTCCCTTTTCCAGGGCAAGTCACAACAGCTTGGTCGTGTGCTCAACATGGGCATGATGGTGTTCTGGACTTTCTTTGCTGCAGGGATTTTGCATGTGTATTCCCTTTGCAGAAGGCTGATGGTAGTGGCATGAAGATGTGGTACCTAAGAGAAAAAATGGATTTTTTCTGCAGCTGGCCAAGTAAAGGTCTACAGTGATGTGAGATTGTCCGTATGCAGGGCATAGATCTGTGTTTCTTATTCCTTGGGCATTGCTTACCCGTAAATATTTATCACAGGTCTCACTCCAAGCCCTTCAGCCATTTGTTGTAGTCCTGCAACTTTGGAATCAGTAGCCCAGCCTGCAGCTGGTTCTGAAATGTCAGCCTGCAGCTCCTCTAGCAGAGCCCTGCAAGCCCCAACAGCCCACAGCTAACTATCTCAGTTCACACAGGGAGCCAAAGAGAAGCATGAGGACTGGAAGTGATGTATGAAGTGGCAAAATGAGATGGTACCCGGATTCCAGATCTGTGTGAAACCAAGGTAGGGAGATGAACAAGATGGAGTAGTGACAAGATGGCCACTCTGGACCATCTCTGTTCATGGCCATTTGCTTGCTGAGCTCCTTTGTCCTGCTGCTAGGGCACCTCCTGTGCTTTGCCTACTTTTTCAAATCATTACATCAGTTGCAGAAGAGTCCAGGCAAATCTCTGCGGTAAGATTCAGGTGTGAGACCTGAGCTCTGAGGAAGGAGAAGACCTGCTATAGCAAGTACCTGGAGAGAAGGTTCAAGTAGAGGATCAAAGGGCTCTGTTTGAGGAAAGCTGATGACATCAGAGTAAAGAGGCAGGTGGAGAGCAAGAAGGAACAGATTGCAAAAGCTCCCAGGCAGTTGGACTAGGCACCTTGAAGCCCTGGCCTGGACAGAACCTGCATAAAACCTGCTTTGAGGTCAACCCATCACAATTGTTTGGACAAATCTAATCCACCATGAGGAGTTTACATCAATTCATGCTTCACATCACACACTGCTTTTAACCCAGTTTGTGGACACTAAAGATCAATTTATTTTATCATTAATCCCTCATTTGAGAAAGGAGCCAGCCAGCTTGCCCATAGCATGACATGAATTTCTGGGCAAAGCTGACCCCTTCTCCCCACCACAGCAGAGTTTTTCTCTCAGTTTGAAGGGATCACACTGCAATTAATAACTGCTTTATAGTACAGCTCTGACCTGTCAGAGGTGGGAAGTAGGCTTCTGCCTTTGTGTTTTGTAACTTCAGGTGTATTTTGTGGTGTCATTCAGTGCATTTTGGATTAGAGCTGGGAACGCAGTGTGGCCAAACCCAGCCTTTTTGGAGTAGGCCTGTGCAGCCATCCTTTAGAAGGCACTGAGTGAACACTGGTTGTTTCACCAGCACCTGAATGTACACAGTGGCTTGCTGCCACCAAGGGAAGGGCTATTTCAATCTCCTTCTCCTTTCCTTTCTGCTTTTCCCCCTTCTTCAGACCACACAATCCCAACTAAATTCCTCTGAAGGGTTTTGTTTGTTTGTATTTGCAGTGAGTTAGTTTGGGTGTCTCAGTGGCCTAGGTCTGCTCACAGAGCCACAGATAAGCAGCAGGGTGTGAGGCCCGGGTACAAAGGGAGTGTGCTGCAGCCTTGATAACATGTTAATTGGCCTTATGGCCTTCTGTGAAGCTCTTGGGAGCACAGTTCTGGAGGAATAATTACTAGTTGTTCTGCGGCTCTGTTTTACCCAAAAGGAAAAGGAGAGAAAAAAGGGCTGAGTATTGGTGAGAGGGCTGAAGAGCGATGACGTGTCTGGAGAGGTTGGGACCTGGGCCTGAGAAGAGGTCTGATGGAAAGAAGATGTCAAAAGGGGAGAGCAGACCCTCCTCTGGAGCATGAGGCACTTCATGAGAGCCCTGAGAGATACCTGAAGCAGGAGTTGGCATCTAACATATGCTGACAAAACAAGGCCCAGCTGCTGCGGGAAGTTCATGGGGGGTCTGTGGCCTTCCTGAAAACCTAAATCCAGCTGCCACTGCCACTACGTTGTCAGCACTGGATAAAACATTTTTGTGTCTTTTAAGGGCATCAGCTTTGCCTGGCAGAGACTCCCATAGCTGCTCCATGCCTCTTTCTAGGTCAGCTTCCTTCTTCTTGGGTTTCATGCAAGTCTGCTCAGAAGTAAAGCCAGGAAGAGGTGAGCTAGGCTGCAGTAAAGCAAGACTTCTCCTCTTTACCCAGATAACTACAGCATCTGGGCCAAGGGCCCATGCTGGCCATTTATCCTCTGGTATCCTTGGCCCCTCAGCAACTTCTTCCCACTGAACATATCCTCCTCCTCCGGTGCAGCCTCAAACCTGGAAGGGCAGGTCACACAAAAATTAGGTAAGACACCTTCTCTGATAGGAAGAAGGTAGAAGAAGACTTCTTATGGAAGAGGATTACGCCTTATCCCAGCACTATAGCTTTAGCTCAAAGTAAGGGCTTTAAAAACCAACTAAGGGCAAACTGTTCCATCATGGTCCCTGTTAAATATGCTGCTGCTTGAAATAGAACATTAACCATTAAACTGCCAGTGGTATTTAATTGCAGTATATGTATATATATATCACAGGTATAGTTAAAACTGGAGAGAGTAGAAAATAAAAAAATAACAGATACTCAATCTGTAATGTCCAAAGTTATCCGAAGAAAATGTATAGCATAAACACAGTAAGAAGCACTGTCATAGAATCATAGAATCACCAAGGGTTGGAAAAGACCTCCGAGATCATCCAGTCCAACTCTTCACCTACTACCAATATTTCCCCACTAAGCCATGTCCCTCAGTACAGCATCTAAATGTTTCTTAAACACCTCCAGGGACGGTGACTCCACCACCTCCCTGGGTAGCCTATGGCTTTAAGGTCACATGCACATGGGCACAGACTGGTTTCTACTAGTTTTTTTTGTGCTAGGTTTTTTTTTTTTTTTCTTCATACAAATGGTCCTGTTTCATCCAGCTGTACCTTCCAGCTCTGTGGCTGATGCTTCTGTGCTCTTTGCCTACATGGGCATGAATGAGTAGGTATGAGTACAATGAGCTTGCAGATTCCTGCACTTCATTCCCAACCTTCATTCCACCTTTCTTCTTATCACAGAATCCCCATGAAAGCACCAGGATTTGCCCCCTAACCCGAGCTGTTGGAGGAAGAACAATGGCTCCAACATATACTGTTTGTTTTATCAGAAAGTGAGGGTATATGTTAGGGTATATAGAAGGGTATATATAGGGTATATAGAAGGCAGGAATGCATAATTGGTCGTGCAGCATCCTTCCTTGAAGAAAAGACTGGTTGATACCCTGCACCCATTAAGCCCTGCTTTGACTGCCCTGCTGTGGTGCCCCGCTATGCCATGGAGCAAAGAATCATGAGGAGAGGAAAACACAGGTTAGGACATCTCAGGAGATGCCAAGTCCTTGTTAAGACAGTGTGGACATAGTGCAGCTTATAGTCCTTGGCTATCCCCAAGCACCTCTGGGCAACTCACACAATGTCTTTGATACCACCCAAAGGGCTGTAGAAAGAGCCCCACTGTTGGAGCAGAGCAGTGCATCAGGGGCACAGCCCCTCACCCAGATCACTGCTGGCAGTGGGCTCCTTACAGTTCTGCCCTACACAGGCAGTTCTGGTCTAGCTGCTCTTTCTATTCTGCAGGGGCAGATGACCAGTGCTGCAATGACCAGATTCTGCTGCAGGTGGTGAAGCTATTGGAGCCCTGCTAGGACATGCAATGGCTCCATGGAGTGAAGGAAATGCAGTCAGTTCTTCTCCCTCAACCTGAGAGACGAGGTTCTTGTGCCCTATGTAGGCAGCAGGCACAGGTGGCAGGGGAAATATGCCTTGGTTTTAGAACAGGCAGTCTGTGGGCTAAATGCAGCCCTTTTGCTGGGATGCAGAATCTGAAGCAATCAGGTTAAATTATCCTACCCATCTGCTGAGCGTGGTCTGGCCCAGAGCAAGGTGAGGTGTCTCAGATTACCAGAGCTCCCAAGTTACTGCCAGCAGTTGGGGCTCATCTGCCATGCATGCCCTCAGCAATGTGTGGTAGTCTGAAGCACAGAAGGTCGGAGCCCATTGCAACCACTCTGCAAGAACAGGCTGGACCTGGAGGTCTGTGTGCTCCATATCATGAGGATGATGCACTGAAATGCTCAGATACATCTCTATCTCCAACATCTTCAAAAATATGTGCAAGCAACAGGATGATGCACAAGCTCTTTTCTTCATTCTTCTCCACAAACATATTTGTACAGCTAATGGAATCCTCCCATTATAAATGAATAAATGATGCCCTGAGTGTGGGGTAAGACCAGCCCCTAGGTCTCTCCTGGCTCTCCCCTGCCTTTCTTCCATCCAGTATCATAACAGTGATATAAAGCCTTTCTTCCTGCTATGAACAAGGATTATCGTAGCCAAGGCTACATTATACCCTGTGTCAACTCAAATATCAGGATAACCAATTAAAACCAATTACCTTCTCCATTTCCCAGCTCTTCCCTCTGTGTCTTTCAGCTATTTTCACCAGGAAAACCCAATTCTCCTAACAAAAGAATCTTGTTCTCCATTTACCTTGAGTAGGATTGTGTGTCAGTGCTACGCCTGTCTGCTGCTGCCTGGAGAGCAGGGTCAGGGTGCTGACAGGGACTTTCCACCCAGCCACATCCCTGCCTGTCTGCATCACTTTGGGATGGAGCCAGAGGGAGGTGGCTGGGGGCAGTGGTGCCAAGATGCAGTCCCAGGCACTACCACAAAAGCTACTTATAACTTGTCCTCTATGTGCCGTGGTGATGAGATAATAGCATAGCTAGGCAATAAAATATAAAAAAATAGTTTTGCTAGGCAAGCTGTATTTTTTCCCCACAGATATCTCTTGGCTTCGTCATCATTGCATCATTGCTGTGATCTAATAGGAAACCCCCCTTTTCTTTTTCTTCCAGGAAGTGTCTCCTTAATTCCTATAAATAGGAAGACATTCAGTACGTGAGACACATACCGAAACAACATAAAATGTTGGCAGCAACAACCAGCCTGTAGAGAAGAGGGCCATAGGCTGGAAGCCAGCCACTTGGACCATGGCTCAGCATGTCGTCATTTGGAAGAGCCACCTCCACCAGTGGCAGTGTTGGCCATCTGATGGCTCCTCTTTCATGGGTTCTGGTGGCCTGATTGTGAGTGTGCTGGTCCCTTATGCTGACTTCCACACGACTCTCCATGTGTTTTGTATGGGCACATTGTCATTTTGGTGGACCGAGTTTGGGGCACTCAGCAGAGTCCACATACCCCCCTTAAATCTCGTAAGTTTTTCTAGAAGCAGCAGGGATTGAAACATTTCTGTAAAATCCAATAATAATCCACAAAGGAACGAGTTTCTATAAGTAGCAGCATTCTTAGAGAGCTGAGCAGAGAATTACAGCTGTATGATGCCATTTAGAGAAGGTTGGCTCAAGAGCTTTATAGCTAATTAATGCTCTCTGCAGTCCCACGTGCTTTGCCACAGCAGCGTGCTTGCAGGGGTATATATACATATTTCACTTTTTGTTCCTCCATGAGCATCTGTGGCAGCTGCTTATGGCACCTCATTCTCCTTTGCAGACCTGTAGTATGCAACCTGTGTGTGGAAGGGAGGCTGAAATCTCTTGGGATTCCGCTGTCCCCTTTCTTCTGGCACAGGAAGGAGATGCTTTGTTCAAATGTGCAATGTGATGGCACTTGGGGTCAGCCTTACCTCTAAACCAAGATGTCCAAATTTGTCAAAGTTCTTTTTGAGGATGGCCAGCTGCATGTCCACACTGCTGGGGATGGGATGTGATGATGTGTATAAGTGCAAAGGAGCATGCCCATGGGCTCAGCAGTTGTGAGAAGCATCACATCCATGCCCATACAGAGTCCCGGGCTGGCAGAGCCCTCTGTACCCCTCCGGTGCACCTCTGCTCCAGCAGGGACACTCAGAGAAAGGGGCCCAGACGGCTTCTGAACATCCCCAAGGAAGAGACCTCACAGCCTTGGACAACCTGTGCCAGTGCTCCAGCAACGCACAGCACAGCAGTGCTGCCTGGTGCTCAGAGGGAGCCCCTGTGCTCTAGTTGGTGCCCATTGCTTCCTGTCCTGGCACTGGGCACAACTGAGGGGAGCCTGGCTGATTCCTCTTGGCACGTTCCCTTCAGGTATTTATGAACACTGATGATGTCCCCCTGAACTCCCTCTTCTCCATGCTGAGCAGGCCCAGCTCTCTCCACCCTTGCCCACAGTAGAGGTGCTGCAGACCCTTCAGCACCTGATAGCCGTCTGCTGAACTCTCTCCAGTACGTGTCCATGTCTCTCCTATACTGGGAGGCTGTAAACTCGACACAGCACTCCCGGTATGGCCTCAACAGCACTGAGCAGAAGAGAAGGATCACCTCTCTCCACCTACTGGTGATGTTTTGCCCAGTGCAGCCCAGGACTCCCACGTCCTTTTCAGCTGAGGACTTCCCGGAACTGCTACTCCCACTGCCAGCATGTGGACAGTGACTAAATAAACCCAATTAGATTTTTAACTTTCCCAGCACATGAGCTCCTATTTTAGCAAGATGACGTGCTCCTGGGAGGCTCAGGCACTGACAAAGCAGCTGCCTTGCTGGATTTCCCCTCCCGCTGCTGACAAAAACCACTGCTTCCTTCCCATGAAGTGGGTGGGAGCATCTGGCCTCCTTCTGACTGTGCTGTCACCTCTCACCATCGCCTTTCCCAAGGCACATGGGCAGCACCTAGAGGCATCAGTAGGGGATGAGGTCCAGGAACAGGGTTTTGAGGCTCTTGCTGGCATATGGCCATCCTGCAGAGCAGTGCTGTGGATGCTGGTTCTGCTCTTGGCAGGGAGAGCTGGCACATAGTCCTGCCTTTGGGATGCACCTTGTCTCACTGCTCTCACTGGTTCCTTGTTCCCTGGTTTTCAGCAATCCAGCTGGTGGCAAAGGCAGCTCTGCAGGACTCCCAGTCCTACTCCTCAATGCACAGGCTCAGCCCACAGGCTGCTGCTGCAGTTCTGCGTTGAAATGCATGAGGATATCCTGCCTGGTTCCAACCCCCATACCAGTCTGTATAGATCACCTCACCTTTGCAAGGCTTTTCCCAGTTCCATGCCAAGCATCTCTAGTGCTTCAGCCTTGCTATGACAGGAGCTGCAGGACATGTGTTGTTTCTCACAGCGACCTCCCCTCACTTCAAGGCAATGAGTGACTTCTGCCTGCCTTGCACCTCCTGGAACAAGACAAAATGACAGATCTGACTCTCTCCCAAAACTCAGATTGGACTCTGCTCAGCGTTGGGGCCTGGAAAAGAAATTAATGAGACAGGCATGCATCCCACAGAAACTATGCATATAGCTGTGGAGCTGGCGAACAAGGTGTCTGGGAGGTAGCTGGGGGTGTTCAGGCTGGATACAAGAAGGCCAAGCAGGGTCTTACTGCTGGCTATGGCTACTGTCTGGTGGGAAAGGGAGGAGCCAGCCCTGGCCATCATTACCTTCCACCAGGAAGTGAGCAGGTAAGAGGTGGTGCAATTTATGTTTCTGACGTTAGGCAATGTGTGAGTTGCTCAGGTGTCTGCAGATGGTGCCAGCAGCACCCTGCACAGTGCCTCAGGCTGCAGCAGGCACTGCTGTTTGAGGGTGTCTGCAGGATTCCTCTTGTTCCTTGGACCTGCATGGCGTGTCATGACTGCCCGCTCCGAGGTCTCACCTGTGCTCGCACCAGTGTCACTGCCTCCAGCCTGTTCTGGGCCAGAGGATGGGGACAGCCCCAGTGCTGTGCAGTTCCTATTGGGTGGCATGAGTGGGAGCAGAGTGACGACAGCCCTGGTGTGTCTGTGCACGCATCTGCCTGCCCAATTAAAGCCTGATAATTAGGATTGCCATTCTCTTTATTTCTAATTATGAGGTAGTACTTGATTTTAGAAGGCAAAAAGAACACTGTAATTACCTTGTAAGAATACTTGGTTATTAGATGGCTTGTGACACTGCAGAGACCCCTACCTCCCTCAGCACGACAGCACCAGGGCTGGATGGGCCCTGGCACAGCCCCTGGCACGTGTGAGCAGGGTGATGTAGGAGTCCCATGGCTGCCCTGACCCTCCTGGGAACCAACCATGGGGCTGGGACAGTGTCAGGGTTGTTCTGAGCATATGAGTGTTGGCTCCATGCAGAGTGGGAGCACTCATGACAGCCTCGGCACAGCTGTGGTGGAGCTGGGAAACCCAAGCAGGAAATAACAGCAAAAAAAATGCTTGCAAAAATAAAAATGCTTTTGATGTGGATAGAGGTGTTTATAATACTTTGGATTTTTTAATGCGGAAACTCAGAAAGCACACTTGGTCAAAACAGCATGTCGTGAGCTGTGAGAGATGTGCCAGTCTCAGGACGAGAGGAGCAGGCACCGTTCGCCTGATGGATCCCAATGCTTTCCTGGAATTACCAAAGGAATAAATGATGTCAGCCATATAAACTCCTGGGTGGTCACCTGAATCTTTGTGAACACTATTCATCATATCCCAAACCATCTCATTTTATGCCTCTACAAGTTCTGGTGATCTCATAATCTCTTTTTCGGCACTATAAGTAATCACTAGCACACAAAAGACATTCTGGATTTAATTTCCAATAGGAAAATATGGGCTGTTCAGAGTGTGCCCAGTTCAGTGTGGCTCTGTGGAGGAGGACGAAGTGCTGCTGCCTTACTGTGCGGAGGTTTGATAAATTATTGGGTATATTGACTTTCTAAGGAGGACTTCCTAAGGAGCGTCTCTGAAATGAGGCTAACTTGTGTCTAATTTGTTTATCTGTCTCATTTGTTTTGAGCTAACTGGTGTGCTATCTGAAACAGGGAGGCCATCCAAGCCAGGCAGAACGTGGGGAGGACACAAGCTGTGCTCTAGCCTCGTCTTCCCTGAGCTGCTCTGAAGGCCATGGAAGGCAGTGGCAGCTTTTTGGCTCCTCTCAGGAAAACAAAGATAGAGCATGTGCTTTGTGAGGGCTGAGAGCCGTCCACAGGAAGGCTGCGGAGGGCAGTGTGGAGGCAGACGACACTGCAGGAGGCCTCATGCAGGCAGCAACACATTGCAGCCTAGCTCCAGGGCCAAACTGATGGCTCTGGTTCATCCTAAAGGACGATAGCACCAAAAAACATGCCATGTTGTACTTTTCCCTTCAGCACCTTATTATTAAAAGCAACTTCTCTTTTCAGCTCAGGTGAGTAAGACTGCTAAACTTTACCATAACTTCATTGGTTCAGTGTTGTTACCAATATTTATTTACAGAAATCACGAAACCCCAGGATGGCTGCAGATGGCAGGGCCCTCTGTGCTCCTCTGGCACACCTCTGCTCCAGCAGGGACACTCAGAGAAGGGGCCCAGGCCCTTGGACAGGCAGCTTCTGAACATCCCCAGGAAGGAGACCACACAGCCTCTGTGCAACTGTGCCAGTGCTCCGGCACCGCACAACATAGCAGTGCTGCCTGGTGCTCAGAGGGAGCCCCTGTGCTCCAGTTGGTGCTCGCTGCCTCCTGTCCTGGCACTGGGCACCACTGAGGGGAGCCTGGCTGATTCCTCTTGGCACGTTCCCTTCAGGTATTTATGAACACTGATGATGTCCCCCTGAACTCCCTCTTCTCCATGCTGAGCAGGCCCAGCTCTCTCCACCCTTGCCCACAGTAGAGGTGCTGCAGACCCTTCAGCACCTGATAGCCGTCTGCTGAACTCTCTCCAGTACGTGTCCAGGTCTCTCCTATACTGGGAGGCTGCAAACTCGACACAGCACTCCAGGTATGGCCTCAACAGCACTGAGCAGAAGGGAAGGATCACCTCTCTGCACCTGCTGGTGATAGTTTGCTTAAATCAATGCTCTTCACCAGAGGTCTTAAATGTTTTTTTTGGTCTTACTGCACATGTTCGTCATCAATTCTGAAATATGAGGAACTCCCAGAGCAGCTTTCTTTCCTCAAGTTGCCATGGTTTACCACACGGTTCCACTTGCAGATGGCTGCTGGGAGCACCGCCTGCTCTGGGACATGACAAGAGCAGTGTGAGCAGCCCTGTGCTGCTCCTGAAGGCGGGCTGGGGTGAAGCTCCATAGAGGGACCTTGGTGGTGTTCTGGTTTCAATAAGAAAATGCCTTAAGAGAAAACATCACAGGGCAATGGCAAGTGAAGCTTCCTGCCCCTTCTGTCCCCATCCCCATACTTGACACAGAGGACACAGAGTAATGCTGTGCTCAGTTTTACAGTCTAAACATGGACTGATACAACCTACTGGTGTCTCCTTAGAAAGCTCTCTTGGCTTGTATCCTCAGCTCAGCACGGTTACAGCAGTGTGCTACTATAACCAGAATCTTGTGGCAAATACTGAGATCAGCCCCCACTTTTTTTTTTTTTTTTTTTAACCCATGGAAGAACAACACAACACAAGGATACAATATATTCTCTGATGAAAGCACCTTTTGCATACTGGCTATAAAAAAATTGTTCACCTTTCTCTCTCTTTAGGGAACAGAAGATGAATCATTGCATTTTCTACTGCCCAACCCAGTTTCTTTTCAGATGTAGAAAAAAATACGAGTATTCTTAGGCTCAGTAACTATATCTGGCATTGAAGCAGTAAGTGTGGGACTCAGCATGGCATGTCCACAATTACATTCAGCAATAGCTCAGCAATGGTGTGGATGTGTTGGGTCCCCAGCAGCATCCTCTGCTCCTTGGCGCAGAGCTGTGGGCTTGCGGGCTCCAGCCCCACACAAGGGACTGCTCCAACAGCTCCATGTACTTCTTGTGTTGGTGGCCCCCAAACTGGACACAGTACACCAGGTGGGGTCTCACAAGAGCAAAGGAAAGGGGCAGAATCACCTCTGGTTACACTTCTCTAGATGCAACCCAGGATATGGTTGGCCTTCTGGGCTACAAGTGCACGTTGCTGGCACATATTAAATCTTTTATCAACCAAGACCCCCAAGTCCTTCTCCTCAGATCTTCTCTCAAGCCATTCTCCACCCAGCCTGTACCTCTGCTTGAGATTGCCCTGACCCAGGTGCAGGACCTTGCACTTTGTTTTGTTGAACTTCATAAGGTTGGCATGGGCCCACACCTCAAGTCTGTCCAGGTCTCTCTGGATGGCATCCCTTCTCTCTATTGTGTCAACTGCGCCACTCAGCTTGGTGTCATCTGCAAACTTGCTGAGAACGCACTCAATTCCACTATCCATGTCACCTACAAAGATGTTAAATAGCACCAGTCCCAACACCGATCCCTGATGAATGCCACTCATCACTGTTCTCCAATTGGACACTGAGTTGTCAACCACAACTCTCTGAGTGCAACCATCCAGCCAGTGAGTGGTCCATTCACCAAATCCATTTTTCTCCAATTTGGCCACGAGGATGTTGTGTGGGACAGTGTCAAATGCTTTGCATAAGTCAAGGTAGGTGATATCAGTTGCTCTTTCTTTATCTGCTGACAGTGTAACTCCATCACAGAAGGAAGTGTTGATCTGAGGGCTGGATCACTGGACTGAGGCCTGTTGAATGAGGTTCAACAAGACCAAGCACGGGGTCCTGCACTTTGGTCACAACAACTCCATGCATTGCTACACCCCATGCATTGGCTGAAAAGCTGCACAGAGGAAAAGGATGTGGAGGTATCATTCAACAGCTTCTTGAACATGAGTGACAACAGTGCCCACGGGGCCAAGAAGGCCAACAGCATCCTGGCTTGTATCAGAAATAGTATAGCCAGAAGGAGCAGGGAGGTGGTACCTCTCTACTCAGCACTGGTGAGACCACATCTTGAGCACTGCATTCAGTTTTTGGCCCCTCACTACAGGAAGGACATTGAGGCCCTGCAATGTGTCCAGAGAAGGGCAACAAAGCTGTGAGGGTTCTGAAGCACAAGTCTTATAATGAGTGGCTGAGGAGCTGGGATTGTTCAGTCTGGAGAAGGAGGTTCAAGAGAGACCGTACAGCTTTCTACAGCTGCTGAAAGGAGGCTGTGGTGAGGTGAGGGTTGGACAGTGATAACAGCAATAAGATATATATAATAGATAACAGCAATAAGAGGTGTTGGCCTGAAGTTCCAAGCTCAGATTGGGTATTGGGAAACATTTCTTCTCAGAAAGAGTGATGAAGCATTGGTACAGGCTGCCCCAAGAGGTGGTAGTGTTGCTGTCCTAGAAGCATTTAGGAGACATGGAGATGTGGCACTGAGGGACATAGGCTAGTGGGCATGGTAGGAGGGCCTAATGACTGGGCTGAATCATCTTAGCGATCTTTTCCAACTTCAGTGATTCTCTGATTTTCTCTGAAAGGCACTGAAAGACCCCCGCTGATCTCCTGAAACCAGAGGGCGACCCCTGGGACAGGCAGGTAGCTCTGAGGACTGTGGCTCCTTTCCTACGCCCAGCAGTGAGATGAGAGCAGTGTCCTGAGCGCACCTCCCAGTGCAGCTATCATCAACATGCTGCAGACAGCTCTGAACTAACAATAAGAGAAATGTGCCCAGGTCCCATTTGCAGGGCTCTTGAATGCTTATTCTGCTTGAATGCTCGTTCCCAGCAGCTTTGCATGTCATTTTGCTTTAGTGCATTGCTTCACACCTATGACAGGTTGAAACATCAAGGGGTTTATTATCTGCACAGCTCCTCTGTTTATGCAGAGATTGCAATTTTGGCAAGAAATAGCTTTTGCTGGTTCTTTGCAAACCTTCATCTCCAGCCATGCAGAGGGTGCCTTTCCCAGGAGCCCTCCCACACGCATTAGCTCAGAGCTGCCTGCTCCCAGGAATACAGACTTATAAGCACAGGCACAAGTCAGGATGCAGGGACAACTCCTCCAGCTTCAGCCACCAAACCAGGCTGACTTATGACCCTGTGGTGCATGCAGCCCAATCCTAGGGGCAGACAGAGAGCAGAAGGGAGCTCCCCATTGGTCTCTTCCACCTGCAGTACCAAACCCATTTCAGCACCTTGGCCCCTTCTGTTCTGTGGCTTGATGCTGAAGAATGCTGTCCAGAGGCCACGACGCTCAGTAACATCTCTGAAGCTGGAGATGGTGTTCGATGCAGGGATTCTGACATCCTTCCCCTGCTGCTTGACCTGGCACATCACACGCTTGCCATCATGAGACAGATAATGATTCTGACCTGCAAGTTACACAAAAATAAAGACTACAAGTATGCCTGGATAGAAAGCACATGCTGCTTCTCTAAGAGAGCTTGAGGGAAATGGCATCTCCAGGCAATTGTCCCAAGGCTGTGTGCCACCGAAGCTGTGTGCCAGATGGGGCTGCCGTACACTGACCAACAGAGATGTAACCCCAGAATGGTGCCAAGTCTCTGGGGGAATTTTGCAGACTGACTGAATATCTGCAGTGAGTGCAGCTCTCCCAGCATGAGCTCTGTACACCACTGTGGAGCCCCACGCAGCACATGCTGCCATTACCAGCAGCACAGCCATCTCCTAAGAGACTTTCCTCTATGCTCAGATAATTCTGCCTCTTCTGGAAGTTCTGAGATGTGAGCAACCCTTCCCTTGGTGTACATTACTCAGCTCCGCAGCAGCTTGGGTTCCACCGCAGGGCTGCAGCCAAGGCTGGGAGGGACAGACACCTTCACCAGGAGCCATTCACCAACTGCAGGAGCTTAGGTTTTCCACCAGTAAGAAAGCAACATTTTCATCCTTCAAAAGGTAGATTGTACCTCTTGCTGCAATTTGCCACTGCACCACTTTGTAAGAGCCAAAAGCCTCTTGTTTTTTGCTGTTTGTTTTAGTTTTATCTTTCACAACATACAGCATTAGCATAAGGAGTTTAAGCCTCTTGCACCCTGGAAGTCCTGGCTCATTCCACACAAAAGAAAAGACGCAATTAATGGGAACCTACTATCACAAAAGAGTACTGCCATTCTTTCTGGAGAGCTAACAGCTGAAAGAAAAGTGTATCACCAGATCATAACAAACGTTTCTTGAATCAGGAAAAGGTCATCCATCTCATTCCTCCTGGATATCTTATTTCCTCTTGAAAAATATTTAATGGATTCTTAGTTTTAGTTGTTAGGAAGTGTGTGATGGAAGCACTGCTCTGCGCATTGCACGTGGCTTCAAGTCTGATCCAATTCAATTCACACTGCCTCAAAAGGATTATTTTATAAGGTTTAAATTACATTTTGCAGTTCCTTGTTTTGAGTAATGTTTTAATCAAACATTTCAATTAAAAGATCTCTGTTATGAGTGGAAGTCCCTCCTGGCAGCCCTGCAGACTCCAATCTTCACTCAGGGAAGTTTCTTCTGAAAAAAAACAACAAAAAAAAAAAACAACCCACAAAAAAACCCAACAAAACTTCCTGGCTGAAACCAGCACAGCAACATCTTTTCCATTTCCCTTTGTTTCCAGTCCCAGGGAGTTACTGGGATGCAGAAGCTGACTCAGGAACAGCTGTAGGTCTTCAGAGGTGTGAGGCACAGCCTTGTAAGGCTGTGAGCTCATTGCAATGAGCTTTGTTGGGCTTTGTTGGGCTTTGCTACTGTGCTTGTTACAAGCCACTGCCCCTCTGCACACCTTCTGCCACCACTGACTGTTGACATGGGCATGAATTCTAGTCTTTCACTGTACTTTCAGTCAGGATCATTAAGCAAGCCCATAATGACTGCAAGGCATCTTGGGCCCATCTTGTACATTTCCTTTGGTTTGGAACATGATGTACTGTCAAAATATTATCAAAGGACTCCACTGGAGATATTTTCAGTTGTCACTTACGTTTATCCCACCTTAGAACAACTTCCCAGTGCATCCCAACTACCAGCACCCTTTCCTCCCCCTCGCTGAAACTTTATCCAACCTTTCCTTTTCATAGAATCATTTGATTTGGAAGGGACCCTTACAGGCCATCTGGTTCAACTCTCCCAAGATGAGCAGGGACAGCTACAGCTAGATCAGGTGCTCAGAGCCCCTCCAGCTTGACCTTGAATGTCTCCAGGGATGGGGCACCCACCATCTCACTGGGCAACCTGTGTCAGTGCCTCCCCATCCTTTTCATAAAAAAACCTCTTCCTTACATCCAATCTAAATCTCCCATCTTTTAGTTTGAAACCATTTCCCTTTATTCTATCACAGCAGACCCTGCTAAAGAGTGTGCCCCCTTCTCTCCTGTACCCCTCTTTCAGATACCGAGAGGCTGCTATCAGGCTTTTCTCCTGGCCAATTCCACCCCTCTCCCCACATCTTCCCACTGCACCTGGTGGCAGGGCAGCCAACCCTGACCACAGCAGCCCCTCGATCCTCACCTCCAACTGTGCACAGGGCGCTGCTGTAATGCTGTGGGCAGCCCTGGGCTCCTGCACACTGCAGCTGGGAACATCAAGGCTGATTTTGGTTTTACTTTTCAATCACATTGAGAATCTCTAGCCTTGTTTATACTGTGGATCTGAGAGCAAGGAAGAATTATTCCTTCTGTGTGCTACATCACTGTAATGGCCATTGAAGCAAAAACCCTCTTTGCTGAGCGACCCCTCGGGATAATCATTTCCTTCTGCAATAATAGAAAATATGAGAGCATTGAACCACCAATGACATTCCCCAGCACTTGTCAGGCACTGGCAGCTTTTTTGTTTAAGAAAAATCAGAGTCAGTTGGGAGCTTCCTTTAAACCCTCATTTGTGCAACGCTCTCTGTTGCCTTCAGTCTGAAAATATCCTTTCAGATACCCATCCAGCCTTAATTAGGACCTGAATTTCCAATGGAGATAGGCCATATTCTTTCTAAAAATTCTCATTTCACAAGGCCACATGCGAATAGTTCCTCAAACCCTTCACAGTCCTGCAGAATGGAGGAACAACCTCCCTTGGTGCACTGCTCTGATCTCCCTCACCGCCGTGCGCCGATGGTGGGCAGTGTAAGCTCCAATATGCTTTGTGGTTGGCTTCCTGCTGCTCACTTCCCTTTCTCTCAGCAGTCTTCTTACTTCCTTTTGTTGTGGGCTTGTTAAGAGAAACTTCTTTGCTCACCGCACCAACGTATGCGTTTGGATTCTTTGTAAAAGAATTATTTAATTCCAGAATATATGACACCACAGGCTTATCCTCTCTAACGTTTAAAAGCAAGCTGTTCCTACAGCCCCAGCCATGCCACCTTCCGTTTTGCTGGGGATCCAGCACATAAATAACTCTGAATTATTAAAAGAGACTGGAAGAAGATCAAGAGTACACAAAATCTGCTATACAAAATTAGGCTTCTTTACTATTACTGGTGGGCAGCTGCAAGTAACACACATCCTCATGCTGTGGCAGGTCAGCACTAAAGCTCCATCTGTGCCAGAACTGCAGGCTGACCACCAGCTGCTTCATCTTGGAGGAAGTCACTTGCTACTAACGTTCACTGCTTTAGGTAATGGGTTTGTACTTCTGTTTTCCTGCTATGAAGAGCTAACAGCTTTGCTGCAGGAACTGACTCCTTTTCACTCTCACAAAAGAACCTGTCACCCCTTCACAGCTGAAACTGGTGAAATTAGCAAGACATTGTACTTCTGCATGGAACTGTTTTTTAATATATGCTGAACCCATCTTTCTACCACAGACACATGGCAGGATGAGAACATCAGAGCTGAACGGTCTGGATTCACACAGAAGTACCTTATGTCTCCCAGTCTGGCTGACATCTCATTCAGAATCAAACTTCTCCCTACTTTGAACGTTATTGTGAAACCAAGTAAAGGAACAGTGTTGGGTCTCAAAAAAACACACATACAGATGTCTTGCTGAGGTCTGGTGTTTTCTGTCTGAAGCACACAGCTCTGCTACCTCTGGACAGCCAAGGACACATTAAGCAACCAGGGGCAATGGCACAGCAGTGTCTTTGGTCAGAGAAACTGTCCCTGGTTAAAATGCTGCTTGTGGGCATTCCAGAGACAACCTCACTGACCTAGAAGGGTTCTCCAGCTCCTCTAGGGAGCAGGGGTGGAAATTAAACATGCTGAAGCTAAATGGCTTAACATTAGCAGCAGAAAAGCTTAGCTACCCTGTACCAGAAGGTTAAGCTATAGTGAGCCTTTTAAAAGCGTTCAGTGCAATGGACAAGCACCATATTGCACAGCACTGGGTTGGGGATCAGTCTTCCTCCCCACTGTGTGGCTATGCAGCCAGCAGGAAGCCTCAGCCTAGATCACAGAATTGTAGGGGTTGGAAGGGACCTCCAGAGATCATCGAGTCCAACCCCCTGCCAAAGCAGGTTCCCTACAGCAGGTCGCACAGGTAGGCATCCAGGCAGGTCTTGAACATCTCCAGAGAAGGAGACTCCACCACCTCCCTGGGCAGCCTGTTCCAGTGCTCCGTCACCTCACTGTAAAGAAGTTCTTGCGCATGTTTGTGCAGAACTTCCTATGCTGCAGTTTCTGGCCATTTCCCCTTGTCCCGTCTCCACTCACTACTGAAAAGAGTCCGGCCTCGCCATTCTGCCCCCCACACCTTAGATATTTATAGACCTGGATCAGGTCCCCTTTCAGTCTCCTTTTCTCAAGGCTGAACAGACCCAGTTCACTCAGCCTTTCCTCATAGGGGAGATGCTCCAGGCCCTTCACCATCTTCGTGGCCCTCCGCTGGACTCTTTCCGACAGTGAAGAAGTACACCTCTATAATTAATACTATGAGTAGCATTCATTTGAAGATTGCGGTTTTGCAACCTACTCAAGCTCCAAGACAAACTTGGATGCCAATCACAACTCCCCCAGCCAGTGCTAATGCAAAGTGCTGACTTCAACAACAATCACCAACCCAAAATCTCTCACCCTGAGACCCTATTACTGATAGCCAAGTATGAGGGCAGCTCTCGCTTTCAGTTGTAAACCGAACTATGGGGATAAGAAGTTTTTGGAGCACTTTCCTGCCACCTACCTCTCTAAAGTAGAGTTAGGTGACACTGGAGCACCATGAAAAGGCCACAGAATTGAGCTTCTGGATTTTCTGGATTCATACTGAATCCATCTCTTGTCATGAATGTTTCTGCATTTCTTAAAAGCAGATGTCATGGCAATTGCACTTGACAGCTTTAAAATGGTTTTTCTTTTAATTCAAATTACAGACTAGGCTACATAAGGGTAGGAAAAGATTCCTTAAGAAAAGTATTTTTGTTACGTTAAAACAGAAGAATAAACTGAGCAAACAACCTTTACTGCACCATTCAAAGAGTGGAAAAGCTTGGGTGCGACTTACCACAATGAGCAAGCAGCTCCTCCTCCTCCAGCTGAGCACTCATTTTACTCCAGGTAGCACTAATTCTTCTAAAGGTGATGAGGGCAAAATTATTCTCAATCATATCCACAAGATGAATGCAAGACCTCTGAACGGAGCTTAAACGTTACAGCTGTTTAGAACAGCTCTCACTTTCAACAGATTCCTTATATGAATTTTGAGGCACTTAAAGTTTTATCACCAGCAAACAGCTTCCCCTCTCTGAAAGTGTACTTTGAGTAAACATTTTCAGAAAGCTGGTACCTTGAGTCATCCAACAACTTTTAACTGTACCAATGAAGAAAGTAAAGCAACTTACCATAAGAAATTCAAAGAAAGGGTGGAGAACAGAGGCTAAATCCCAATTTCCAACATGTTTTCTTATCCACAGGGCTGCTCCTCCCTCTTCCATTTAGAATCTGGAAACATCAGCTTGCCAGGACCTTGATGAGATGTAAACTGGTAGAAATAAGGAATCACACCCAGTCACACTGCCAGCTACACACAAGCCTTACCAGTACAGGATTTGGCTAGCTCTGCTATCTGCTATCCAAAAGGACCAGAAGCAAGAGGCATGATAAATAGCAGGTAACTAACTGGGCTGTCAAAGATTGCTTCTGCAGAATCTCCAACTTGTATCTCTTTCCTTTGGGTGAAGTTTCCACGTGCCCACACTGTCATTCGAGAAGTGCCTCCCTCCAGAAAGGCATCACAGCAGGGGGACAACTTCTCTTCTGAGTGCAACATGTGGTTCTGCTTTAAAAGCTCTTCAACCACTGTTCCACCTGTTCAACCTGAGCTATCTAGACTGCAGTTTGTAAGCATTACAACCACAGTTCCTCTATCAACAGCTTTGTAGTATTTTAACTGCATGCCAACACTGCACTAAAGGTTTGATGGACTCTAAACCTTTTCTGCTCAAAGACTGTTTCAGAGCAGGAAACACTGCATGAAGCAACACCATCACATTTCAAGAAAGCCCTCAGTGTCAGAACACTGACTAAAAATACATGAAAATCTGCTTGCCATAGGAGGTAGCTGATTGTTCACACAGGAAATTATTTCCACTATTAAATACTGTGGATCATTTTCTAGCAGTGGAAGGCAGAAGATAAAGAATCAAGGGAGAATCTTTCATGGTATTTAAAGGATAGACACTCCAATGAGAAAAGGCTTTCAAAAAACAATCCAGAAATCCAGTGACCTTTTGTGTAAATGCTCCTTCATATTTAGCAATTAAAGATAAAACGAGAAAAACACTTATGCTATATTCCACTGGTGCCCATTTAGTTGCTTGCTTTTTTGTTTTTGGTAAAACTTTGATTTCTCCAGATACACGGAGTCATTGCACAGAAACATTAACTCACAACTTTCTTAAACAGTTGGATAAAGGTTTAAGGAAAAAAAAAGAGCAGCAATTCCAGGTCAAGCTATTTTATATAGCTTAAAGTTAAGCATTTGGAGAAGTAGTTCACCACACAGTTTGGAAGTGCTTTCAGCAGGCAACATCTCCATGAAGGCCTTCCTTAGAAGCCACCTGTATCTGCTATAGAAAAAACAATGATCCTTCTTTTCTGATAGCACACTCAACATCCCTGAAGGATTTTTTATCCATGGATTGCCAACTTGTCTTGTTTCCAGACTGGAATGCAACCCTTCGTTTTGTCAATGTAATCAATTACTGCTTTTTCCTCTTAACAGGTACTTTTATGTATTAAGGTAATCATGGTTTCTTCTCCTCACCACAAAAAAAAAAAAAAAAAAATTGGTAGTTGTGGATTATACAAATTCACCCCTAAAAATCCTCATTAACCTTTACCCTCCATATTCTTTCTTCCTTCCTGTTCCTCAACAGATTCTATTTTTTGTTACCTGTATCAGACAGTTCATTAACTTTCCATTCTGGGAATGGTTACTATTGTTCCTAGTTACCTTTATTTTAAACCTTAACCTATCCTACCCCTCTCTTCTACTAATCTCAATACTTAAATTCTGGGATAAGAGACTCAGCTGTTTCCATGAACAGAGTATCACACAGTGAATGCAATGATCAAAAGTGTTTTATCAAAAGTGTTCTAACCTTTTACTATTAAGAATAAAAACAGGAAAAAGCCTGTATTGAATTTTTAAGTTTGACCTGTATCTTAAGACCACCCCTATGCACAAAAGGTTAAGGCAATCCTGTTCCCTTTCATCTCATTCCTCCCAGGAGCAAGATGAACCTGGTGACACTAAGGTAGATTTCCACCCAAATATAAGGTACCTAACATTACAAAATACTTAGATCTCTGCTTACATGAGCAGCTCAATCAAGAAAATAAAAACACAAACCCTCTCTTTATGGTGATTACATAAATACTTCACAACAGGAAGATTGTAACAAAGTTTAACCATTTTCTAACAGCTTCAGCTCCTGACAGATGCGATATGATTTGAAGATTGTCTACCTTCCTGTTATTATTTCAGCTTTGAACTAAATATCCTTAAACACTGTAGTTATTCTGTGAATACCATCCACACAGACATCAGCAGGGACAAGGAAAGGAAGAACGCCATTACTCCATGGAGCCTTTCTATTGGCTGAGTTAGGAAGCCTGAACCTCCTGAATGCTATGGAGGCTCCTGCTCAGTTGTACTTCAAAGAGCTCAGAAAGGGAAGCTGTGGGCTTTCTACTGACTAAAACTGATCCAGAGGTCAGCTCTTTAATAACTGCATATGCATTTGGCCCAAAGTACAGAGACCGTATGTTTAAGAGCTCTCCAGGTTACCAGCCAGCCAGAAAGCAACAGCCACCTAAAAAGCTGCAAATGAGAGCAATCAGAAATCTGATGTGCAATATTCAGTGTCAATTCCCATGAAGTTAACTCAAGCTCAAGTGTGCCTTAAGATTCTCCTTAACAGAACTACTTCCATATTTAATCCATATATAACACTGCTGCTACTTTAAGAAGAGTGGAAAGAGATCACATGAAATCTACAAAGGTAGTTGAAAAGTCCATTCATAAAACTTTTATTCCACTTACATCAACTTAATACACATGTTCTGAACAGTTATGCTTGGATTGTTCATGAAAATTTCATAAGACATTAAACAAAGCTAGCCATCATCAAGTTATTTCCCTGTTAACTATTTTTACAGCACATGCATGTTAGGCAAGTATCAAAAAAAAAAAAAAATCACAAAAGCAAAAAACCTAAAAAAGTTAAATACATGGGTTTTTTTGTTTTACTGCTGTGCTCGATATACAGTGTCATTATGGATATCAAGCAATTCATTTTTACTGCATCTTTACTTGTACATTTGTTCTTAGGTTGCTTAAACCATTTAAATACAAATAAAATGTGTAGCAAAAATAATGAAAGCAACAGCAGGTAACTTTACAAATAATGGAATGTGAACCGTTTCTCTGTCCTTCTCTAGAGAAAGTTGACTGGATTATCAAACTGTCTTAAGGAACACTTCAGCTGCAATCAGATGTACACTTGATTGGCATATTCCACAGATTTCACATGTTTACTTGACATGCAATATCTATGGGACATAATTGTATTCACAGCCATGTGTGCTCCAGCTTGATTATTCATGCTAACTACACCTGTGGCTGCAACCGATTATCCCTTTTTTCCACCACGCAGACCAACATGCAAGCAGTCTTCCTCGCTTGACACAGAAAGCTGTTTTAACACTGGCCTTGTGGAAGCCACAATGTACCAAAAGTACTATGCCAAACATGTAAAACTCGTATAAAAATTTCACAACCCTATATTGGCCACCTCAGATGAAGACAGATAAGTTCCCCCAATGTTAACTGGCTCTATTCCCCTAATATTAAACAAAACCACATGGGAAATATAGAAATCCAAATAGAAGTAACATAAACCTGTCAAATCGTAAACAAAAACTATTTGTGGGACAGCATGGATGACAAATGGTTTACTGTGTAAGTTTCAGAATGAGGCAGACAGAAGTTGGAAGGCTGGTTAATTCTCCCCTCCTTCTCCTGCTTCAGCTTCATCTCCTTGGGTATCCGATGTCCACAACTGTTTGGGAAAGAAAAGAGTAAGTATTAATACCTAACATATTTCTCAACCAGCAATCATCATTTGGTAAGCTAGCTTTCTTGTTAATAATACTGTACAAGGTTATACTAAGTGCCATGGGGAAAAAAGCACATGCACAAATTGCTCTTTGCAGACAGCAGGAAAGGTGAATGGCCATTACTTCTACATGAAAATGCAGATCTAGTCCTAGATGACCTAACTCTACACTCCTTTAACGAGGAAGTCCATGACCAGTCAAAACCAAGGTTTCATATTCACATGGATAGGTATGTTATAACCACACGCAGGCAAGAGTCAGATAAAGAACAGATGCATACAAATAAGAAACTAACAGTATTTGTTTTCTTGAGACTTCAAGTGAGATTTACGCATCTTTCTGAAGGGAAAGTTTCTGCAAAGGCCTCTCATTGTGCCCTACAGAAGAGTGAATGCTACTTTTTCTTCAGAATAGACATCTTAAAAGATTTGCCTGCTTTGTTTTTAATTAAAAAAAAAAAAACAAAACAAAAACAAACTACACAGCACATTTCACTAAAATCACTATCCCTTGGCTACACATATAGACAGTTGCTTAAAGAGAAGCCTGTAGTGCCTCCAAACCTGGAGGGCAGAGAAAGGAGAAAAGAAATATCTGGCTAAATATAAAAAAAAATATATATATATATATATATATATATATATATATATATATATATGTTGTATACACCAAATCCTATTTTCAGCTCCATAAAACATGTTAAGGAGCCATATATCAAAGTTAAGCATCACTTAGGAAGCTAAATATCAGTTCCAAGGCAACACCTGGAGCATAGAAATCATTATTATGTGAACAAACTGTTACCAGCCTAATGCTGTTTGTAATCTCTCCCTGGAGCTTTAGCAGCCTTAACTGAGTCCTTCATGCTCTATGGTAGTAAGCAGTAAAACCCAAGAATAACTTAATTCTTTGTCTGCCCGCATTCTAGCATGGCTTGGGATCTACCTTATTGCAGGTCTCATATGATGCTTATAAACAAAAAAGAAAATGAGCACCAGAAACACTTCACCCTTTTCAAAAAATTATAGGACGATAGAGAATCTTGTGCAAGCCCAATAGCCTTGTTCTTACTACAAAAAACACAAAGTCATTGCCCTAAACACTCCTTACTAAAGATATTAAGCAACAAGATAGTCTACTTGAGACAGCAACACACTTGTCTGTTTCTAACCTCTACACTACATTTAAATCCATTACTTTATTTCAGCACCACTCCACACATTTCTAAGAAATGCAGGCAGAAGAGTTTAAGTCAGAAATTTATCAGATGCTTCATTTCTAAAACTTTACCTCTACAACATCTAGAGATACGTACGTACCTTTCTTTACTAAGAAGAGCCTGTCTGGTATAAGAATTCCCAACTGAGAGAGCAGAGTTTAAATAACCAGCTGGGAAGAGAAGCCTTCAGGGGAACAGGAATGGGCAAAGATATTCCCCAGAAACAAACACACAAGACAATTTCGTAACTCAGCAAAGATGAAATACCTAGCAATCCCAGTAAAACAAATTTTGATCTGCTATATTAAAAAAATCCTCTGAACACTTCTCTGCCTTCGGTCCCCAACAGATTTCTTCAGACAGATGAAACTCAGTCTAGAAAGAACTACCAACTGAGAAAGCTGCTACTGCACGCTCTAAAAGAGCCTACTGCACTGTCTAAAAGACAAGAGACTTGCATAACTAGCAGACCAGACCCTTCCACACTTAGGATATTCACTGCAGTCTTTGTCAGAAGTTACATCAAAAGTTGTGGAAGAAACAGGAATTAATGTAAGAGCAGTACTCACACAGATCACACAGGAGGTACCCATCTGACAGGGATATGGAATCTTGCAGCTACCTAGAAAAATCTCCCTTATAATAGAAACCTGACATTAACCATCAGGTCCTGCTAAGGTAACACACACGGTGTGGAAGCTCAGTCCAACTTTTGCTCCAGGACAAGGCAAAGCTCTCTTAAACTGCTATGGCCAGCTGCATGTTATTTTCACTACGAAGCTGGCAACTGAAGTTGCTTCTATTCTCTATTTCAGTTGATCTCTCATTTGAGGGACAGCAATCTCACCCAAGGGACAGTACACACAGAGTGAAGCCAATGCTGTCTCTGTCTCCCTTACAGAGGCTGAGAAATCTCTGCCATTTGTTTTGTAATCAACAGCTGGAACTATTGCAAGTAGTTCTCCAGAAATATATTATGTTGCCATTCGAGTGGAAGAGGTTCCAAGAAACAGGCAAATAAAGCCTTACAAACAGAAAATATGGCAGCTCCAGTTTTATGTAACTGAACAACTTCACTTTGGTTACAATAAGAAAAGTCCAGGTATTTGCAAAAGTCTCCAACACTCAATGCACTTAACATAGGAACAAGGAGTTACATCTGGCAACAAAAGAAGAGCCTCTTATTTTTTCTACTCTTGCTTGTAGTTCTCCCTTTCCTCCACAAGATGACTGGGAAGTGAACTATGTCATTAATTACAGCACTGCATGCTTGCTGTTGATCTAAACTGTCTTGTTTAGACATTTATCTTTGCTGTTTTTACAGTTCCAGGTAGGTTAAAAAACCAAGATGATGATTTTATTTACTATGACAGAGTGACAGCCCCCATCTTACACCACAGATAGCTGAGTCCAAGTAAAAAGGAATAAGACTGTCCTATGACTGCCCTGCAAACAGCCTGACTTACAACAATTCCAACTTCAGCTTCACTAAAGTTAAAAACCAGCCAGATATACAACAATAGGCCCTTAAATGGATTTGCTATGAAGTCTTCATACAGTGCAAGCACGCTGAACAAGTTACATGAAATCATACTGAATTTTCAAAGTAGCAAATGCAACTGTGTTCACTAATGCTGTTACAATAAAAAGGTAACTGTTTTGTTTCCAAACCACGTCATTCCAACATGCTAAACTGCTTGAATAGAAAGAGTGAAACACTTGGTTGAATTGTTTTGTTAGAGAACTGGCAGTCAGCCTACAGATACAGGAGGTTGGGCAG
This sequence comes from Lagopus leucura, assembly GCF_019238085.1. Classification (NCBI taxonomy): domain Eukaryota; kingdom Metazoa; phylum Chordata; class Aves; order Galliformes; family Phasianidae; genus Lagopus; species Lagopus leucura. The sequence goes on from NW_024962263.1 coordinate 70,959,648, forward strand.
GAGAAAGATACACACTGGGAAACACAATGTGAACTCATCTGTAAGTGACAGACAATTCCACAGCTGGGGCGAACAGGACAACTCAGCGCTGTAAGGACCAGTTCTGCTATGAGCAGTCTGTAAAACGTAACAATACTCACTGTCAAGTTGTCTCTCAGTAACTGCATTATTAGCGTGCTGTCTTTGTATGACTCTTCACTTAATGTATCAAGTTCAGCAATTGCTTCATCAAAAGCCTAGAGATGAAAGAGACATCCAAAGCTCATTAGCCACGCAACAAAAGGTTATGCAAATAAAAATCAGTGGAACCCCCCCCTGCACCCCCCGCAGACCTACCGTTTTTGCAAGGGAACAGGCCTTCTCTGGGGAATTGAGAATCTCATAATAGAACACGGAGAAGTTTAGAGCCAGACCTAATCTGATAGGATGTGTTGGCTGCATCTCCTTTTTACTGATTTCAAAAGCTTCTTGATACGCCTGTTGTGATTGCTCCACAATCCCTTTAGGATAAAACAAACAAAACCCACAGCAAGTGAGTAATTCAAATACTGTGTTCTGACATAAAATCGGTTCATGGTTGTGTGAATAAATTATCCTAAGAGTGAACACTTGTTAATGAGCATTTACATTGTAAGTATTCCACTTCTTCTAATAGTCTAAAAGTTTAGTTAAGTTATCGCTATGTCACAGATTTAAGTATCTCTGCTACCCCTGACTGCCTGTATCAGCAACAGCTCAGATGCTTACAACACTTTTACAGTGTTTCACGAACATAAAACTCAACAGTCTACAGGAAAGAAATACAATGCTGAAGGCTTAACTATACATAGGTTTGATATGACACAATTTCAATGTCTTCAAATACTGCAAAGCATTACAGATGCACATTCGAGTCACAGAAAGCCCCAATGACCCCTATGCCTTTCCTTCAGTTACCTGCGACTCCTCGTTCAAACTGTCTGGCAAAGGTAGTGTGAGGCATACCTAAACCTGAAGTAAATACAGCCCAGCATAGCTCAGAAGTTGGACTATGCTCTTGATGACCACAGGAGATAGACACTCAGAACAAAGGGACCATTATTCTGCACTCTCAAAGACTGTTATATATCTGAGAAAGAGGTAGGCAGGAAGTAATTTGACTCAGATGAAAGAGGATTCACATCCTGATTTCTGGATCAAACCAGAAATACATCCGGAGTGATTTCTAAGTGCAGTCACACGTATTCAGAAACAAAGAAAAAAAATCTTTAGGTTAGGTACTCAAAAATACCAGTATTTGTTTTCAGAGTCTGAGTACTTCTGATACACAATATCCATTGCTTCAGCTTTGAAGATTTATAGGCATTAAAGTATCAAACTGTTCTCAACGTGGAAGAGGGAGGACACTCTTCCCTGCATATTCATGCAGGGCTCTGGCCCTCTTAATTCACTGCTACCAGGTGAGCACTTCAGAGAAGTCAGACATCTGCTGCACTGCCCTGAAAACGTCCAGCACTCAGCACTCAGCACACTACGGTTGAGAAGAACTGGTTTTACAGGAAGTTAAATTTAGAAATGGTGGGAGGTGTTTCACTATTTCCATATTGGGAAAGTCTTAGAAAATGGTGCTGCTTCTGAAAGCCAAAACAAGCGGCATGAAAAATAAGCAGCTTCAGTTAACTTCAGCATTTTATGTTAGATGTTTATGTTTGAGGAAAAGCTCCCAAAAAGTGGGTTTTGCTTGCTTGACAAGGCAAGAATTACCTTTTAAACACCAATTCATGGAATTTATAGCAAAACTAGGTATATTCTGTTTATTTTGAAGTGAGTCATCCAGTGTGAGAAATCTGCAGGACATTCAACTTCGTGCTCCTCAGCATCATACAGCTCCAAAACTGAAGGCTGAAGCAGCAGGGTGAGGCCACCTGCTTGACATTCCTGCCCACCAGATTGCCATAAGAAAACCGTGGTCAACACAGTAAGCTGATTTATGAAGGCAAAAATCCAATTCCTATACCTGAGAGCTTTATATGGATGCAGTAAAAAAAAAAAAAAATCTGCTTAACTAAACGGCCATTATTTGCTACAGTCATTATCAGTTGGTCCTTTTTAAGGTTAGGCATCACAGCTAACATGCAGAAAAAGCCTTCAAGATAAAAGACTTGAGGAGCCATAGCAACTACGAGCCAGATGGGCTTCCAAATTTTTTCTTTATCTGCAAGTCAGAACCCACTGGTAACTGCTGAGCTAGGATACTGAGCTGAATAAAAATGAAGTTTTAAATTACATGAAACAAAGGTTTTCACAGTCTAACTTTATAGTCAGTAACTACCCTCATGAGAACATACCTTCTAGTTCGTACATGACAGATTACTGAACAAAAATAGGTCTGCTACGATACACAGTAACCAACATATTTGTTACACATGGGACTCTGCAGTCACCAGACTAGGTCAGCTTGCATGCAGAAAACACCTGAAGTCAAATCAAAGCCTAGTTTACTAAGTCTTATCTTACTAGCCTTGGTAACTTTATTATCCAGCGTGGATAATAAATGTGGAGACAGGCTCCAGGAAATGGCTTGGAGTTTGTTGTGAACAGTGCTATCTAAATGTAAGATATCCTCCCAAAGTGAAGGTGACTGCACAAAGACAAGGTGTTATGTAGGTGCCTCTTCAATACACCAGGTGGCTTAATTGCTGCAGTTAAGAACAGTATTTTAACTTTACTCACCAAACTTGAGTAAAGGCAACTTACCTGCTATTAGGACAAACTGCATAACAAATTCAGGAAATAAAAACCATTTAGAAATCAAAATACCATGGCTATGGAAGAAGTTTACTTAACACTAACATCTGTTTTATTAATCCTTTTCTTCCCCAGCTGTATTCTAGTCTCTCTGCTCACTGAACCTACACAGACTTCCTTGCGTGCTGCAGAAACACAGAACTAGCATAAAAAAAAAAAACACTTCAGAAAGCTACAGTGACTCTGTGCAAGAAGGTAACAACAATACTCAGATATCCAGGAAGAAAAAAAAGCACAAAGTGGTATTTCAGCGATAAGGCACATTCTTGTATGCATACACTGGATCTGATTGCAAGATTTTGTGACTGCAGACTGCACATCTGCTTCCTGCTTCAGACTGCAGAGGTACACAAACCTTCATAGCTCATCTGAAAGCCAGCAGCCTATGATTTCTTTTTAGAAAACAGGAAGGTTATTACTAAAGAAATCTACATCTGAAAAAGAATTATTCCAAAAGTTACAGTAGCGTTGCTGTCCACTAAAAGCAATACAGTTTAACAAAAATATAGTGACAACTGACATACAATACCTTTCTTGTCATCTCCAGCAGCAACCTCGGCCAAGTAACGGTAATAGTCACCTTTCATTTTCAAATAGAAAACTTTGCTTTCTGCTTGCGAAGCATTAGGGATCAAGAACTTTTCCAACAGAGACTAAAATGGAAGCAAAGAACAGCGTTTTGAACATGCATACTTTCATAGCTTTTGAACCAACAGTTTGATTATGCTACCATCTATTTCAAAGTCAAGACAGCTTTACTTCTGCCTATTTTTGTCACATCCTACATAGCGTATTCAGATAAGGAAAAACGTGTTCTGGATCACAACTGTGGGTACCAAAAGGAATGTTCCATGCTGTGACTCTATAGGGAGAACAGGAAAGAAGTCTGTTCATTTAGCAGACCAGTGCTGAAGAGCCAAAGGAAGGGTTTTTGTAGGCCCTGACAAAAATAACACAATCCAAAGAGTCTGGGCAGAGTGTTCACAATGGAATGAAGTCTGCATCCACAGATGATAAAAGGATTCAAAATATCAGCTGCCAAATCAAGACCCAAATAATCTTCCATACGCAGGCAATGGCAACTAGGCCAGGCTAATGAGGTTTGTTTCTTTTTTAATTAGCATTAAGTGGAACTCTACACTAGAATCACCGAAGAGAAACTGCACAGTGAATCTGGATTCCTGCCTTTCTAGACAGTTGAACCAACAGCTGTTCAGCTATGTGACTACATGCTGCCCTAACAGGAGCTGCCCATCCATTCCAAAGCAAAGGCAGCTCTCTGGAGTCACCCCAGCAAATCCTCCCAGGTCACCAGTTAAGACCTGTTTTGTTTTTTTTTTCCCCTAGATTGTTCTACCTGCTTATTAAATTAACATAGCAAGTTACCAGCTGCAGCAGTCATGTAATTTAGCAGGAGTTCTATTATGATAAAAAGAAAAAAAATCACTAGCTCCAACACATTTAGTCAAATTAAGGCACAAGCCTGTCAAACTTCTTGATAGTGAATGCTTGAAGTCAGACTTTGAAAGAAAAGCCAGTTATTTAAAAACCAGAATAAGTGCAGAAGAGCTGTTGAGTACTCAAAATGAAATCAGAAACCAGAAAACTGTCAAAATGAAGTGACCTATTGCAGTAGGTCTCTGCCATCAGACAGGGCAGTGAAGTAGCCAGGCTGCCAGAAACAGAAGTTAGACAAGGTTCAGCCACACTTAGGCTCTGGTTAGATTCAAACAACCCACACTAAGTGGGCTTCATTTGCCTGCAAAAACTGAAAGGGATAAGTTCAGAAGTATCAACCAATTTAAATGGTTATCAGTTCTGCTTGTATTTGCAAATTTTAATTGCTTGTCATCAATTTGTGGCTATGTGGCATAGGGAAGAACTCTTTATTTATTTATTTTTTTTAAGTCACCCAGAAGGCATGAAAACAACTGCATTTTTTTTAAGCACGGCTTGAAAACCCATTTCAACATAATGGGGGAAAGAGTCATCTTTACTAATTGCTATTTTCAGCATGGCCAGGGCTGGCCCATAACCTCACTTTATAACAGTGCAAGGAAACATCAAGAAATGCTCTTGCTTCTGTTAGAATGACAACACAGATGATCCTTTGGCAGCAAAGGTAATGTGACACGAGCAGGACAGCAGAAGCACAGTACAGAGCCAAGCAGGCTGCCAAGCTGCCAGAGGCATCCTTCTGGAGGGCACAAACTATACCTGGAGGGCTCGGTGCCACTGCTGCCACAGCACTATGGCACAAGCAGAGGGCTGCCAGGTACACAGGGCACACGTTGGCTCTCTGCAACTACTTACAGCTCTGCTCTCACCCTTACAGAACTTCAGCATTCAGATCTACAATACCAACTGTCCCTGCCAAGACAGAGACTTCAAATGACATCTGATGGTTCTTAACTACTGACAGTAAGGCTTATTATTATTAGGCTGTCTCTGTAGGACTGCAGTTAAGACAGGTGCAGATTGCATCCACCCTCCCAACACCCTGAGGAGCTGCCCTCACTCTGTACACTCCATTAATTGGCCTGACCAAGGTATTTGCAGCGATCAAGAAACAAATTCTGCATTTTAAAGGAAGCTGACTGGAAAGTACAGCTCTGCTCAGTCCATTTGCAGCAACCAAGTTTCCAGATCTAAACTTCACTTAAGTCTCAAGTGAGTTAACTCAATGACTTAAATCATACAAGCAGACATGGAAGAGAAAAGACTATCAATCAAGTCTTAATTATGATAGATGCTAGCAGGGCAATAACTGCTTGGAGAGTGAATAAGAACCTTAGCAAAAAGCGTTCTAAGCTGAAGTTGAAGACTAAGGACCTAGGAAAATCCCTCTGAACAGCTGTTTATTCACACAGCACAAGCTATGTGAAGTCTAACTCCTGGACTGCACAGGTAGCTCACTCCTGCCTGGGTGAAGGAAGCCTCTTCTACCTAGATACCAGGCAGGACACATATTCAATTTCTCTTACTTGCACTGGTCTTTTCATTTCAGGCTGTACTCCCCTTTATAGGCATGAAGTTATAAACACAGAACATCTTTATATTTAGCATGAAGACTTGAAGTATACTCAGTCACCTCAGAACTGCAGTGACAGCAGCAATCTGCATGGTGTGCCTACTGAAAGTCACACACAAGACCAATAAAATAAGTAACCTTTTAGAATGCAGTTACAGAACATCATGAAACAAGAGGAGGTAAAGAAAAAAAAACAACACACTAATCTGACATTATTTAATGGTGTTCCTCCTCCAGCTTCTGGGGAATTCTGTCTTAAAAGAAAATTTAACTGCAAAGCTGATTTGTAAGATTCAACTTTTTCTCCCACAGGAAGCCATATCTCAGTATTTGCCCAAAAATAAGATTCCTACAGATAAAACAAGAACTGATTAAGTAGTGCTACTACTTAATCAGTAGATGCTGTACTCAACCATTCTAATATGAGGCTGTCTTCCTTCTCCGTTACCAGTCGATGTGATGCTGTTTATCAGCAGAGTTGATCACCATATGATGATGTGGTAACCACCAGTCCACAACAGCTCCAACATGCTCATCTGTAACTAAGAAGCTTGTTAGCTAAGCCACATCACCACAATGCACGTGGCATCCCAACCACTAAGGGAAGTCCACAGAGGAAGGGTTATGTCACACCTACATGGTAGCCAGGTTCTCATGTTCATTTAAGACATTCTACCTACTGTGCCAAGTTTCTACCCATTTTTGAACATCTATTAGTATGCAGTAACTACGATGCCATGGACAGCTGCAATGCCAAAACAACAATCTAGCAGAAACACCTGCTCAAGGAAAAGCCACCCCTCTTCCAAACCCATGGCTCTTCAACTGTAGTTGCCAGAGCTTTTAATATGACAGCAAAAGTTAACTGTCGTGAAACGAACCATGGCATTGCAGCCAAGCAGACAGATGCAGCAGCATCTCAGAGCTGCTAAAACCTGTAACAGCTTGTACAAGTGCTTCAAATACTTTTCATAGCAAAGTTGAAAGCACTCTTTCCAAGATGATTTTCAATGAAATATTGTTATTATTATTTTTTCCTATCTGTTAAACATACATGCATTACGTTTGAATATCAACTCTTATTGATATGCTAGCAATGAAAAGCTCAAGCTTCAACACTTCCCAACTGGTAGCAATAACTGTAACAATAATAATTGTGGATAATAGGTTTTGGTATGCTGGACTGGGACAGACAGTGCTTTCAGGCTCAAAGATGCCAGCTATGCTCACACATACCACAGATAAGCAATCTCACAAATGCAGTGCGTACCCCCACTGAGTATGCAGCAGAGAAAGCCTTTGTCTCAAAAGATGTAACAGACTGCATCAGCACAATTCTTTTTTTCCCATTCCACCAGTGAACTTCAACTCTGGCTTATATTAAACACCAAATTAGAAAGAGTTCACTTTCTTAAGTTCTTTAGCTAGAGCAGGATATATTCAATGACAATCATAAGCACAATGAGTTTTGAGCCTATTTTGATGGAAACCCCTACAGACTTGTTCCTGCAGTTTTGCAAGCAAGTCTTAAGAGTTAAGCTCGGTATTAGAGAAGTACAACAGTAGTGATTCAGCCTTTAAAAGGAAAAAAAAAAAAATAAAAATCCAACACCTTCTACAGAAAGCTTGCCAGCAAATCTATGAGGATGCTCCAAAACTAATGCTTCCCATTTATTATGTTGGCCCATGACATCAGCAGATGCTGATTCTACAGCAGTAGAGGCTGAACCTTCCCACCAGCACACTGTTAGATGTTGTTGCTGTGACAGATGGCAGCAGAGGGGCAGTCTGACAGAAAATCATCTGACACAGAAGTGTGCATGGAACAAAGGCATACTGCTGAATTCCTCTACACAGAAAAAAACGACACACAGTGACACCAACACTTGCTGAATGTTCATGGAGACTCAGCAGCACAGGGAAGCAGTGGGTTTTTCAGCAGTGGCAACAGCAACATGAAAGGCAAGTCATGTTCTGGATGGCTGTGCACAGCTGTCACACCATAAAATAAAGAGCAGCCCCAGCAGTTCACCCAGGTGAACCGGCTGACAGCAGTGATTATGTTGAAAAATGCTGTTTTGCCGCTGAGAATTTGCTCTACCAAGTAGTGCTATTGTGCTCTTTGTATCTGTTGTATTTTCTATTGAAATAAATAGGAGGCATTATTTCCAGAATGACCTACATATATGCTTCAGTTTGTCAAGCTGTGGTGAGAACTTCTGTTGAAGACAGGAAGCCAACCCATAGAGACTTGAATAGATTTTTTTTTTTCCCTTACAGTCTCAAAATATCCTTTTGAAAGTATTTGCATCTCTGGCAAATGACTTGTTTGGGCCCAGAAGACTATTCCAAAATCCACTGTACAAGCATTAAAAAAAACCAATACCTTAATTTTATTCCATTACTTACAGTTCTGTGCATATTTCCCTTTATTAAAAGCTCAGTTTCAGTAGTCTGATTACCTGGGAACTTTACATAATTACTCAAATGCCTGAAGATTTCAACAGCTCAATTCTCCATTTAAGATATTCCCCTCCTGACAAACAAGTCCTAAGAACAAAATCACCTGATTCTACAGCAATACAGTTGTAAATGAGCAGGTAACTTACAGTTTAAGTACTGAGAACAAAACAGCTCTCTAATTACCAAGAATTAACTTCTAGTGAGACAGGTAGTTGGGTAGAAAACTCTAGAGAGCAAAGAAAAAGAAATTTGCCTGCAAAAACTGAAAGGAATAAGTTCAGAAGTATTAACCAATTTAAATGGTTATCAGTTCTGCTTGTATTTGCTGAATTTTAATTACTTGTCATCAATTTGTGGCTATGTGGCATAGGGAAGAGCTCTTTATTTTTTTTTAAGTCTCCCAGAAGGCATGAAAAAAACTGCATGTTTTTTTAAGCACCGCTTGAAAACCCATTTCTTTGACACTGCACATTAACTGACAGTGGCCCAATATTTTCATGACACAGACCACACACCATTATCTTTTTTCAGGACACGACAAGAACACCAGTGTGACTGCGCTGGCCAACAGGACTATTCTACCACCTCATCTCTAACAGTGCCCCAGAGAAGCTTCCATCAGAAAAATACCATGCTGCTGGTATGTGTAGGGACTACACATCCATGTGTAGGGACTTCCTGAGCTAAGTGTGGTTTCAAAGTGCAGTAACCAGATCTATATTCCACACAAGTGGCCACAGTATGTTAGTTCAATATCTACAGCTTCTTTGACATATCTGGCATGAGGAAGCATTACTTTTCTTAAATCTACTTCCCAATTTCAATTATAAAAAAAAACCCACAACATTAGCTCCAGTGCTCAAGTCTGCCTTTCTTTTCTTTCCCCCTCAGAAGACCACTAGATAAACTCTTCAAGTGATCTGAAGTTACCATTTCCAAGCAAGAATCAGAAGCCCTCATTGCACTTTTTACACCATCCAGGTAGCTATTTACTTTGCATTCTACACAAAGGTGAGGAGGGAAAGAACAAGAAAGGATGGCTGCTAAGGAGAGCAACACACAGCTGAAGCACTGTGGTAGAACAAGCAACACAATTACAGCCAACTGAAGCTCAGTGAATCCTATGATTTAGCTTTTCAGATGTACTGATACACTGACCAGCTGATACACAGAGAGTACCAAGCCCATCCACTGCTCCAGCAAAACAGCTATTCATTTGTAGTCTGAGGCACAAAGCTATCCAGAATGTTTGTACAATGTTGACTTGGTGCATTATGCCTTACCTGCACAACTGAGCTCAAGTACTTTCAAGAGCTATAAAGTATCAGGTATATACAGGCAGACATTCAACTTACTAATTTGGATCAACATTTCAGGTACACACACTGCAAGAACAACTATGTGCACTTAAAGCAGATTCAGCTACCTAACTAGAATAGTAGCTTACAGAGATTTTCTGCACATATTTCCTCACATGCCTCTATTTTGATGACAGAACTGAAGTAAATCACGTGTTGGACAAGTTTAAGACACCAATCACTCCTATAATAAACTAGTGTTTGGCTTTCTGTGCATGTTTTTTGTCAGCATCACAGCCAGGGAAGTTACACAGGCTATGAAATATTATGTGCAATTAGCTACACTACACAGATTTGGATACTCACAAAGGACTCGACCAAGCCATCTGTGGCCAGCAGTTTTACTTCGACACCTATCTAAACCATCAGAGGAAAGTGACTTATTTTTAAGAGGGATGTTTTCAAACAATCCCTTCCCAAACATTTTTGAAACAGCCTATTAGGATGCTTTTGATGACAGTCCTACTCACAGTTGAGTATCAGGGCTCTGGGACTGCTGCCTCATGGATGGCCTCCAACTCTCTTGGTGGAGGGAGAAGAGGGGGGAAAACACAACCCACAAACACCACAAGAGGACCGTTCTGCTGCCAGCCTTCTACTCTGGCCAAAAACAAAGTCTCTATTTAAAGCCAGCTGAAGATTTTTTACCCTCTCATTCACTCAGCAGAACAGGTATACAAGAAAGTCTGACAAATACCAGTAGCTGCTATTGCACTGGAGATTTGATGGAACAGCTGAAAACAAGTCTGCTGCCTGTACCCATTATCCTTTCCTTCTATCAAACTGGCTGCCCACGCAGGAAGCAAGCAGCAGCTTGACTCAGGCAAGGAGAGAAAAGATGAGGTGAGAATGATGAGACTTAGCAGGGGAAGAATTCAGATTCTGGGATGATGGAACAAAGCACAGACCATCCTGTAGGCAGGGACTCAGTGCAGAGTTCAAGCAATGGTGGGATATGCAATATGCACAGGGACATCTGGCATTGGTGAGCAGGAAAAAGGTACTCTTAATTATGGCAAAGCAGCTGCTTATCTGAGGAAGAACTAGAAGGGGAAATAGCACAGAAACGAAGAGTAATAGGAGTATAAGTAATAAGCAGTAAGACAATAAAGAGTAATAAGTCAGTAAGGGGGAAAAAAGAACTAAAGGACTAATGCAGAAAAAGGAATCCTGTGTAGAAGAGCAGCAATACATTTCAGCTCGTGCAGGAGATCTTGTTAAAACATTCTAAATACGTTTCTGTAAAAAGAGAACAAAAGCAGTGTCACATATGGGCAAGCGGAGGAAGACAAGGGAGAAATAAGTAGGACACCCAGAAAAATCATCCTCGTGCTCACATGTGCACCGGGGGCTAGAACTAAGTCAGTAAGTAGGTGTATGCACTAAAACACCTAGGGGGTGTTCAGCACCAAGATCCAGTACGTATGGCCATGTTACCTATCTGCAGTGAAGGGAAGGCATAAGAACTGCAGCAATGAGGAGCAGCATCTTTCACACCAGGCTTCCACAGCCAAACACAGAGCTCTCCTTGCAGACCTGCCTTCCTCAGCTCAACCTTCATGCCTGCCACTAGCTCCTTCCTTCTACCACTGTCTTCCAGTTAGAAATGATGGCACAGGAAACAGATGTATTTAATATCAGGACATATTCTTAGAGGTTATTCAGAAGCCTAACTCACCCATACTAATGGCTACAAGCTTTTACCAAAGCACGCTGAAAAACACATGACAGTGAAGGAATTGAATTCTAATTAAGTGAAAACACCTTTCCAATTTAGTGGAATCTGAGAAAATACATATAGAAGGCAGCAGCCAATAAGGAATTTACTTTAATCCTAATTATTTTTCAAGGTTTTATTAAGGCATTGCTATAGGCATTAATACTCAATGAGAAACAAAACCAATTGCAGCATTTCCCTGTGCTTTTGGCAGCGCAGTGATTTTTTAATGCTATGGACTTGAAATAAAGCAGTAAGGTGCCAAAAGCACTTCTCACCATTTTTCAATAAACAAATAATTAAAAAGCCACAGAACTCCTTCTAAGAAACCTGTGATAATCCAGAATTGAAACCACTTGAGTTGGATGAGAATTTCTGCTAGACAGGTATGTCTACATGAACCATCATGGCTGTACTGCAAACTGGAACACACTGCTGGAGTTGCCTGGAGATTCTGCAGTCTCGGTCTCTGAAGAGATACCATTAACAGCCCCCAGAGACATGATGTAACACTTTATCCTTGCTAAGAAACAGAAGTAAGAACAACTTATACTTAGTAACTTGATCTCTGAGGAGACCTGAAACCTGCAGTACACTGCACTAAGCAACGTATCTATCAGGAGTTCTTTATAGCATATAATGCTAATAAAAGCACTTTACTACTAAAATACCATGGCAGTAATGTAAGCCTGCTCTGCCCTAGGAGAATCTAATCAATTAGAGACTGAAGATCTGATCAATTACAGGCTGAAGAACTGGGATTCCTGCTGTTAAATATTTCTTTACCTGCTAATTACAAGGCGTAATAACATCCAGAAATAAACCTTGCTACTTCATTTGATCTGCATTAAATCTGATTAAAAAGACATACTGGTTTCTTTAGCAGCAGCATGACTTACAACTGCTGATCAGAACAGGCACTGCAAGTCTTCCATCAGATCTCAATGAACAATAAGCACTTATGCAAGAGCATTCAGTAAAAAAATTTAGAAAATAATTGTGATCAATTTTTATTTTACTGCTTATTTCTGTAGTGCTTTAAAGCATATGAACACTCAAGATTGATTTCAAGTAAATCAGCTGTTAACTGGAAGCTACTGAACAGTAGAAGCACTACATACATTAGGTTTTGCTTTTTTTATAAAAAGAAATCAAAGCCAGTTAAGCAGCATTAACACAGAGTGAAGTGAATTCAGCAGGCTGCTGTTTATCATTAAGGTTTGCTCTACATCCAACCAATCCAAGAAGATGTGGAGGATGCAGATACATGTATACACACGCGCACAGCAAATACAAGTAGCAGAAATAATAGCATATTTAAGTTCTTTTTAGCATTTATGCAAAACAACTTATCAAATTTTATGATAAATGGGTGCACTGAAAAAAAAAAAAATATCAACATTATAGACATGTTTCTTCTTAAGACTACTAAGTACAGCCTCACCTTTACTCTTGGGACCCATCCACCAGTAAGTTTCTTACATAAGCTGGAATTGAAAAATCCTGTCAAACATGAGCTGAAGCTTCATCTGTTTACAGATAGTTACACAAACAACATAAAGTGAACAGAAACTAACAGATTAATTTTGCATGACTGATAACTAAGAATCAGTTTCATTTGAACAAATCCATGGGCGTTTTAACTCTGATTCAAGAGCTTTTCAGCAGTTTCAATCAAAGAATGGTTCAGGTTGGAAGGGACATGTAAGATCTTTTAGTTACAAACCCTTGCTATAGGCAGGGACAATACAATACAGCACCCATGCTTCAAAAAAAGAAAAAGCACAAAAGAAATTGCTTTAGTTTAGGCACTGCAAAAGAAAAAAAAGAAAAACCAGAAACACCTGAAGGGGTGTAACTACAACCAGGAAAGTGATTAAAGGGATTAACAAAGTGAAATCATGAGGTTGATACAAGTCATCTCAGCCTCTTAACTTCAGTGTGCTTGAGCAATTATATCAGCAGAACTTTAACTTAAAAACCTGGTTGTGGAGAGTTGATTAAAAGCTTTGATCATCCTGGAAAGGACAAAACCCTACCCATATTCTGCTCAGCAGTATCTTAAAAATAATCATTCAGATAAGCAATTTTTGAATCACAAATATTCATTTATTTTCACACACATCACTAACATGTTACCAGTTAACATTTTTCAGTATTAAACTTAGAAACAGGAGAGGACACCTGGAGTTCTACACCTAGGTTTGAGCTCCACAGTGCAAGGCAGACATACTGAGACAAGGCCAGTGGGACACCACGATGGTTATGGGGCTGGATACATGACATGGGGAAAGGCTGAGAGCTGGGTTTGCTCAGCTTGGAGAATAGCAACAGAGTTTATTGCAGTGGACTGGGCAGCCGCCTAAAGAAGATGGAGCCAGACTATTCCTGAAGGTCTGTTAGTGCAAGAGACAGCAGGTGAGCTGGAATGCAAGGAGTTCTGATTTCACAGATGGGTATGGTTTTGTTTTAACTGTATGTATAACCAAACCTTGCACAACCTCTCTGGACAGCCTATTGTAATCTGCATCCTCAAAGATACTCCAAATTTGACTGGACAAGACTGACAAATGATGAAGGCATACCTGTTTCGAGCAGAGTTGAACTTCCCAAATTTGCCCCCCTTCCACAGGGCTCCCCCCCCCCCAAGACAGATCAGTTACATAGCACAGGTCTCTCAAAGAGAGAAAAATAAAAATCAGCCCAAAGGAGTCACTGAACTAAATGTATTAGTTTAGACAATATCGCAGAGGCGCTAACAAAAAATGCCATGAAAGCATCTGGAGTTTGTGTAATACAATCATTCTACCCCTCTGCTTGTTACCACCACTCTGTAGGCTAGCCACACTCCCTGACCATCAGGAGCGAGCTTTAGGAATGGCCCACATGTACACAATTGTCTGCAAGCATCAAAAAGCATGTGGCTGTCTGCAGGAGGGAGGACATTCCACACAGGAGGAGGCTTTACAGATGTTAAAACAGTAACATACCAGGTGTTTGCAAGCATTTAGAAAATAGTCTCTGAGGAATTTGTTATTACAACAGCAACAAGCATTAATTCTGTGCTATGTTCTTTAAGAAGCCATTTGGATGCATTCCGAATGGAATTTTGCTCTCAGCCCCCAGTGAACTGCTGTCCCATAAACTACTTACTTAAGCCTTCCTCCTACTACCCTGGAAAAAAAAAATACATGTGAAAGAATTGCACAACTGAAGTAATTTAGTCGAGATTTAACTTCACTTTCTCTTCTCACAAAAATAACCACCTTTATGGATCTCCATTTAGAAAACATAAAGAAATCTAAATAGGCACACAAGGAGCACCATTTTATGCTTTAGGACATGATGTTAGGAAGAAGGACAAGGAGAAATGGTTTCAAATTAAAAGAAGGAAGATTTAGACTGGATATAAGAAAGAAGGGTTTATTATTATTATTATTACAGTAAGAGTAGTGAGGAACTGGAACAGGCTGCCCAGAGAGGAGGTGGATGCCTCATCTCCAGAGACATTCAAGGTCAGACTGTTAGGGGCTCTGAGCACCTGCTCTAGCTGTAGGTGTCCCTGTTCACTGCAGGGGTTGGACTAGATGACCCTCAAGGGTCCCTTCCAACTCAAAAGGGTCTATGAAATAATAACCTGGCGACAAAAGCATCTTATTCAGAGGGTCCTGAACAGCACAATTATCCTTAAGCTTCTCTGGCAGGGAGGGGGGATGTCATGTACCACCTATGGGGACAGTTTCAGGAAGGCACTTCAGACAGTAAGAGGAAGGACCCAAACAGAAAAGAAACAGTGAAAGAGCAGCTGCTCACAGTGAGCAAAGATCCACTTCAGATGAAACTGTAGGGAACTTTGGGGAGGAAGAGAGATCACCCAGAAGACTGGGCACAGGGGACAAACAAGACAAATCACACCAGACATTTTGGAAGAAATGCAAAGGACTGTTCTGTAGGCTGGCACATACAGCAGTAGAAGGCAGCCATTTAGAACTGCATTCATAGTAACCAAAAATGCTGTTTTAAACTTTTTCATTTACATTTAACTCATATCAGAAGCTGCATGAAAGCCTATAGTATTTCAGATCTCCTGAAAACCAACATGCAAGCAGTAAGAAATATCAAACACCAGCCATGCAAAGACCTCTCTACACATACTCTGTATTTCAGAATCCTCATCAGCTGGAAAACTCACCTTAATGTAAATGCAATGCAAATCACTTCAGCTACAGTTGATTCCCACTAATGGCAAAAAAGCATTTTGAAGAAAATCCACACCTGTTGATTAATATCTGGTTTGTTTGGTTTTTGGTTTGTTTTTTTTTTTTGTTTTGTTTTTTTAATATGGAAATGACAAATAAGAGGTTATTACACAGGCATATTTCAGACATACTTTCTACTGCAAAAAGTGAAATGGGATGCGAAGCACACACTTTGCTAACATGAGGAAAATTACTTAACTAGGAGTTTAATTTCCTGTATCAATATGAAATTACTGAGGCTGGAAATTCTCTGTAATACTCAAGTAAATATATTGTGCATTGCCATGCTCAAGCATCATCTGTAGATGTCTTTCCCCCACTATTCTTGAAGTATTTGGAAATTCATTCTTCATTACACACAAGATCACAATTACTTGCAGTTTATCAGTGCTACCAAGCCAACTGAAACACTGGAGTTGGTTATAATATGCCCAAATATACTACAGCACACATCTGACAGAATTGGTGCTGGATCAAGAGTTTTGATGCCTCTGCAGCAGCAGGCAGGAGGATGAGTTCACCTGCTTAGAGAGCTGTAAGGGGTCTCCATGTAAAGCTCAAGGAAAGGAACATTTAGGAGATAAAGACACAGATGCTGACTTTTCATAGCAAGGTCAGCATAAAGAAAAACAGCTGGATCAACTCATGTAACTGCCTGTGTGTATTTTTATGTATATATATATATATATATATATATATATATATTTAAAATCACTCCATCTCGTCGCTACAAACCAAGAAAAAAGTCCATCATTAACCACTCTTATTCACCCCCTAAATTAGTGGCAGAGCTGGAAACAGAACCCAGACACAGTTTGGTACATACTCTGCACCAAGTGGGTTAGAAGGGCTTTTTCTTCCAACCCACTGGAGTTTGATTCCAACAAATGAGGGAAGAGTGAGGAGCCGCAGAGGAGCCAGCCCTGGCTGCATCTCACTAGTCACAGTCCCTTAGTTGTTTTCCTCCCCTCAACACAGAAGTTCGAACAGCAGTCACTTCCATGCTCAGCCATGATGTAACACTCCAGGGCATTAAATGTTACTTAAGAACCCAATGAGCGATTGAAGACAAAGACTCAAACAGATACATAGTCTTAATAAAGGATACAAAAGTATTCAAGCTGCACTTGTACTGAAACGGACAGGCTTCCTGATAGAAAACTCTGGAAATTCAACACTCCTGGTTACGTTAATGGCATACTTAACAAAAACCATGATTTGCTAAGCATTACTCTTCACTCCTGTGAGCTGTTATGCACCAGGCTACACGATGCAAAAGTTAGAGAATCTTCTAAAAAGGAAAAAAAAAAAATCCTAGTCCTTCCTTTGCATAAGGCAACACGCAGACTCCTGGTCATGGAAAAAAAAAAAAGCCAAACTACTTTACTACTTTTTTTGCCCCTCCAGTAAAGTAAAGTGGATTTCAAGTAAAGGAATACAGTCAGTCACATTTCTAGGCAAGTAAGAACATATGTGAACGGGACAATTCAACTAACAAACATTTTAGCATATAACCTAATCCATGACTGCAATTCTCAAATTTAGTGCATGCTGTTTGTAAGCATTTTTAAAGTCGTATCACTTGAATATCACATTTCACTCCTCCCCCCCACATTTTAAAATTACTCTTTCCATTTAGATTTAGTTACTATAAATCACTGCCTGAGGCACTGCTTCATCTGGACAGCAATTTTCCCTTCTTCTATTAAGAAAAACTGGACTGGCAACACTGAAAATGAGTAAGACGTTAGCTGCCTAGTAGTAACAGTCAAAGAATATTCATGTCTTTGAATGCTTTACACTTCTCTGGTTAAACACACACACACACACACACACACACACACACACACACAAGTCTTTTTAAGATGGAACAGATTTAAACAAGATTCCCCTCCTGCATTCCCCTCTCCCAGATAAGTCAGCTACTGCAGCGGAGTCAACAACTAGGATTTCTTTTGTTTTAGTCTTGTTTAGCACACACAATAAAAGCAAGCTAGTTTTGCCTTCATCTGGTTTCCATTATCAGAAAAAAAAAAAAAATCTAACTGCAAACACTTTAAGCTCTGCTAAGAAGGGTTTCTAAGCCCAACGGCGTAATTGAAATTATTCCTTCAACACAAGTGTAGTTTACAAAAGAAACTCAGATCATTCTGAAGCACCCGCCTTCATTAATAAAATAAATTAATAAAAATTGAAAAGAAATAAGGAATTTACAACATCAGATTAAAAATCTCTATTTTCCAGACTTCAACAGATGAGCTACCACCTCACATAAGCGTTAAGCCAGCTTCTTCCTCTGCATACAAATTTGGCACTTCCATTTTCACAGAGGAAGTTATTCTCACAAAATAAGGAAACCTCCATACAGGCTGCATTACCAGAACCGTGGAAGGCAACCTAAGCTGGAAGCCAAGGCTCAAAAGTTACCCAAGCTGACTTCCACACACCCTTGGAGAACCAGCCTTCTAGAGGCAATCAGCACCCAATGGCATTTAGTTATCCTATACAACGTATGAAATTTATGCTACCCATTGATGGAACTTCTACTTTGACATCAGGTCTTCAAGCACATGCTCAGCTACTTGAGATTTCCCTCCTATCACACACCACTGTCACATCCAGGTATGTGACCCTGTCAGATAGGATGACACACCAGGAGGGTACACATCCAGCTGACAGCAACAGCTACCTCACAGCTGGCAGCAGGATAGGATGCCCTCTGCTCATGTGCTCGTTGGAGCACTGCTGGTACCGACAGTCGGAAAAACAGACAATGGGGCACAGGCATCTGAAAGAGGTTCAGACTTTATGAAACCATTTGCCACTGAAAAAAATGTATCTACCAAGCAATAGTTCATGTAGACTTGAACATAACTACAAGTCACAGAAAATGCTTAACTTTGAATCCCCCTTTTTTGTCTACTTCTGAAAGCCTAAAGTTTAAGAGGCTATCATAGCATTGCTACTGCCTCTTCCTGCAGACAGCTTTCTGCATGGCTGAGTCATAACTAACATTACATCATCTTACCCAGGGAGGGGCACAATTTCCGTAGAGTAAGAACTACCTCTTACAACCAGTGCAGCATCTTAAAGTCACAGAAATCAGTGTGATCTGGGACACACATACTGTGTGGTGGAGGGCTGGAGGAGAAAACCCCAAACCAAACCTTACCCGCTTCAGACTCAAATAAATACTGCATATAAGGGAATAGTTACGAGAAGTTAACACAAGATTTCAAAATGTCTCCAAATACATGGAAATACAGTTACTAGTGCTAATATAAAAGAATTGATATATTAGAGAAAAAGAAGAGTTAGACAGTTTCCAAATCTTGTCCTTCAGAAATGCTGTAGGACACCACAGCTTTAATTAAAGGCCAGATAGAGGCAGCCTTAACAGGACCCAGGGCCGCTCACCCTGCAACTCTAAGTTAAAACAGATCAACAGTTTCATTATTTCTCACCAGCACATCATTGCAGATGTCTCTTAGCTCAGTCTCAATTTTCTCTCTGTATTCTCGAGCCATCTGCTGTTTTTTCTCAGCGCCTTCCGTCTTTTGTTCGATACTTGAGACGACTCTCCAAGATGACCTACGGGCTCCTACAACATTTTTATAGGCAACAGAGAGAAGATTCCTCTCTTCGTTGGACAGCTCGGCTCCTTGCTCGGTCACAGACTTCATGCAACTCGCCATGTCATCATATCTTTCAGCCTGCTCAGCCAGTTTGGCCTTTTGCACTAGCTCATTTTTATCCATGCTGATATTTCTAAAGAGGAAAAATAGTGAGGCATTATTAAGACATTGGTTAAGGACAAAAATGTTTCAACTTCTCATGCAGAGCAGCCATCCTCTAAGTAGCCTGGAATTATAAGAAGTACAGCTGAAATCTGGAATGCAAGGCACATAAGCACTCAAACACACAAACAGAAAACTTAAAGTCATTGCTTCTTTCTAAAAAAAAGAATTGTTAAATGGTTTAAGTTATTTCTGAAATGCAAGCAAAAGCATCTAAAGAAACTGAAAGCAAATAATTCCTATCTTAAGTGCGCACACGATCCCAGTTCTTTGCCATCACTCTCTCTTAAGAACGCATTCAAGCTGTGGCATCAACTGCACCTAATTATGAATGCAACTAAATTGATAAAGAAAACAGCCAATGGTATCTTTGTCACAAGGACAAAAAGGCGGCTAGGCAAGCAGTACCACGCAGCTCTGTTCCTTAACAGAATCTTACCACTCCATCCAGAAAGGACTGGAAGAGGGATCTGCCAATCAAACCCCACATCCAATGCTCTCAAGTCAGAGTAGCGCAGATCCCTAAGCGCGAAGGACCGCACCTCCAGCAGTGTGAGCCTCCCTTCTCTAGCTGGGCTATGCTGGCCTTCTGACCCAGATATTTTTCAGAGACAAAAAGAAGTTTTTGCAGTTAGGAAGAAATATTACGTCGATGTCAGTATTTTACTAGCACGAGCTGGTGGGGATGCTTCGTAACCCAGATCCAGTCAAGGCTTGGTCTGCTCGTAGAGACCCCGGTGCCTGGTTAAGGGGGCAGGGAGAACGGTCCTTCCCTGCGCCCCCGCCCCCTTTTATGTACCTGGCACAGTCCCCTCCGAGGCCCTGGCAACATGTTTCGGGATCTATCATCCTTCAAAGCTCACCTCAGTTCGGTCAGGATGCTTCATGCTTTCCCACACACAACACAAAACCCCGCACCTTACCCGGTAGCCTTTTGTCATTTTTACACCAAGAAACCACGGCCAACGGCCGCGCTACTTCCCACAGACGGCAAAAACCGAGCGCGTTTCAGCCGTTCGGTCACCCGGCGCTTCCGGCAGCCCCTTCCCCAGCAGCGGGGCGGGAGCCCGGAGCGCCTCTCGGCGACCCGCCCAGCGCTCAGGAGCCATTTTAAGGAGCGCCGAGGCCCGCGCTGCCGCGGGCGGCCCGCCGCCGAGCGCCGGGGCTGCGGGAGAGCCGCGCGCCGCCGTAAGATGGAGCCGCGGGCGGCGGGGAGGGCGGAGGGCGGCGGGCGGCCCCCGCCTCAGGGCGGCCCCTCCTCTCCTCTTCTCTCGTCTCCCCTCCCCGCGCCGCGCCCGCCGCATCCGCCCGCCGCCGAGCGCCGCGCCCGCGCCTTTGTCATGGCGGCCGGGCGCCGCAGCCCTGCCCACCTCCGTGCGCCTTAATCCCGCTCACCTCCGCCCAGCGCCGGGGGCGGCGGAGCAGCGGCAGGAGGAGGATGCCGCCTTCCCGTCCCGAGCGCGGGGTGAACCGCGGGCCCGGCTCCGGAGCGGCGACGGGAAGGGAGGCGGGGGGGGGGGGGGGGGGGGGGCGCGAGCTGTACCCCCCGGGGCCCCGCTGAAGGCCCCCGCGCTGCTCCGCAGCCACACCCCGCGGCCCCCGCCCCTCCGAACCGAGCCGGTCGTCTCCCCTCCGCGTCGCCCCGGCCACCCTCACCTGCCGCCGCCGCCCCTCGCCGCGAGCCCCCCCGCCCCGCTCCCTCCCCGCTGGGAGCCGCCCGAAAGGAAGGGCAGGGGCTCGGCGCTGCCGGCCTGTCGGCAGCCTCGCCTCGGCCCGGGTATCGGAGCGGCGGGCGGACGCGGGCCCCGTTACCTACGCGAGGCGGGAGCGAGGCGCGGTGTCTCGGAGCGGGCGGCCGGCGCGGACTGTGCCTATCTCGCGGCTCGCTGCGCTGCAGCCTCTTTCCCAGCGCCACACACGGCGTCTCCGCCAATCACCGCGCCGCTACCGCACGGGCAGCGCACCGCCCGTGACGTCAAGCGGCGCCATGGCAACGGCGAGGGCGCGAGCACGAGCCCGCGCCTCCCCCGGCTCACGGCGCTCAGGGCGGAGGCCGAGCCCGAGCCCGGGCCCGCCGCGGCCCCGCCCGCGGGAACGCGCGTCTCCCATCCCCCGCCGCCCCCCGCCGCCCCCCGCCGCCCCCCGCCGCTTCCCCTGCCGCGGGTCCGCGCCCCGCCCCTCAGCCCCGGCCGCCGTCACTCCGCCAGCGCGGGGAGAGCCGCCCGGCCCGGAGCTGTCCCCGGGGCTGCGGCGCGTGTGTGGGCGTTCCCCCCTCCCCTCCGAGCCCCACGTTTCCTTCCCTCTCTGTGCCGCCTTTGTGTTTCCCACCCGGCCCGAGTTTTGCGCGAGTCGCGAAGTCGCAACGCGCTCGCCGCGGCCCTGCCGTGCCCGGAGCGGAGGGGCAGATCCCGCCGGGCTGGGCTGCCCTGGGGCCTGCGGAGAGGAGGTGGATGGAGAGGAGGAGGGGTGTCGGAATGCTGAACGCTGCCCGTGCTGGAAACGCTTTTTTATTTTTTATCGAGGTGCTGGAAGTCCGCGTTCGCTCGGCTGCTTCGTCCTGAGCGCAGTGCCCTCGGCCCTCACCGCCTTCCCTCGGGGCTGCGGGACGAGCCGTGCCGCACACACCGCTAGCAGTAACGCCGCGCTCCGGCCACGGCTCGGAGAGGTGGCTGTACAGGGAGCGGCACGGGGTGCGAGGCCGGCAGGCCGCGGGGCTGCGGGGAGAGCCTCCCCGTCTGCGGGGGTCGGGGAGGTTTCCCCTTAGAGATCCGCACTGAAGCCGCCACGGAGCCGAACCATCTCTGCTGGAAGAGGGAGATTCCCTCTCGTGGACTCCCTCCAGGCTCCCATATTTATGGAGATTCCAGCGAGCACTCCACCCTACTCCTTCTCAGTGCAAGAGCTGACACGGAACCTCACACGGCGGTCACGTGGGCGAGTGCCGCATCTCAGCTGTGGAGCAGGGACTGGAAAACGGCAGCCACGGCTCTCCCCGCTGCCCCTGCCTGGCTCACAGGCGTGCGTTTCACTGGTCACGGCAACAACCGGTGCGGGACAGACGTGTGATTGTGTAGGCAGAGTCCTCAAAATGTCTTGGTAGGGCAGCGTGTGGGAATAGCATAGGAGGAGCGAGGTGATTCTCGGAAAGCAAGAGGAAGTTGTGAGCATGCTTGTGTTCTCGACAAGTAACTGGACAGGGCTGGGCTGGAGCACTACTAGAGCACAGTGTGTGCGGGTTCCCTGCCTGCGGTTGGCACTCCGTTCCTTTCCCTCTGTACCGGTGGAGTTCTGCAGACCGAAAGTATGACCAAGTGGCCAGGATGGGGATTTTATTTCTGAATCTTAAAAACAACAGTCCTGCGTTTTGGCTAAATGTCAGATAAGGCTCTATATTAAGCTCTGCTTTACGCAGTTGATTTCTTAAGAGTAGGACTTTCACTTACCTTTAAAACTGTGCAATATAAAGAGCTGTTACGTTTATACAGTGAAGTTTTACCTATAGCACTGGCTTGTGGCTTCTTACTGCCCTTTCTTGCGGCCTAAGATACACTCTGAGGTTTGTTACAGCAACGTCTGTTATCTTAGATGCTGATTTAACACTGGGGTGTTTTTTTGTTTGTTTGCTGCGCCCCCCCCGCCCCAGCCCCCCCCTTTCTCAACCGTTCTGGTGTGCTCCATCTACTCCAACATTTAAAGAATTTCACTCACTTTCACTTGGAACATTTCTGGGATGTTTGAGAAAGGAGCTGAAAAAAGCAATGTTCAGAATGGTATTGAGTAGAGCAGGGCTCACAAGAATTTGCTGTCTGGGACAGGTGAGGAGATTGCTGAGCATGAAGGAGAATATAACCTTCATTTTTAATCTCCCTGGGGATACTTCGTTGCAATATGCAGATACAGAGGAGTTCATTTTTGTAACAAGTGTGGTAAAGCTCAGGTTTGTTGTGTATTCCAATACACAGTGCTTCTCCATTGTATCTGTTTTTATTTTTTATCATTATTGCCTTGGGAAGCAATAGGAGGAGAGCTTGGGAGCTGTACATGAACACAGATGGTATGATAGCACAGTGTTTGCTGCAACTTGCTTCAAGTTATGTTTGAGAGTTCATTTTTAACATAAGCTTTAAACCTTTATTTTGTAGAAAATTCTCTTTGAAATGGCAACCACCCAAATATAGAATATACACTTTCAGAGGCACTTGAATGTTTTGTGGTAACATGATAAAAAATTAAGTGGTACTGGGAAAATAGTAATTCTTGGAAGCGCATAAAAAATTCTTGCAGGAGTGTATGTCAGATGAAGCATAGGTAAACATCTCTTTTTGGTATCTCCAGGAGGTGTAGGAGAACCCCCAGTGAAGCAGGCTGCAGCACTGGAGGCAGCGTTAGTAGTTTTGCAGAAGGCAAACATCGGCCTTTCCATTCACTTTGTTCCATTATTTCTGGTTTTGGAGTGAATGGAACATTGCCCGCAACACCCCTAATAGCCACTAAGCATAGTTTTGTTTGCTAACAGCCCCATGCGTCGATAGGCTCTGCACTCATTCACCTTCAAGTGGGCTATTTTTGCCAAACACCATTTCCACTTCTCTGGGTTTCACTAGCGCTGCCATTTGAAAGCGACCCAAGGAATTAGGCATTACTCACCTTTGCATATGCCGTCTCTTGAACAGATACTCTCCTGCTGTCTGCTATTCTTGTATTTCCTGCACTTTACCCCTGGTGTGGAATGCTAGTTTTTGTCTTCTTGCTGCCGTTTTGACCAAGGAATTCAGCCTCTTAAAAAGAAACGCTTTAAGCAGTTTCCCTTTTCTTCAGCAGCATTTTCTGTGCTGCCTTCCACGCAGCTCTTTGTTCGGTGACTTGCACTTTCACTATCTCAGGCTGTCAGGCAGTGGAGTTAGACACATTAGCATATAAAAGTATGTATATGCATGCTTATTTACAGCACTTCTCACTTTACTTTCTTCTTACATGAGAGAGAGAAATGGAGTGGGGAAAAAATGAAAACAGCCCCAGATCTTTCCTTCTCCCTGGAAGAAGTGTTCAGTTCTTTCTTCTTCCCTGTCATCGTTTTTCCCTGGAAGTGTTTAGTCATTCTCCTCCGTGCTTAACTGTATCTGATAAAGAGTGGACGAGTAGCAAGGGAGGGTTATCCGCTCACTAGAGCGGGGATTTTGGGGGAGGTTACCCTCACTCCAGCCAGGAAGTCGGCTGGAATAACTCCTACAACTTGCTGGGCTGGGAGGCACGGTGCTGCTGGATCTGGTGCGAGGAGGCAGCTGCTGCTGCTGGAGAAAATGGAGATGTTCTGACTGACTGTTTTTTTCCTTGGAATGGGGACATGAGCAAAGGCAGCCTAGCAAAGGGCACTTCTCTGGAGACCCAGAGATGATCCTGCAAATCTATGGCCTCTAGTGGGGGGGGGGAAGGAAAGATGGCAGCTCTGTTTTGTGGGGTCCTTCTGTCTAGAGCCACTTTTCTAACAGCTGCTGCTCAAAATCTTTGCTGTTGTGAATGTTACATGCTTTTATGGCCGATTCTCAGGTTATTATGTTGTATATAGGGGTATCCTTTTGCCATCTTTTTTAGCTTCTGTAGGGCTTTCAGCTCCTTGTCCTCCAGTTAGCAAAGGAAAATCTTCAGAGAATTACCACCTCTCTGGAATAAAACTTACATCAAAATTTTTAGGAATCTGTCCTAGATACCTTTGTTTCTTTCCATATCCGAAGCCTGTGATTTACAAGTCAAACCTTAAGCTTTACTGACAGCATTAGTGGATGAGATGCTTTATTCCTCTCTTATGTAGTTTGTTTGGGCTCTTGAATCAACTGACACGCTTTGTCCTCAGGGCATTCTTGTAGATTGACCAAACAGAGACTTTACTGAAGGAAGGATGAATTTTAGACTTTTCATTTTGTTTGTTTCTTTCTTTCTTTCTTTCTTTTCTTTTTTTTTCTTGATGGTCTAAAATGAGTCAGATTCTGACTCTGTGTCAGGTGCCAGTGATAAAAACATACACTGTGGATAAGGCTGCTATTTTCCATCACCAAATGGAAAGCAGTTACAACTGCTGGGTCTTGTGCTCTCTCCCTCTGCTTCATCTACGACCTGCTGAAAACTTCTCTAAGCCCCTCACTTCTCCATCCATAGTCCATTTTTATTAAAAACGATGCATCTAGCTGAAGAATTTAAGTCCTCCTTCCATAATCTTGTACACTGGATTTAGATCTTCAAACACTTTTGGATATGGACTGATGTGTGTGTGTGTAGAGTCAGTGCAGGACTGCAAGTGTCCTTCCAGTTATCTGGGAGTTAATGTGAGAGGCCTGGCTGACAAGGCTTTTGTGTGTAAAGTGTAGCTTCATGGGCATGTGAGTGTATCTGTGGCATTTGAGCACCTACATATTGAGTATAAAAATTACAAATTCTTGAATCTCTGAGAACTTATTTTCAGAACAAATGTCTTGGTGCTCATGTATTCACACATTCCCATGGAAAATTCAGCTTGTTTCTCTGTTGTACTTGGCTTGATTTTGGATCATTAAATGCAAACCGAAAAGCTACACGGAAGAATAAAGTACAACACTTTTGAACAAGATTGATTAATCAGACTATTTTGAGATGTAACTAAGGACTGTTTTAGGAATGCTGCTGCACTTATCAGAGCTGTGAAGAAATCAAATGAATATCTTCAACCAACGACAAGAAAAAGGTTTGGTGTGAGTGTTTGAAACCACTTGGCTGAACAGAGGCCTGCAAGTGAAATGTATGTGGTTTATATATTCATGATTTTATTATGTTCTCGTTTTTAACTGATTGGCTTATGCTGAGGTTTTTGTGTGTTCCAAAGATATATTGAAGGAGAGTATCATGTATGTTTTCTTCTCCATTTCAAGATGTATGGTGTTGAAATGAGCACATTTTGTTCTATGAAGTGCTGGGAGCACTGACTGGACTTTTGTTCTCTGGTGTGAGTTCAAGTGAATGTGATACAGAATTGATGAATTCACCGCATGTTGGTCTTGTCGTGGTACTCTACATGGGCCCAAATTACACCCTGGGTTACTAAATCCTGAGTAATTCTGTTGGTTTACAACTGAAAACAGATCTTTGCTTTTTGCAAACAATAGCCATTGAGATTTGGGAACTTGGAATTCTCTTTAGTGTGTATTCATTTCCTTTATGTGTAACTGTTCTTGAGTAAGCAAGATAATACTTAAAAAGTGTTACCAGAAGAGACAGGATGTCTTGAAGCAAACTTGAAACTAACATCATTCTATTATACTTACTTTGATTTATTTTTGGACTTATTTTTTATTTATTTGAGCTTACTAGCTAATGTTATTTTAATGTTGATTGTCAGGAAGAAGGCTCCATACTGTCTTGCTTCATATCTGTTCTGTCACTTAATTGCAGTCATTCTTGTCTTGTATGCATTTATTCTGAATTAGTTTGTCTGATATTTTAAAGTGATAAATTGTTTATGTTATTTACATTCTTTGGCAATATATGATGGCTGCTAGAGTTGAAGGCATCAGAAAGAAATGCTGTCGTGCTTGTAATTCATAAAAATGCAAGTTGCAAGTTTCATAGGGTACTGCCTGAGGATCTCTAAAGGAACTTTAATGAATGAAGTAGTGTAGCTGCTATGTGATGTATGCAAACTCTCTCTAAGCGCATGTACTCTTACTGAAAACATGTTCTCTTGAAAGGAACAGGCAACGTGTTGAACCCATGCTTTTAAAAGATAATCCAAGGAGTTGCTGATAATTACGCATTTGTTATTATACTAAAAATGGAATTATATGACATCTCAAAGATCATTTTGTGACCTACAGTTTCTAGAGTAGAAAAAAGTCTCAGAGGTCTGGATAAAGGAGAATTTGCTGATACCTTTTGTTTAGATTTTTCAACCCTTTGGTAAAACAGTCACAACAGGCTAGTGTAGAAATTCAGAATGCAAGGGAACAAGGGAAGCTTGGGCCCCTAAGTGTGTATTTAAGGAACTTTATTCAAGTTACAGGCATTAATAGCATTTTTATGAAGGTTTGCTTAATAGTGTAGGAATTTACATTTTTCACTGTTAAAATCTCTTTGTTCCCTTGTTTTTGCTGCCGAGCATGTGCAAAACCATCTTGACAGCTCCAGGCTGCTAAACCCCAAAGAAATACATGAAATAAGCATTTTTCATGCAAGTTTCCTCTCAACTGCCTGTCAACTTCAGTTTTGCATCCCAGCAACCAATTTCAACTCATTTTGTTTTATACTGACTACATTTATCACAATTTATTTTATATTCTTGATAGGGTATTGAAAGAGGCTCTCAGGGCCACAGATTGCTGCTGAAATGTTAGACAACATTTGGCATGAACAGGATCAGAAATTAAAAACTGGCAGTTTTTAGCCTGGTTGCCTTTGAAATTAAGTTTATGAGATTGTGTTGTTTATCTCTCTGTACATTCAGCAGTTCTCCTTACACACTTTGGTACTCAATTTCAACAGATTTGAAAGATGAGCTGCAATCTCAAGATAAATAAGGTCTGTGAAAAACTACAGCTGTACAGAGGACAAGGAGCATAATTAAATGCCAGCACTGTGGAAAGGCAGGTGGAAGCTAGCCTTTTTATAGCAGTTGAGAGCAGCCAGCCAGCCAGCCAGAGTAAGCTCAACGATTTTGATTGAGCATAGCATGTGCCCTACATGGAGGGTGGGTTTCAGAAGAGAACCTTAGATTGGAATCATAGAATCACAAGGATGGAAAGAACCTCCAAGATCATCTAGTCCGACCATCCTCTTATCATTGTTACTACCCACTGAGCTACTAAACCAAGTTAATGAAAGGTTATCATGGCAAAGGAGATTTTAGGAGGCGAAGAATGCAAGTCCATGAAAACAATAAATCAAACCCCACTTCCCTTGGTTTATTTCTCACAGAGCAACTCGGCTGTCTTGTCTTTCCTCTTCTTCCTCCTTCCCTTCCTGAACACCTTCTTTCCTCCCAGAATCTCTGGAGTCTGTTACTATCTTTGCATTCCCCCTTGATCTCCTGGCTCAGTATCAACTCTTGTAACTTAACAGCATACGGATTTTGTCTGATTTAGTAATGAGGTCTCAGATATACTCTCTTGGGAGCCAGTTAATGGCTGTTTCTTCGTCCAAAAAGTTCAACTGGGCAGCTAAGATGTGCTCGTGTCAAGAGCTGTAACAAAACTAATTGGTACTGACCCCTTTCCATCCTGACTGGAGAATCTCCTGCTCTGGTGTACACACTCATTAAATATCTGTCGATTCTTATTGTGCCTACTGCCAGCTACCCAACATGTTAAAAGTCCAGTTGTGTGGTGGGTCTAGAGAACCTAGTTTAGAGGAAGTTAACTAGAGTTAAGTAAATGAGCTTTTTCTTTCCTTTTTTTACAATCTGTATTCATAAGTCATATAGTATATCCAACCCAACATTACAAAGATTTTAGTATATTCCTCTACAGTATAGAAGCTTAAGACTTCTCATAGGGTCTTTAGTGCTCTATAGAACACTGTGAGAGTTGTATTCTTTAAAAATAAGTTTGGCTTAGCAGCAAAGAAAAACTGCTTGTCTCCTTTTGGTCTTTTCCTCAAGATGGATACCTTACCTAGACGAGAAAGTTTTAGGAGATCTTCTGTGGGCAGTTATCCTAACAGGACAGCACAACTGAGTTGATGTCAAAACAGAGAATATGTACGCACATAGTACTGTCCTGTGATAAAAGCTGCTCTTCTGCACAGTGTCGCTGCTTGTGAAACCTGCCTGGTTTTACATAGTAGTAAAACCCCAGGAAGTATAAAAGTAGTGAAAGTGCTTGCAGTGTGGCCTTGTTACCCTTTTACAGTTGTTTAAAGGTCAGCAGCAAATCAACATTTACTCCCACTCCTGCAAAATAAGGTTCTGTAGGGACAAAGCTCTCAGGCTGTATAGAAGACACCCTGGACTGAAGAGGGGACTGAGATCCCACTCCGTTTCTTGCAGGCCATGGCCAGAGCTACCAAACCAATCTTTCTTATCAGTTATCTAGCACAGACTGAGCCATAAACTTTGGGGAAAAAATTTGAAGTAAAAAACTCCAGGCATAAGGTCTTAAAGGGGAGCTACACTTTTTTTCCCCCCTAACTTCTGGATTCTCTTGTTTTACTGAGGTTTTTATGTGAAGTAAGTTGAACTGCTGAAGGAGACAAACAAGTCTACGGGTGCTGTTACCTGCCAAATAGTTAATGCCTCACTTCTCAGTTAAGCATTCATGTTTTTTCAAACTTGGTAGGTCTCTGGCTAGGCTAATTAAGAGAGCAGCTAGGCTGTAATCGAATGATCTCTACGATATGATAAGCAGCAAGCAAGCAGCAATAGTAGCTGTACGAGAACTTCAGAATGCCGTGAATGCCTCACGAAGTTCACCAAGTGTGTTGATCAGCTCCAGATTTTACAACCTTGTTTCCCTTGTACTTCATTCACAGGAAAAATATCTCTGTGGCTGGTGATACTTTGCAGGCACATGGAGACAACAGCGAACAGAAAGACTTGCTAGGCTGGGCACTGAGGTGCTCACCAGTGCCAGTTTTCAGAGATGGTGCTTTGTACAGGAAAGCTCATAACTGGGGGTTGGGTGCTCTTCTAAGGAAAATATGGACATTTTTGCCAGTGTGCAATGACAGGTGGAGGGACAAGATTTGGGGACAGAATCTAAACCCCTAAAACACAGCGTAGAAAATGTTCCAGCTACTGTGAAAATAAAAAGGAAGGAGGGTAGTAAAAGAAGTCTGAAGCATTTCTAGCTTCAGAATTCAACTGTGTAAAAAGTAGTAGTAAAAATCACAACTACAGATGAACTCCGGAGATGATCTTACAGGATGGAGAGAGCTGTGCTGCACCCTGTGACTACCAGAAAGCGGAGGCACATGGGGGAATTAATAAGCAGATCATAACACAGGGTAGATATTTGGAAAAGCTATGTTCAGGGAGGAGGTTCTGTGCTCTGTGGAGTGTACTTGAATCCACGAGTCAGTGCTGTCTATGCTACAGCTATTTAGCACCAAACAGAACAGCTGTTAGCTGTATAACAGCTATTTAGCACCAAACATACAGCTATTACCACCAAGTCATAGCAGGGTCTGTGGTGATAGAACAAGGGAAAATGGATTCATGCTCAAAGAGGATAGATTTAGGTTAGATGTAAGGAAAAAGTCTTTTACAGAGGGTGGTGAGCCATTGGAACTATTTGCCCAGAGATGTTGGCTGATGCCCCATCCCTGGAGACTTTCAAAATGAGGCTGGATCAGGCCCTGGGCAGACTGATCTAGCTGTGGTGTCCCTGTTCATTGCAGGGGAGTTGGACTAGATGGCCTTCAGAGGTCCCTTCCAGCTCTAAGGATTCTATGATTGTATGACAAAACAAGTTCTCCAGGCTGGTTATTTTGTCTCCTACAGATATAGGTGGTGATAAAACAAATGTAGTTAAGAGTTTGATTTCTTCTGAAAGATTTAAGCTCTTGGTGCATGTGTACTCGGTCTGCAGTGCCAGACCTTCCCCTAAAACAGGCAGACACAAATTTGGGGAACACTTTTCCTCCAGATTCTCAGGGAGCAAATAGGCTGCCATCCCTGTACCTCAGCTGTCAGTTGAAGACCTTTGCTGCCACTTGCACAGTGCGGGATTTGCGAGTTTGCTAGGCATGCCCTTCTCACACAGCCCCTGGCACCACTCCTGCATTCACAGAACAGTTTACATCTATGGAGTGTCACCTCTCCAAGGTGACCTCACCTAAGAAACAGCAGCTCAAGGGGGATGTTCAGAGAGCTGTGCAAAACGTCCATTTGGCTATACGCTGCTTTCAGCTCCCTTTTTCTATGGCTTGGTGTTTATGCATCAACCAAAAACTCCCCCCCCCTCCCCCCATGATCTTCCTCCCACATCCCAGCGTCGCTGGGTGCTTTTGGGCTGCTCCTCCCTTCCCCAGCCAGCCTTCTTGCTCTGACAAATGCTCCCTTGGCAACAATAGCTCCCTCTGGGTCCCTCCCAGTCTGTGGTCATGGCTACTGGGGTGTGCGGCGTTCTGCCCACCTGAGTCAGAAACGCTGAGCAGCTCAGCCGACAGCAGAACAAAGAGCAACTCATCGGCTGGCTTGTGCTCAGGGCTGGCTGTGCGAACTGCTGGCCTCACTGCTGCAAACTCTCCGATTATATTTTGCAGTTCTGAAAACCACTTCAAATGAAGGAGTCTGTTGTGCGTGTAATTTGAAACTGCCTTTTCTTCGGAAGAAAAAACAAATTACAAAAATAAATGTTTACCTAAAAAATGACCGTATGTATTATTTGGGGAATAGAAAAGGATCCCCAGATAAGGCTACGAAAATATGCAGTATATTATTTTGATTACGTTTTTCTAATAGACTATTTATGTGCAAATGTTTGAAAGGATTTAAAGAAGTCACATTATTTGTTTGTTTGTTTATTTATTTATTTATTCTCCTAGAGCCTTAAAATTGTAAATTTTGATGGAAATTTTATCTCCATGTTTGCTAAAAATCTTCCTTTTCTGTGGCTGTTTCAAAGGGCTTTGTAGGGAAGATGCGTTTTTTGTTTGCAATTTGAGGGGAGAATCTTCAATGAATCTCTCTGAAGTGTTTTCAGAGAAGGCTGACTGATGAGTCTGCACTGACACTGCAAAAACAGGGCTTGTGAACAGTGCAGAGCTAGCAGGTGCTCATTCTGTAACTTACCCATTCGTTCTGTGTGTGCTTCTTTCTGAATCAAGTGTGTGTGCTCCTCCAGCATCACACCTCTTGCATCTTCTCTGGAGCACACATTCCTCAAGTGAGCAGCCTCACACATTGTGCTGGCTGCAGTGCTGAAGGGAACACCTTTCATCGGGCTGGGGAGGCACTGCCATGTGTGTTCTTTGTGTGGAGGTGAAAATGGCAGATTTCTGCATCTCTTTGTCTCTTCCCATCTTGTTTTTATGATGGATTAAGGTTTGATTTGTCATCTGTATGTTGGTTTCAGTCTTTCTCCGTACTGTTTACTGATTCTAGGAAGGTGCTATGGAATGCTGATATTCCTTGGAAAGCTAACCAGAACTTATTTGATTTGTACAATAGTATTCACTGAATAAGACACCACGAGGTTGTAACCCTGGCCAGTGAATTGAATCTGGTTCTAACACATTCTGGGTAAATGCTTATTGAAGAGCTGAGTTAAGGTAATAGGGAAGAGAAGACAGGCAAATTTCTGAAGGCATCTAAGGCCAAGCTGAATGAAGCCCTGGGCAACCTCATCTAGTGCGTGGCAACCCTGCCCACAGTAGGAGATTGGAACTGGAAGGTCTTCGAGTCCCTTCCAGTCTAAGCCATTCTATGAATTTACAATTCTATGGAATTTCTTCACTGTTTGAAAGGAAAATGCGACACCCACTTGCTCTTCTCACAGCTCACTCCAGAAGAAGCATCTGGCACTTAACTCCAGGCAGAGGGGCTCTCTCCCTGGTGCCAGGTTGCAGCAGGACTGAGGCTGCACTACTGACTTTGTGCAGTGGACCTGGCAGCAGTAGCATGCTCAGGATATGGCTGGCATGACTCTGATGGGGCTGCAGCATGCAGGGAAGGCAGAAAGGATCCGTCTACACGTGCCTGCACCAAAATCTTTCCAGAATTTGATAAGAGGTGGGAAGGGAAGGGAAGGGAAGGGAAGGGAAGGGAAGGGAAGGGAAGGGAAGGGAAGGGAAAGGTCTGCGCTTGATGCTGAAGCTACATGCATACTTAGAAGCTTCCGTGTCTGGGGTCTTTCTTCCTGTACTGCACATAAACAGGAGCCTGCTCCAGTTAGTTGGCAGCTGCATATGGGGAGGGCTGTGGGTTGTCATTGTTATTGCCATAATACTGTGCGTAAAGATATCAGCCTGTACTGAGACCCAGTTAGGCTGTCAGCACAGCAAGCTGGAGGCCCCTGGAGAAGCAGAAAGACAGATGACTTGCCTGCAGTTAAACATAAGTCAGTGGCAAAAAATAGTACCTGGTCTCTGGAATGAACAACCAGCATGGGATCAACCTTCTCGTCTTGTGCTTCCTGCAGCTTGCAGATGGATGTGACGGATGGAGAGCTGAATTGAGATCTGTTGGGTCTAATTGAGCCTTAATTATAATACATTAAACAATTAAAATAATGAAGATAAGGCACAATCAATTCTCAATACAAAGAGATTTAGCAAGATTAGGCTTTTAAAACTGTACAGATGATGCCATTAATCTTGGAAGAGCTCCAATGTAAACAATACAATTCCCAGACAGCTGGGAGGGCAGCAAACCAGAGGTAAGATCAGATTCCCAGCAAAAAGTGTAAGGGTAGATAGATTTTTTTTTACCTCCATTTTACAGCTTTTACATGAAAGCAAAATACTGTACATATCAAAACACATATAACATGATTTGAGTAATAGGAATTGTGGATTTCAGGAAAGCAGCTTGTAATGCGTGGTGAATTATGTATGCTACTGTACTTCTTGTTTATATGTCTGAGAGTTATGCAGTTAGTTATTTATATTAACTTTGGCACTGAGGAGGATGGCTCTTGCTGAACCCTGGGAGCAGAAGATGCTCTTTGTCCGTGAAGCAGGTAGAGCACTGTGAGAGATGAGAGGGGACTTTGGGCCCCACGCTCGTTCCTTTCCTGACCTCTCTGGGGATCTCATCATCACTTTTATCAGCAGGAATGCATTTATGGCACTTTGTCATTGGTGAGAAAAACCTGCTGTGTGAAGCTGGGCTCCCCTGGAACTCCAAAGCTGATGGAAGGAAGGTCCTGGAGCCTGGGCACAAAGCAACCCAAAGCTGTTTGTGAGGGGCAGAGTGAGGTGTGAAGCTGTAATGGGAGAGTGGGTAAATGTGACCAAAAGCCTGGCCTGGAGTTCACAGGTAAAATGATTTTACCAGAAAAGGAAATTCTTTTTAAAAAAGCCAAGGAACAAAGACATTTGAGGCATCCTCTGGGAAATAAGGATGAGCAATCTGACTGTGGGTTTTCTTTGTATAATCGAACGCTGTATTCCTGGAGGGATCTTTTTATTTGGTTCTTTGCTCTCTCTGATTCCTCTCGACAATGTACACAAGCTGCAGCACAGAAGAGAGAGAGTCAGGGGGAGATAACAGGGTACTGAGAGAATGTAATTAGTAAGTCCTTGTGGCACTGAGGGGGACTATGGAGGGTGAGGAGCAAAAACAGATCCTCCCAATGTCTGAATGTATTAAACTTTTCATCGAAGAAAGGCCAAAGAGGCACCAAAAGCAGTTGATAATTTTAGGAAACCTACAAAAGTGTGTTAGGCAATACATTCTCTTTTCTCTTTTCATTTCACCGTAGGAAAACTTAGTGCTGCACCACTTTCAAGCAGGAGAATTTGGGCCAAGGATTTAGCAACGGACATCTGAAGAACTCAGAAAAAGCAAGGGATGGGGAAAACAGAACAAATGAAGAGACTGGCTCCCTTTCACAGCAACCTTCTTTTACAGCTCCTCAGCAGACACGTGAGTGAGCTCCTGCCGGGGTGGGTGCCACACACACTGAGACCAGAGTGCTGCAGAGCCGTGCTCCGAGCAGGCGGCAGATGGACAGGAGCAGTGCTGTGCTGCATGACTCCAGGCTGACCCAAGGAACCCAAGATTTTTGGCATACTGGTCTTGACCTCTCCTTTCTGTCCTGTCAGCTGTTATTTCCCAGTGCCCTTGGATAGGCTGAAATTGCTCTTCCTGAAGGCCTTTATATGGTTCCCTCCTCTCATACTTCTGTTAGGCTTTTAGATCTTTGGGTGAATCTTGGAATTGCAGATTAAAATCCCACATCTCAGCTTTTATTAAAAGATTTGCCGAGGTCCGGATGTTGCTGGAAACCTGATATTCTGCACCATTTACCGGCTGTGAATTATGTAGATACTCATATTTTTAATTTCCTTTCATTTAGTTGTGTGTGCAGGACCTCTGTCATGACCAGCAGGGAACTCTCCTGGGTACAAAGAGGCTATTCAGCTCCTGTGCCAACCCTGGCTTGTAAAAGCCTGACAGCTCTCAACAAACAAAGCCTAGAAATGTTGCTATTAAAAGCATTTATTGAATAATTCCATATGTGACAAAATGATAGCTGCAAAAAGCGGTGGAATTGTTTTTTAATGGATAAATCTTATTTGAAAAGTGAAGCAGAGCTGCAGAAGCTCAGAGAACAGTCACCTGAGGATAGAGCTTTGAGCAACGTGGGAAAAATTAGAACCACTCTGAACAATATAGAAGATAATAGTTTGCAGAACACGTCTGCTTTGAGTGGGAGCTTTTATGTAAAGAAAAGAGAGGATAAGCCTGGCTTTAACTTTTGTGTTTGAACGCTTTCACAAATAGAGGTAGGAGAACAAATGTTCATTCCCTTCAGCCAAACCCACAGCAGCTGGAAACAGGAGGACCCCTGTTCTGCATAGGGTCAGTGGGCTGCAAAGGGCACCATGGGCAGACCCTTGTTTCCTAGCCAGCTGCATGATGGGCTGCAAGGCCTTACATCTGCTTTCACATCTTGACTGTGTGTCAAGGCACCACTGCAGTGTGCCCTGCCTGATACTTTATCTTCTCCTCTCCTCTAGAGAGGGAAAGAAGAGAGGTACCTTCCCAGGAAGGGGCTCTGTATGGTTCTCCCCATCCCCACGGCACAACAACAGCCCTTTGCTCTGTGTGCAGCCCTTGCGCATGAGGGAGGCAGGGTGCTGAGCTCAGGTGGCTGCAATCTCCTTAGAGGGTGGAGCAGAGGAACAGTAATTGTGTAAGTGCTGTTATAGCAACTGAGGAGCAGCTCTGCTGGAAATCCAGAATTGCCATGGGAGAGGATCCCATTTCTATGCCTCTCTGCTTAGACCTTCTTTGCTTTGGTCTTGCTTGGACGCCAAATAAAAAGAATACCATTCTTTGAAAAGAGGCATCTGGACACTATTTAGCCACAAAAATAAACCAAGAGCGGCGATCCCAATTGTTTGCTGAAAAGAATCTGTTGTGATGGGCTCTTGGCAGGTGACATCTGGGGGTGGAGAGCCCTTTGCTGGGACTGGCAGAGGCAGATGCTGTGACCTCGAGGGGCAAGAATGCCTCTATGGGAGCGAGGAGTTTCAGCGAGGGCAGACCGCTCCCCGACTGCTGCTGATGTATGTGAATGCAGGATGGAAATGCTCACACTAAGGCAGGAATTTCTTGGCACTTGTAATGTCCACATTAGGGAAATGTTTTACATCACTCCAGGGATGGTCTATCTTGTCTGGTCTCTTCAAAGAGATTGTTGGAGAAAATATGAAAACAGCATATCAGGATTATAAAAGTTTACTGGGGGATAGAAATGAAAGGGAGGACAGAAAAATGTTATGGAACAATTAAAACAAATAACACTGGAAAACATAACAGTGGAACTGATCCTTCAGAAACCCTTGATGAACATCACAAGAAAACTGGGATTTAAGAGGATATTTGGGAAGTAATTGAGTTCAATCTAGTGAGGAACAGATTTTCAAAGTCAAACATAGGAAAACAGGCAGAAGTGCCTACTATGTTTGGAGTATTACACATGCAGGTGCAAGTGCTCAATTTAGAAATGAGTTTCTGACATTCCTGCTAGAAGGGAGTGAACACGGTTTGTGTGCATCGATCAATTGCTGCGGATCGGCATCATCACGTAAGACTGTCCTGCTTTTGGAAATGTCAAAATTTTATGGAAAAAAATGCCCTCTCCTCAGTTCCTTCTCAATATGGGATGCCTAATAGCAGTAAAATTGTAGCCCTCTTATATCAAGATAGATCTCTACTGGCTTTTCTATAATAGCAGTTTTCGCATCTATTGCTTCCCAAAGTGGTTGTGATATATCATCAAAGAATGTCTTGTGCTCAGTGCTCACAAACCAGCCTTTTATCAGAAAACAACTACATGGAGAAGAAGAGTTTTACAAAATCAAGGCTATTTGAACTTTAAGAAGTGCCTGGGATCATTAATTTCTGATTTACTCTTCAAACCAAAGAGATGACTAAAAGAAAAAACTCAGTTCAACACCTTGCCCACAGCAGAGACACTTTGTGTGTACTACACCTGCAGTGTCTCTCCCTTGCATTACTGACATGTTCTGGCCCCGAACTGCAGCAGCTGCCACCCCATGTCAGGAACTCCTCTCTCTGCTGCATGCCTTTCTCCTCTCCTCTGCTCAGCATTTCCTGTTCCAGGGACCAACGCCATGAGATGCTACGACTACGAAGAGCAGGAGGCCTCTGTGGTGTGAGCCAGACTTTCAGCAGTAGCACCATGGTTTTGCTGGAGGAGGAGCGCTGACAGCCTGGGCAGCAGCTGCTGTGTGGGGCAAAAGCAGGGCCCCATCCCACAGCAGTACTTCTGCCTTCTCCCTTCCTATCTGCAGCAGAGGCAGCAGGCCTGGTTTTCCGCCTCAGTGCTGCCCTTCCTTCCCCTTTCCTGTGGCAGGAGCAGCCTGAGCCTGGCTCCTTGTCCCCCAGCTAACAACTTTCAGTTGCTCGAGCTCCTGAGAGCCTGGAGGTGGCTCTGCCCCAATTCACCATGGCAGAAGGTGGGTGGCTCCTGACACTGGGGATTCGCAGCCACATGCTGTCCTCAGGCAGTGCACAGCAAAGGTATGGCCCTGTCTATCCTCTGAGTTCTTAGGGAAAAGTCAGATGCTTCTGCTAAATTAGGATGCCGAGCTCGAAGCTGCATTCCGCACATGCAGACGGGCCTCTTGGTTACAGCAAGATCGGTGAGATTGGAGTGCTCAGCCCAGCTCAGCCCACAGGGATTTCACTAGCAGCTCACGGGACTGGCCTCCTCATTGCAGAATCTGCTGAGGAGCTGCTGCCCCTCTGCACAGCCCTCACACAGCAAACCGCCTCTTCTGAGGATACAGGCAGCCTGCCCCGGCCTTGAATGTGCGTTACAGACTAGGGAAAACACCCGGCTCGCATATCTTTGAAATCACACTGAATCTCACATTGCTCTGTTTCTTCCAACAGCTCCCATTTGTGTGCTGTGACACTTAAGGCCATCAGATCCCTGAAGCAGAAGTCTGGGCAATTACAGATGGTGCTGGCTGTTCTGAGAGCTGAGCTGTGCACAGGCAGCTCTGTCCCCGCATGTACCATGGCCGGGCAATGCCTTGTATGAAGCCCTGGGATGAGTCTTCCTGGCCAGTGCAGGGTGATATGTGTAGGACTCCTACTGTTGGGCAAGGCCTGGGACTGCAGTGCTCACTCTCATCTCCAGATTCTCCTTCCACATCCTTGCAAGCCAAAAAAGTCTTCTAACAGAGAAAGCAGAACTTGAATCTTCCATGCAAAAGTCCTGCCTGGATCTCCATTTGCAGGCTGCTTTCCTTCCTGTCCTCTTTACATGGAAGGCTGCTGTGTAACGTTATTTATTAACAACCCACAGGGAATGCAGCAGGATTAGTTATAATTTTGCTTGTATTCTTAAATACATTGCACCTGATTTCACTGCCCCTGGTAGATGATAGGAATTCAGCCTTGTGGTGCTGGTCAGCAGGGTGAATGCTTTATCTCTAGGCTCTCAGTACCCCCAGAATGTCTGGCTGTCCCCTGACGTAGATCCTAAGTCTGGGCACTCCCAGCCGTGGGTCCATGCCAGACTCCCAGTAACAGGGCCAACAGAAAGAGAGGTGTGCATAGGATTCTAACATCCAAATTTCAGCAGTTTTTGCATGGATATACAGAGCTCTAAGCAGAACTGACAGGTTGCAGGGGCCTGGACCTACATCACCCTCAGTCGTTCCTGACCAGGGACAAACCATGCCAACAGCCGTCACAGAATCGCCCAACGCTGTGTGGCAGAGACCTCAGTGTGACCCAGGAGATGTATTTGTAGCACAGCCAATCTCTTTTCAATCACGGAGTCATCCTTCCTTCCATGCCTTCATGTCACTTGTTTCAACAGTGGCAGTGTTTCTCCAACACGATGAAATAAACATGCGTAATACAATTATTATTTTTTTAGTTTATCTAACCAAAGCATTTTTAGGAGCTGGATAACAGAGTAGAATGCCAGTCCCAAAATTGTAACTTTTAATGTTGGGTGAAAAATTAAACCTTTAAAATAGATATTAAATTTGAGAGAGGCTGAAAAAGTTCTGTTGGAACTTGGAGGAGTTTCAAATGTTATTTTTAACCATAGACATTCAGCTCTTATGGGAAACAAAACTTAGAAGGACAGATATAATTAGGTCAGATATTGAGAAACTTATTATGCTTTGCTACAGATGATCCCAGGAGAATGTAACTTAAGCCCTTTTTTTGTATTAAGATTCAATCATGGTTCTTCACTTTTTTATGCAGAGTTCTGTTCAAAGAATTAAATAAAGTAGGATAGAAATACGCTTTGTATTGCTAAGTGCTTCAGCATGTGAAGCAATGAATGTTTGACAAGAAATCTAGGGACAGAAGGCAAGATTTGTATTTCATTTTGTACCAAAATACATAACATTATGCTAGCATCTGTGCCTGCTTTTGTTCACTGTGTAGAAACGCCAGTACACTGATGGTACTGGTATCTGCTGGGATGCTTGGCATCTCCAAAGCACCACCGTGTGAGAATGAACTCTGCTTAGCAGCATGACTACAACACAGACATTATTCATATTATGAATGGGGAAACTGAGGCCAAGAGCTTGATGGTCAGTGCCAAGTCTGTTTCACAGTTGCAGTCAGGACCCTACAGCTTCTACCTTTTGCTCCTTTTGCTTCTGCAGAGTCAACTACCTTCACATGCGAGATGTACATCTCGTACGTAACCACAGGAGAAAAGCCTCTATCAAAAGAAGAAACAAGCCAGTAGGTGGCTGATACCAGGTACTGCTAACACATGCATCTGTCATTACTCATAGCATTCGTCATGTCTGTTACTGAGGAACACTGTTCCTTACAGTAGGTGTCTAATTTGCAGAATGCTGGTTTTCCCAGCAGCTCCATCAATCTGAGGGAAGCTTTGATGAGTTGCCTGAGGTGAGACATTGCACATCACTCATTGTAAAGCCTGCTCAGAGAGCAGTGGAAGTGGACTGAGACCGTGGTAGGGAGGACCTGAGCACCAAGATTTCCTGGCACAGCCCCACTGGCTCAGGAGCAGGAAAGTTAGTATTCTCACTGACACAGATTTGCTGGCACCTCTCCTGGAACCCACAGTCAAGGTAGACACAACATATACAAGCAAGAGAGCCTTCTGGCTAGATAGCTCACGTTTTTTAAAAAGATGGTTCAACTGTATCAACAGCAGGTCTCCATTTGCTGCTATGAAATGTTTCTCCATCCAGCCGGGAATTTGTGTGCATGGCTATTAGCAAAACTTCTGCTGTTCTACATGGATTCTCAGCAGGTATTGAAATGCAGATTTTTACCATTAGGGGTGTATGTGGATTTGGAGTTTGGGTCCAACACTTCATAGTAGGTGAATGAAAGTGAAGAAGTCTCTTCCTGCTGCCAGACCATGTCCAGTCTAGGGATGCTGAGAAGCCACTTTTTAATCCATCTTGAATCTGAAGTAAGATTGTCAAAATGCATAACTTTCTAACATAAGTAAAAATCTCATGGCCTATAAGAAATCTTCATCAGGGTGGGGTACTGGAAGGTAACTGATTCCTGCACTGCATTGGAAAGTGTATATCTGTGGACATATCAGAATTCTCTCCCTCCCACTGCTGCTAAAATTCAGGACTTTATTTGTGTTCTATACCTGCAGACAGTAGAGACAGCAGCCACAGTTTTCCTGTCTGCCATGGGAGGTACTAAAGTTGATGAGCTGTTGCTAATTGTTGCTTATGACTAGAAGGTAGTGATATTGTTCTTCATCTTCAAGGTAGTAAGTGGCATCAAGATAATTCCCTGGAATAAACATTATATTCTTACTTTCCAATGTAAATTGCACTCCTATTGATGCAATAGACTGCAACTGTTTCTTCAAGCTATGGAAAATTTGCAGTAAGCAATAAAAGCCTCAGTCGTGTACTTCTGTTGAGCGCAAGTTCCTCCCTGTGTTTTGCTTGCTGAGCTTGTGACAGAGACCATGCTAAAAAAACAAATTCCCTATCAGCAGTGTATGAACTGTACAGCAAGTTTTGTTTTGCCACGAGGTTCAAGTAGATCTGGGTTGATGTCTTCCAAACATACTATTTCCCATGTGCCAACACAGAACCTCACTGCTCTCCAAAATTCACATCTGTTGAGTTACTCAGCCCAAAAGTAACCTTTCTAAGACTGTGCAACTCTTGGTAATGTCCATCCAACTCTTGGTAATGAAATGAAATGAAATGAAAACATTAATACTGGTAGAGAATGTGTACCTTCCTATGCTGAGTAACTCTTCAGTCACACTTCTACAGCAGTTCTTTCTTTCCCAGCTGCTTCTTTGCTCTCAGTCATCTGTCAAGTCTATCTCAAGTCTTGGCTTGTACTGCCTGTACAGTTCTGCAAAGCAAGTAAATTCCCTCACTCAACGTACACTGGCTGAAGGAAGGTGGAGTATTTCTCTTTTTCTTTTTCTTTCTTTTCTCTCCCTAATGGGAGTTGATATAACTTTTCTCAATCTAAAAAAAAAAAAACCTACTCCAGTTAAATTACTGAGGGTTTTTTTGTGTTTTTCTTCTGCATCTAGACTCAACTTCATGAAAAGATAATTTGGATGTGTAACTCTGCACACTAACGGCTGATGTAGCAACAGCAGCTCTCTCCTGGCACAGTGGCTGAGCTCTGAATTTGCCATTCGGGTGTTCCCTGCTGTAGGCAGCCTATGTTTCTGGAGTAGTGGCAGGGGAGCAGACTATACAGAAAGCAAACTCTGCCTTGGGTTTTCAGGACGCTCAGCTAGAAGATGTTGTCAGGCAAACACAGAGCTTCATCCTCAGGCTTTGACAGATAAAACTGTCTTCCTTTTGATCCTTGAAACATTATATTTCTGCTAGTATTCAAGGCAACCAGAAGGATAGCTTCTTGCCTTTTCTATTTTTCGGGAGAAAGCCAAACCAAAATTTGATACCAGAGAGACACTGTCTATTTGAAATAGAGTCAGCTTTTGAAAACAAGTTAAAAGTCATGTCTCTGCCAATTTTTGTGGGTGTTCATCCTGCCTGGATAGCAAGAAAATTCCTGCAGGGAATCTCATGAATGTCAGAGCTAGCAGGTAATGAAGAGCTAAGCTTCTGTGAAATTTCTTTTTTCCTTCCTTTGAGGAGGAGGAGGAGAGGGGAAGGCAGATGGTAACTCTTCACTGGAGCACTGTGTGTATGTCTGATTTTGAAGCTTTACCTCTATAGAGTTGATGTGTTTCACTAAAAAATTGCATTCTTCCTTCAGAAAACAGAAGCAAGATGTCAGTATGTTCAATGGCTGTGTTCTCCTGAGTGGAGGAAAAGTACCTGGGAAAGCAATGAGAGGAGAGATGAGGAGCTGCCTGCCGCAGAGAGAACAGCTGGCTGGAAGAGAACATATCAGGACAACTGCCAGCATACTGAGAGAGAGGTGTTGGGAGTGTTTGTTGTTCACACTCACCAACCTGATGTGATTTATTGTGCTTTTATTTCATCTTCCTTCAGAGATGTTATGTCTGTTTAAATACAGTTTTCACTCTGTTGCTCACTACTGGAGATGCTTCACTCAAGGAGGCCCAGGTAATACAATGC
This sequence comes from Lagopus leucura, assembly GCF_019238085.1. Taxonomy (NCBI): domain Eukaryota; kingdom Metazoa; phylum Chordata; class Aves; order Galliformes; family Phasianidae; genus Lagopus; species Lagopus leucura. The sequence goes on from NW_024962263.1 coordinate 71,002,781, forward strand.
AACTTCTTCCTGGAAGCCCAAAATGATGTTTAAATGACATTCTGCAAAGACTGTATAAACTGAACACAACCTCTACCTCGTTAGTCAGTTTGTGGCAGAACAGCAGGAAAGCCTGTCTGAACTTGAATCTTATTGCTGTATTTAGACGTATTTTTTCACGGTGAAGACGTAGCCTTGGAGTCCATCATCCCAGAATAGAAGAGCATGTCAAAAACACTTCTAAGGTATGATTTGTTCATTAGTCTGTGATCATACTCAAAGCAGTACATCCTTTTCAATACAAGGGAAATATTTCCTATTCCCTAAATTTGGGGTTTTAAATTGAGTTTACTTTAGCCAAATGGGGAGTCCATCACACTGCAGGGGCCAGCAGAGCATGGTGGGGTTGTTAAAAATGTATTTAAGTCTATGCTAAACTCACTGAATTTTACTAGTTTCAGCAGCCACCTTTCTGAAAAAACTGTGTTTCAACACATTCAAAATGAAACCTTATATTTTTTTCACATCAAAAACCCCTCTCCTTTCAAGTCTTACCTACACTTATTTTAGTGAAAATCAGCTGCTCTCCCCAAAATAGAACATGTCTTTTGCCATTGTGCCCAGCTCCCATGTTTTGTTTCTTTGCTGGCTTTCACTTTTACCATGGGGGGTAAAAAAGCCCTCAGTCCAGAGCAGCCACAGGCCTTCTGGCTCTTTATCCATTGGGCGAAAGCAAAAACTCAGTAATCTGTGAAGATGGGCAAAACCGAGGGTGTTCATCCACTGTGGGCAGGCAATGCTGCTTCTCTCACAGAAGCAGAGAGCACACCATCAAACAAGGACTTGGAGAGCCCTCATTAACACCTCTATGGAGTGCTGATTAATTGGGTTAATTGGCAGTCTGAGCCATGAAACACAATGTCATGCTCAGGGCTGGCCTGGAAGAATGAGACCTGGTAGGGTGCAAGTGGCTCTGGCCATTATGGCCTCCTGACCTTTCAAAAGCTTCCCCAGCCTTGAACTGGGAAGGTCAGGGCCCACTGCCAACCAAGGGCAGCACAAGGGGCTGGAGCAGCTGGTGGGCACCAGAACATGGCAGGCTAGGCTGGTGAACAGAGCTGAGAGGGGAGGAGACCAGGAAGGTGATGGCCATCCCATTTTCAGGAGGAGAAGGGCACCGAGCTGTGACCTTGGTACATGTGAGGACCTGTCCTTTGTAGGTCATTACAGGAGTTACATAAGGTGAAACCAGTGCTTTCAGATTGCTGTCGTGCACTCAAATAAAATCAGTTTAAGTGCTAGAGGGGTGTGTATTCCTTCCTGTTTCACCTGCCCCATGAGGTATTGGCTGGTGTTGCCCTCTCCCTATGGAAGTACATGATGTTTTCTAGCAAGCTCTAGATAGGAGGTAATTGAGGAAAACCATTCCATTCAAGAAGCGTGGGGCTGTGGCAAATCCAGGTCATGGCCCACCCAGTCAGTGTCCACATTACTGCAGGGATGCTGGCTTAATTTTTACACGGCAGCAATGTGCAGAGGCCATTATGAGTCCCTGCTCTTCCCTTCACAGTCCATTCTGCCTCTATGGCTTTGATTAATGCCAAATAAGACCAGCAGGTGTCACTTCCAAGTGTTGCTTCCGTGGTGTGCAGCAGAACAATGTCAACACAGAAGAGAGTTTTAATCAAAGCAAGCAACTGAGGGTACAATAAGGAGCATTAAATTTGGGTGTTGCTATCAGCCAATTGGATGTGTTAGTGGGAGTCTCACAGTTCAGGCAGTCCAACTGTTTACCAGAATCTATTTTCAGAGAAGATGCCCACTGCTGCAAGAGGCAGAGGTGGTGCTGGGAAAGGCCAACATCGGGAGCCAGCATCATCAAGATGGGATTTGTGTCCATGTGGCTGCCTCCCTTCTGTTTTGCAGCAGACAGCAGAGAGGGATGGAGGGGGAGAAGGGGAAATGAAGCTATCCAGAGAAGAACAAAGTGGTCTGAAGCTGCCTTTTCTTCTTGCTGTCTCATATTACTCCAAGACAAGAACTTGAAAGATGAAGGAAAGAAGTCCTGGAGATATATCATTGCTTCAATTTTATAGTCAGGGAGAACAAACAAACAAACAAACAACCCAATTACTTATTTAATTCTGACCAGTTTGAAACAATTCACTCTGCTTTTGTGTCTATTATCCTGCATACAAAGTCCTCAACACCCTTGCCTGTTTCTTGCTGTTGGATATAGCTAAGTCTTCACTCGGGGCAGTCCCACTGATTCAGCATGCGGCTACTCTGATTCTTTGCTTCTGCTGAGATCTCAGCAACACACACAGCAGTTGTGGAATGCCTACCCTGCTTTACATTCAATCCTTAGCTTATTCTAAAGCAACTTTCATGTGTAGACAAGCCAGGGCAAGGCTGCAGTGCTAGCTACCTTGTCTTTCTGTCTTCAGAAATCCTCCCATGCGAAGGCAATGCTTTATTTCCTCTTTAAAGCAGTGATTTGTCTCAGTATATTCCTGCTGCACAAAAGGGGGGGAGACTAAACATCAGGATTTGCTCAAAATGAGATGGGCTGGAACTGGAATAAGCAAATCAAACTCCCTTCTTATGAACGTACCACCTTCCTTTGCAAGATGGACCCAAACAACAATACTGAATGCAACTCCTCTAATGCCAGAGAAATTCAAATCCAGGTCTAACTTAGAAACCTTAGAATGAGAGGTGAGGTAATATGACACTTCCCCTTGGGATGACTGAATGAAAGAATGCAGGAAGGAGGAAAAAATTAACCCTATCTGCGCACACAGCAAGCCACATCCCTTCTGCTCTCCAATTCTGGGGAAGATGTTCAAGATTTGAACATTATTCCTACCCTCTGGGCAAGAAAGAGAATGATACAGTTCTAATGAGCAGGATCTAGGGGAATGTGGAATTGTGAATAATGATGGTATCATTATGATATGATGATCATCATTCTGTGATAATGATTGCAGACTTTGCAGTACTGGCAGTGCTGTGAGGAAGAGGCATGAACTAGTAAACATTTTTGCTTTCATTTGATGGAAGAAAGGTGATTAGCAAATAGATTGTTCTTGATATTTGTTGCATTTTTACAGGTGAGCTTCACCTACATTTGGGTGTTCAGTCATTTGTATAGCACTGGATTCAGAGTGAATGTCTTATTATTGCCTGTTATGAATAAAGATGATCCTAGAATTCAGCACCACTTCCACTTGCTGTACTGTTCCTTTTACCATTGTTTCATAGCACTTAGAGTATGATACAGAAATGGCAATGTGATTTTGGAGGCAAATACAGTAGCAATAACACCCTCACTCAAAGCTTTCATTGCAATCTTTTTTGGAGAGCAAAGAGATGAGATTTGAAGGAGATGAAATCTGAAAAAGAGCCTGAGGCAATGGCTGATTTCCACTTCAGCAGATAACAGAGATGGGCAAGGAAATCTCAGTTCTGGTACCATATGAACAGTGACAATTCTAGTTCAGCAGCTCCTAAGTGCCATCAACCATCAGCCAAAGTTTTGTTCAGTATTTATACAGAGACAGCACCTGTGATTTCTGGTTGAGAGGCCGCAGGAGTACCAGCTAATGTGAAGAAGTAGTATCTGCTAATGCAAACAAACTCACTGCAGATACACATATCTATCTGCTTGACAGTGCTACGCTTGCTGATAAAAGGCCAATATTTAGTTCTGAGTGTGCAGGTGTACTTTGCCAAAGCTGAAGAAGTGAAAGGTGGGAAGCACTTACGACATTAAAAACAGGATTCGTATTCTGCATATTCCATTATAGGAGGAATGGTTTAAAACATGCGGTGACTTTACTTACTCCTACCTTTTGGATCAGCGACTGTTGAAGTTAGCTGGAAAAAACCCAAGGCAAAACGCAGCCAAAACCATGGAGCTGCATATGGTTTTGACTCCAAATTGTGCAGAAATGCAGTTTTTCAATGATTTTGGAGTCAAAAACATAGTTCCTTGCCTCCCGTTATGTGCTTCATGGTTCCGATGGGCAAGGATGCCCATTGGGAAGCTCTGCTCTGCTGCACCCCAGATGGGCCTTGATTTGTCGCAAAGAGCTGTGGAGCAGTCAGGGCACTCAGCTCAGGTTCAGCACGGGAACAGTGAAGCCCACAGCTGAACTCTGGAGAGGTCTCAGCTAGATCTATTTAGAAGTTACAACTTCCATCAAATTAGTTATTGCCCCCTGTGGGCTTAGATCTAGGCCAGTTTTAAAATGATCGCAGCCTATTATATTTAAATACTTACACCCTTCTTGTATGGTAGCAGTGCAATTTCTAAACCAGGTCGATGACTAATCAAGGGCAGTTTGTGCTAAAAAGGAGACAAGAAATTGTGGCACATGCTCGACTTCTAGAAGAGGCCTAGTGTTACACAGAGGCTCTGCAACTCCTCCCTAAGTATTCTGGGCGTAATCCTGCTGAATACTGAAGAGGAATCTGATGTTTTCACTCAGTTTTAGGTACTGAAATGATACGGTGTTACGATCCCACGGTGGGATTAAGGGAACTGCTCACATCATCTCAAGGATGATTCACATGCACATTGGTATGTCACACAGAGCTCTCTCCACATGTAAGGGCCCTATGTGAAGACCCTGCGTGGAACTGTCCTCATTTCTAAAGATGCAAAGGGATTCATTTCACCTAACTTCAGTGCTTACCGCATCTCTTGTCTCAGCCAGATGGGCTCCCTCTGTAGCCAGAGAGAAGAAGGCATGTTTTTTTTACTGATCTTGAGACATCTGCATGAGGAAAAGAAGAATCAGGTTCTGGAAGAGCTGATTTCTCTCTGTCTGAGTCTGTCGCTTTGCTTTGGAGCTGCTGCCCCAGCACTGCAACCTCCCACTCCCTGTGCCCCTCATGTGTCCCTGTACCTCGACTGACTGCTGCTTCCACAGGAAGCACGTGTGGGTGGCAAACAGCCCTACAGGATAACCTTGGCTGACACAGCACCAACCAGAGATCCTATCGTAAGCTGGAGTAAGCTGTAAGGTACACCCGTGGGAAAGGGAAAGACTCAGGTATTTGTCACGCAGATCCAAGAAACCAGAAACTCAGCGAACCTGGATGTTCTTACTCACAAGCCCAGCACAGGAACTACTAGATACACAGGTATGTATTGCTGTGATTTCCCCCTATTTGTACAGACTTATTTTTGTTTGTCTTTACTATGTAGTGGAGAAGATTTCTCCTTTCTTTTCCTCTCCTCTTTCAGTCTTCACATTTTGTCCTTTGGAACTGCAGAACACCACCTCTCCAGGTGCTCCCCATCACCCTGTGGGGGTAGCAGCCTGCAGAAACATTTACAACCAGAGCTGATCCCATCTGTGCTTGCTTGACCCTGCCTGCCATAGCAGCCTTTTGCTGGAAGCTCACTGCCCCAAGATGCAGGGAATGCCAGGACGCAAGGAAGCTAGCCAGTAACCCAAGCCTACCCTGGGACTGTGTACAAACAGATCTGGCGATGAGCCTGGCTTCCCATGAGCTCCGTGGAGAAATAGCACGATGAGCAAATGTAAAATATGAAGAGAAGAGGCTGAGGGAAACAGCTGAGCTTTTCAGATGATCCGAAGCAGAATCTAGTGGGTGTTTCATTCCTTTCAGTTCCCTCTGAAGACCTTGGCTCGCAGCGACAAGATCACATGGGTGCACAAGCCGCTGATTGCACAGTCTTGTTCCGTACTGCTTCAGAGGCACTGCGGCTGTTTTTTAATATACACTGCCCCCTCTGGCTCCCCTCTTTGCTGCTTTGCTGCTGCCAGGCGCCGAACTCCTGCAGGAATCAGGGGACAGGGGTGCAGAGGAGGTGGCAGTAGCGTGGCTCTGTGGCTCCGTCACCAGTCTGAGCCGTGGGGGTGGAGATGAAAGGATGCTGGTCGGAAAGCTGGAGAGCAGCTGGCGTCATTTCTGGGGCACAATAAATGCAAGAATGTTTTTCTGCCTCCAAGTACCATTCCCGCTCCTGCAGCTGGCACTGGTGGTGATAGGGTTCACTTTATTTGCCTTCCATTTATTTTTGTTTCTTCCACGGTTTTGCTTAGCAGTGTTAGCACTTACATAATCTCCGTCAGCCTCTGATATTAACACCTCATTAAAATGAGCAGGGAACAGGATTCACACTGCTCCTGCTGCTGTGTTTGCTTGGAGACAGGTGTTCTCTGAGATGCCTGAAAGGAAGATTTTTGTGGGGAAAACTATCTTTATAGGAGATAGGGCTAAGAATAGACTAACTCCTTGGCTTGGACCCATCTCTCAAAGAGACATCCAGATGGGAATCCTGAGTCCAGTGAGTCAGAGCGTCTGTGCATGGTGAGGGGGCAGAGGGCTCCTTCTCTGCAAAGCTTCGTGCAAGATAACCAGGATTCAGGAAGGATTTGCACTCCACAAAAGCTCCCTGTGATACTGCAGAGTGCTGTGGGCACCTATGCAGAAGGTTATGACTGTGGATCACTGCCACACTGTTCCCCACCCAGCACAGTCACCAGCATCTCCCTTATGGGGGGCTAGACATAGGGAATATCCTTTCAAGAAGGAGGAAAGGGAAACACTGGCACTGCTCCAGGAGAGGAAATGATGTAATGAAGCTCTCAGAACATCTGAGGAGAAGAGCCTGTCCTCCTATGGGTTCAGAGAGGATTTTGCTCAAAGGTGAGCAAGAAGAAGGCAATTCAACCAGGCTGTTCCCATTGTGAGATTCCCTGTTGCCTCCCCTTGCTGCCAGTGGGAAGGGTGGGCAAAGACTAATATTCTTAAAGTAAAAAAAGGCAAGGAATGGACTGGTGGAAGGACTTTTGAAGCTGCTTGTTAGATATTTTCTCCAACATAAAAGTCATTAACCCTTATTTGATAGGAAATGCCAGGAATGAATTTTCTCTTCAGTGTATGGCATTTATGAGCCAGCACAGAAAATCTGGACAGATAAATGCAGTATTGAATTTGGTGTTCTTTTCAAAGTATTTTTTAAGATGTAAGGATCACTGCCTCTGCATGAAGTGATTTCAGGAATCATCCCTCAGGGAGGAACTGTGTCATTTGGAAATGCTGGCTAACCACTGCCCAAATGAAGGTCTTCTATAGGCAGCCCTTGTGAGAGTGAATATGGAGATCTGCAGTCTTGCACGTGTATGCTCACAGGTGACTGAGATATCTGCTGAGGTTCCACTGCTACAACATAATGCTTCTCCTGAGATACAGCAGCAGACTGGATATTCATTAAGCCCTACATTTGTGTGAATGCCAAATAAGACAAAAGATCTAAAAATGCAGCCACATTGCAGATGTTTTCTTTAAACCTATAAAAATAAGCACATATTTCATATGGACTCATCCATTCTGATAATAATAGCCTAAAGGAATGTCTTTTGTGTTCAAAGAAATGGCACAATATGTATTTTTCTTCACTGGTAGCTTTCAGTATTGTGAACACTTCCAGTGCACAAAGCTAAATAAAAGGTATTGCATATCTCTTTGTGTGTGGGATTAATTCTCGATTCACATGGCAACTTAAATTATACTGTCTTTGTTACATGAAACAAATCAGATCTGCTGTTCAGTGTCGGCAACTTGAAAATGCTTTGGGGATTATAGGAAGCATTGCTGCTGTAGAGTGCCAATACTGGCCCAATGGGAAGATCTTTTCTATGATACGGAAAAATAGTATCTCTGTGCATCATTTATTCTTAATCATTTTACAGGGAGTTCTCTAAAACAAATACTCATGAAGAAAAGCAGTCACAGAAAGGGTTGTTCTTGTTTCTTCCCTATTGCGTTTGCTAAGCAGGAGAGTAGCAGTGGCTCTTTGTCCATCTTCCTGAGCTGATCTTGTTCTTGGCATACAGTGCATCAGTGAAAGATCACTGTTATTTGTAAAGTGCTTTCAAATGCTCAGAGAGAAAAGATCTTATAGGTTCAAGTGTTACTTCTATCTCATCTTGCTGTTATTTCTATAAATCCCAGAGGCAAATAACAGCAAACTTAGCAAATCACTCCCTATCTATTAAGGATGGCATTTCAGGGTTTGGTAGAGCAGCAAATTAATACTGCATTCTGGATGACTGGCTGAAAAGGTCTGATCATCTCTTTAGCTTCTGTGCTCATGGATTTTAAATTTTCAGTGTTCAAGGATGCTGACGTTGTTTTCCCAAAAGCTACTTCTTTGTAAAGTCATCTGCATAACTCAGTGCAGCATCATGAACCAAATGTACCTCTTTTGCATACCTAACCCTTTTCCTTTTGCTTGCTTTCTGTGTTCAGAGTGAGTGACTGTGGTCCAACTCACCCTAATACCCAGAGCAATGAATGGAGGTGAGGCATCTGTCTGTTTTGTCATTTTTTATCTTTTTCCTTAATTTCCAGGTAACCTTATAGAGATCAGCTGCTTCTATGAGAGGGAATGACTGTGTGTGTCTGGGTGCATTTATGCAGGGAACCGAACTGGTGTTCTGAGTAAGGCAAACAAGTGCACTCTTCAACAGGAGAAGTAATGCAGAGAACTGCCTCAGCATTCTGCATGGCCAGATGCAGACACACCCTGTTCAGACTTCTCCCTAACCTTTATAGCTCACTTGTTGCCTGTTAAAGGCAAGCTTTTAGACATGAGCAAAGACTTGGACCGCTTTGAATGGCACCTGAAAGCACTGTGGATACTGGGGCCAGCAAATGGAACATGTTCAGATGTTTCCAGAGGCTCTCGCAGAAGCTTCCCTTGGAGGCTAGCCAGAAATGTTCATCAGTTAAAGATAACTGCCATTGGAAACCTGCCTCGGTGCCAGTAAGGCCTGGCATGTAGCTGGCACATCAGGCAAACAGAGTGCACCTCCTTCCTGAGGTACTGAGTCACACAGTGGGTCTGTCTTTAGAAATGGCTCAGGAATGCTTCTGTCAGGCTGGAGCAGTTGAGCAGATGGTGGACTTCACACTCAGATTTCACCTGGGTGTCTCAGCCTCTTCAATCCCCTCAGGTGCTGTTGGTGGTAGGTGAACATCCCTCCATTTCCCTCTGGAAACATCTACTGGACCTTTCACTAAGCTGGTTACACTGTTGGTTATAATGGGCTCTGATTCCAAGCCCTTCATATCCTTATCTTGCCACCGGACCAGCAGAGCTAAACTTAGGAATAACCTCCTGCCTTTTTTTTGGAGGCCAATGCCTGCTGCACTTGGGGAGAACTACCTCCAACCAATGGACTCCATCCTCTGCCCCAAAAAATAAGTCCTTCCTTCAGTCAACGGCTGAAGCAAAGTCATCCCCTCTGATCCCGATGCCGTCAAATGTGCTTTAGTCTCTTCACAACACCCCCTCACCTGTGTGTAGCAATACATGTACGTCGATACGCTGCGATGTATTTACCAACTACATATCTACCAGAAGGAGCCACGGCCTACAGGGAAGGAGAACCAACACAGCATGAAAGAGTGGAGGAGAGTTTTGATTTACTAATTGCAAAACTGCATTGTGTTCAACCATAAGGAGTAAACAGAACTTGGCACCCAGCACAGATAAGACAGTATGAAAGAACTCCACACTCTCCTACATAGATATTATTAAATGTCAGTAGATCAGTCACAAAATCCTCTTAATTCTGTACATTAGAAATGAGGCCCAAATTGCAAGAGCTCTAAACTATAGCAGAGTAAAGGTTTGCCTGCTCTGGGCTGACACTTCCCTTTAGTTTATACAGTGAATGACATATAGACAAAAAACTATACCAAAGAGCTCAGTGGAACCTGCCAAAGCATCCGTACATGTTTTATAGGAAGAAAATTTACAAAATGAGTAAGATTTATGCATAGTTAAAACATACTTGCCAAATGCTGAGGAAACGGGAAATATTAATGGATAGTGCTTTTTATTTTATTTTATTTTATTTTATTTTATTTTATTTTATTTTATTTTATTTTATTTTATTTT
>NW_024962263.1:71012718-71022121 GCF_019238085.1 Lagopus leucura
TTATTTTATTTTATTTTATTTTATTTTATTTTATTTTATTTTATTTTTAAACAGCAGAAAATTAATTGCAATTATTCAGAGTCCAGTTCTGCTTTCCTTGTGCTGTGACTAATCTAACGAAGATGAATAGGCTACTTGTGGAATAAGAAACTACTCAGCATGACTAACAGTGGTGGAATTGAGCCCTCCACAAATATTATGAACCAGTTCTGAAACAGTGCTCATTTTGTGTCCTACTGAAAGACAGATGATTTTGTCCCATCTTTAGGTTTCCAAGATGTCCAGAAAGGAACCCTTCCAAATTATACTAACTAAAAAGATTGTCGTCAGTAGTGCAAAATATGTACTTACAGCTGCAAAATATCTTCTTCATGTACGAGGAGTGAAATCACAGTTCCAAACTTTAAATCTCAAGAAGGCAGGATCTCTGCTGGAGTGTTATGCTGGTGGAAGCTTAACAACTTCTTTGTCAAAATGCATTGGGCGTTCTGGAGTCAGCTGCAGGCAGGCTGTATAAGCATAACTCAGGACCATCCCCTGCATTTCTCTGTTCTGCAGCCACCTGCTGTACAGAGCTGATGCTCTCAGTGATGTTCATTAGGAGACATGGTTTTAAAGCCTTTAACATAACCCCAGTCTGACAGACAGGAAGATGTTTATCCCCGTAGGGAAGATAGCAACATGTGTGCATCTGAAAGCAAAACTTGTGGATCCCATCTTTGTGGCCTGACTCCACACATGATGAAATCAATTTTTTTTCTTTGTAGATGAGATGCTCCAGCTCTCTCAGCAACCTCATGACCCTCCTCTGGACTCACTCCAACAGCTCCACATCTTTCCTGTGCTGGAGGCCCCAGAGCCAAAGGCAGCATTGCAAATGGGGGCCTTGTCAGAGTGGAGTAGGTAGGAGGGGAGAATCACCTCCCTCAGCCTCAACCCGCTGGCAGTGATTCTTGTCACTGACGTGCACCTGGCTGCCTGTACAATGTTAAGCAAAAGGTCTGCACTCAGTTCTTTCAACTGCCCTGCATTCAACAGCAAATCCTAGTCTTAAAGGCATGCAGGTCTTGCTAACCCACCATGATTGAGGGGCAGATTTTAGGAAGAAATTCAGATGTTGTTTTGTCACCCAGGGAACTGGCACCTTAAAGCAGCCTGGCTTTCTGCCTTGACCAAATGGAAATTATGCTCCTCCTGCTCTGAGCTAGACTCAGCTCCTTATGCCTCACTTCTTCATGGGGGAAGCTCCATGGCAAATTCTTTTTTGGGATATTTGTAAGACACAGGTTTCTGAGCCATTTAGCCATGAGAGTTAATGCAAGGGGATGTCCTGGGCCCAGGAACTGGACAGTCTCTGTTGTTCGTTTGTTTGAATACTCCCCAGCATGCTTGGGCTTGAAGCAAGCGCTCTCCAAAAAAATTCCCAGGAGTAATTCAGGACCAGATACAGGCCTGGGACCTTTCCTGAAGGACTGTGCTGCTGAGAAGGTGGAATTTAATGGCTGTTAAACTGGGCCAGCCTCAGTGCCTGAGGTTGGTTCAAAGAGCACCTGATGTACACATATAAAGGTCACCCCAGATCCTATAGTACCAGAGAAACAGAAAATAAAACAAAAGGCTGATATTTTAATTGATTGCACTGATAGGTAAAAAAATTGCATGGTTAATGCTGTACATAAACATGCACACATCACACTTGGAATATGAAATCGTGCTCACTGAGTCAAAAATACATGTTTAGACCTGGTTGGTTTGAATGCTACTCTCAGGCTTTCCTGAATGTAATTGTTATTTGTAAGTGTTCTCAAACACTTCAGAGAAAAGAAAAAAAAAAAACAACACACATTTTTGTGCTGTGGGTTGTCTGCAAATGTTCATTTTGACAAGTTGCTGTCTGTTTCTGGTATTGGACTCATCACACAGAGTATCTTATGTTCCCTAATGGGATGACAGGCTTGTAAAACAGAAGAATAGCAAGTGACAGATACTAGCATGATTTCTGGTTATTTTTTATAGCTCCTGATTTCACGGGCATTGGAAGCTGTATGAATACCTTGAACAGGATATTAAGAATGAGGAGGTTATTGGAAAATACGCCAGTACTTGCTGGCCTTGTCAGAAAATGAAAGGCTTAATGATGAATCAGGTGGCTTCCCTTTGCGTAATTGGCATTTGGCTGTTGAGGTGTACAAACGAGGGTTCGGAGGAAATAATGCAGCTAGGTTTGATACGTGAAAGACTTGTTTGAAAACTCCTGGCATATTGTAGAGAATGTTTCACAGATGTTTCACACTTATTTGAACAGACGGGAGAAGAAGGGGAGACACCCTTACAGCTCACAACAACAACTGAGCAGCCTGGAGGCCAGTCGTCTTCTCACCCTCTTAAATGTTCTCCATACCACTCTGTTTCCAGCCTAATGAATTTAACACAGTCTGGGGCTAGAGCAGCAATCACACAGAAGCATCCTGTTCTCAGCATCTTCTACCTAATGTATGCTCTGCAAGCACCTGGTGTCCCAATTAATTCTTGCACAGAACTGCAGCAATTAACCGACTGATTACTGGATTATGGACCAATGCAAATTACCACTCTAACAAGTATGTGCTGTCCTTTAATAAAACAGTTATTCCCCAGACTTGGTTCTCCTCTGCTGAAGATGTTGTGTTGCCACTTGGCAGAATTCTGGACAGAGATTTTGAAGGTTAAACATAACCTTAAAGTCAACACATGAGCATCTCCAAGTGGAGATGTGAATGCTAAGGTGAAATGTTCATTTCAATCCACCTTTATTTAAAGATCCTGAAAAAGAAAATAAGCCTCCTTAAGAGGCTTCAGCACAAAGCAATGCGAACGTCTGGATGGTATCTGCTGGTCCACAAGATACAACACTGTACTCAAGCCCTGATAAGCTGTATGACAGAATTAACTGGGCCTGAATTAGGGCATCAGAGTGAGAAAATTACCAGCGTAGTTGGAAGGCAGTATCCATATTATTCACACAGAATGTGAAGCATTCTGTCATTTGTGCAACCAGGTTTTCTGAAACTTAGACTTTTTGGTGGTTGATGGATGATAAAAGCCAAGTATATCCATAGATGTCAAGAAGGTATACAAGTAAGTAAAACTGTGACCACAAGAGTGAAGAGCTTTGAAGAATCAAAAGCAGGCTAGCTGAAGGGCAACACGAGGCTATAGGAAACTCAATGTAGATAAATGCAAGAAAGTACTTGTTAAAAGGAAAAATCAGGGCCTACCACACATTAGAGGGACCTAAATGAACCCACTGAGCCCATAAAGACCTGTGGGCATGATGCTGGCTCTTGATGGAGGTCAAATAAGCAACATGTAGATGAAAAGAGTCTACATGTAGGCAGAATGTGGTTGACACATGGTAACATGTCCTCTGCCAGCCTCTGAACAAACCTCACTGAGAATAATGGGAGCCAGGATGAACAAGGTACCGTGGTCCCACAGGAAGGCTCCCTCTGTGTTCTCAGTAGGCATCTGCAGTTTAGAAAGGGCTTTTGAGACTCCAGTAGAGAGCAGGTCTCTCCAGTAAATGCTTTCAGCTTGACAAAGGCTTCTACAGCTCTCTTCTCCAGAACTGAACTCCATCAGGCCTAGTGAAGTGAAGGGACTCGCATTTGTACACAACTTGTGAGCAGGAGTTCAGCGCAGAGAAGAGGCTCCTGGAGGAACCATTTCAGTCTCAGTGCTGCCATGAAATTCAAATCTCACTAATCGCTACGCCAGCCACCCTGGTTTAAAGGCAGAATGGCCCATTTCTGATGGGAGGTGGTAAGTAAGAGACTGCAAGAATCACGCCCACTCTGCAAAAGAGAGACAAGAATGCCCAAGTGTAAGTTTCACCTGAGTTAAGGTGACTCTGGGCCTCATTTCAGCAGCTGGGGCTGCCCTTATCACCCCACACAGTAAACCACGGACTGGAATCAAACTCTCTTCAACAGGGGCAGAATTCACTTAGCCTCAGTCACCCAGAGGCTGCTGTGTGTCAGCTGTCCCTATCTCCTCTGCAATCAATGGAGAGAGAAAGAGGCACTCATGGATGACTCACTGCCTCCTCAGCGAGGTGTCTGGAGTAGGTGGGATGATTCATCCTTGGGGTGCTCCTCTCCACGGAGACTCACAGGCTCCTATTGCATAGCAGAAATCATTCGCCTGCCTTTCAGATGGCTATGTGAAGCAAGATGAACTCGTCTTACAAGACAACATATCGCTTTCTCTGTTTTCTTGCATATACTTATGACCTAGGACTTTTGGATAAATGCACAATGTCATAGGGGACTTAATGTATTATTAAGGCCTTTCCCACGCAGAAGGCTAAAACTATAAAATGGTTTCCATAATTTTAGACAATTTGTGCTTCAATTATATTACACTGTGTGCCCATTCTAGTCCAACCATCAGTGTCACTCACAGATTTGGATCATTAGAACTTCTGTAGTCCTGTACAAAAGCTGCAGATGTAAAAACCAGATGAAGTAAATTGGAATAGCTTAGTAAGTAACCACAGCATGAAGATTTTTTGTTGTGAACATGCACTACTTGCTTCAGTCTGCCTGGGATGCTGCCAGGCAAGTGCCTTCTTTCTGCTGATAGAACTGCTGAACTGCCTGCACAGGACACAGAAAACAACAGGTTTCAGAAAGAGGTTTGAGGATTCCTTCTTGGGAAAGAGCAGATTGTGATAGGACAAGGGGGAAGGGTCTTAAATTAAAAGAGGGGAGATTTAGACTGGATATTAGGAGGAACTTTTTACTTAGAGGATGGTGAAGCCCTGGCACAGGCAGTGGGTGCCCCATCCCTAGAGGTGTTCAAGGTCAGGGTGGATGGGATCGTGGGCAGCCTGGTCTGGTGTTTGGCAGCCTTCCCCATAGTGGTGGGTTGGAATTGGACGATGTTTGACGTCCCTTCCAAATAAAACCATTCTGTGATTCTGCACTTCTGTGCTCCTATCTCACTGTCAAAAAGTGAGGCATATGATACCGTGGCATCCTGCTCCCAATGTGGGATAAGCTCAGACCCTGTACTCTGAATTCATAGTATTTCTTAATAATTCTCCAGCTCACCTGCTTTCATGCTGGCACAACTTCTGCAGGACTGCACGGGGGCAATCTCCTCTGTGGGACCCAGGGTGGAACAGCAACCCTCTGAGTGGGCTGTGTGTTGTAATGGGACACTGAGAGCAGACTGAATGGAGGTGCATCTGCTTTGCCTTGCTGGAGGCAATTTCTTCTGACTTGTGTGAAGCACCAACAGCCCCTTCATTCCAGCAATGACTCCAGTTGAGAAGGTACCGAAATCCTCAGAGCCAACATCACAGTTCCTATTCCATCACAAAGTTCCTAGGCCATACAGGGACAGTCAGTGCCAAAGTTTCCATTTTACAAGGAACAAAGAAGCACTCCCTGGCCTAATAGACATGAGAAGAAAAGAGGGCATGACTGTAGCTGGTGCTCAAGCTTGCACCTCTCATCCTCCAGGCACATTCATGGGCCAGCCTGCTTGCTGCCATCTGAAAGCTTTATAGCAAGAAGTCACCTCCCCTTTGCCCTAGGTGTTGCCATCTTCCTAGGGGAGACCTTTTCCCTTGGAGGCAGAGGGCTGCCTGCCTTTCTGACACCTCTCATCACCTCTCCTCTCTTTTCACTTGCACTGCAATGGATGCCCATGGGAAAGTCTTATGGATTTCCACATGTGCTGTCCCTGGCCATTAGTCTGCAGGGTGAACAGCTGTCAGCTGCACCCCTCAGGTTCAGATACCTGCTTCAGCAAGTGCCAGTAGATTTAGGTCAATTGATTGCAAGTGATTGCAGAGCTGCTCTAACTGCAGGCTGGGTGTCCAGAAACAGCACTATGTAAGCCAGGCAGAGGAAGAGTTTGTCGGAGTATGGTGTCATCTAGTAGCCTCTTCCTAGAGGTCTGAGAGAGCAGCTTGTGGCCAAGCACTCAGGCAGGAAGTCCAGGTAAGACCCAGCTTATTTCTCATTCGCTGGGGATAGCCAGTTACAGAAACAAGAATTGTCCAAGTTTACCTTGGCATAAAGTAGCAGAGAAGACAAGGAAGGTGATGAAAACCTACGGGTAGATACCTCAGCTGGTACACAGTCACTGCTTTGCAAGGAGGGAGTTGAAGCGGGGTTGGCGCTTCATTTCCCCTTCAGGCTGTGCAGTGACTCAGTTGCCACTGTCCCTAGGCCCTAACCTCAGCAGGGACCCAGGAGAGGACTGCTGAAGCGCACTACTCACCTTCATTGAAACCCTTTGCAATGATGGCTTGTTTGCTTGCCCAGTCACTCCAGGACTTTTACATTTTGTGGCAGTTGTTAGCGTTACACCTCTGATTTCTGCAGTTGGTATGCTGCTGACG
This sequence comes from Lagopus leucura, assembly GCF_019238085.1. Lineage (NCBI taxonomy): Eukaryota > Metazoa > Chordata > Aves > Galliformes > Phasianidae > Lagopus > Lagopus leucura. The sequence continues at coordinate 71,019,113 of NW_024962263.1, forward strand.
TAAAGCATTACACAACCACTTGTGTGTGTGCATTGCTAAGTGCCCAGAAAGGGACCTTTTCTCTTAGCACTGAAATGCAGAACATTAATGCAGGTCTACATCTAAACACTGTAGTGGTAATAGGAAAGAAATTTCATTAACGGCGTGGGAGCTCACAGCTGAGACCATGGTGTTGCCTCCTCATCCCAAGATGACCATATTCAAGCTCTGGATGGAGACAGGCAGACAAGCAGCAGTCAGGACTCTGTGCTTTGGTACTTCAGCTTGTCTGCAGAATGGCTGGAGGGAATTGCCTTGGAAGCTACCACAAGGGAAGAAGGTGCTCAGGAGAGCCAACCAATTTCTAAAGTCACTGACAGCTGAGGGAAATCACAGGCAAATCTTGCTCCAAGATCAAAACACTTAGGGGCAATTTGACATCTACACTGGGCTGTCCCAGCCATTGCTCAGCTAGACCCAAGAGCTGAATTTTCTGTATTTGAGGTTCTTGAGATACATGATTGAGTCTATGGGTGCCAGCTGTGACCTCTCCTGTCTCCTCCAAGTAGAAAGTTGCACACTCTCTGGAATCAAACCCTCAGGCAACTGTTTGAATCATGGCTAGGAGAATCCTGGAAGCCATGTTGACCCCAGTGGGACTGTGGCCATCCAAGGAAGATGACTGCCTTCATCGTCCTGACCAGCATCTCCAAGCAGAATCATAGAATTATTTGGTTTGGAAAAGACCAGTAAGATCATCTAATTTAATCATTGACCCATCCCCACCATGCCCACTCACCACATCCATCAGTGCCACATCTACAGTGATGAACACCTTTCTTGAACACCTCCAGGGATGCTGATCCCACCACCTCCTTGGACAGCCTATGCCAATGCCTCACCATGCCTTCTGAAAACAGTTTTCCCTAATAGCCGGCCTTGTGCTCCAGGGCAGCCCCAGCTCTGGATGCTGTTGTGGACACCACGCTGTGATCTGGTGCACCAGCTCTACTGTGTGCCACCCAGCCACTGCACGGTCCCAATCCTTTCCCCCAGCTCCTCAGTTAGACATGGATGGCAACACGTGGACCATGTTGACACTCTCTTTAGGAGAGAAACAGAATGCCACTTGTCCTCTTTACATGATAGTAGGGTGGGGGAATAATTAACCATGGACATGGTCTTGATCAGCACTCAGGGAGCTGGGCAGATCAGCAGTTTACAAGTCAGTATTTGTCCCACAGGCACCCCATGTTTGAGCTGCTTCTACATCACAGAATCATAGACTCATAGAATGGCCCGGCTGGAAAAGGACCACAGTGATCATTTGGTTTCAACCCCCCTGATATGTGCAGGGTCACCAACCAGTAGATCAGGCTGCCCAGAGTCACATCCAGCCTGGCCTTGAATGCCTTCAGGGAAGGGGCATCCACAACCTTTCTGGGTAACCTGTTCCAGAGCATCACCTCCGTCTGTGTGAAAACATCACCTCTTCTCAATGGCACAGTCATTCCTGCAGGGGATGCTTACGGCTTTGTGGGCTGCTAATACTCAGGGCTGTAATTTTTGTGCTCAGTGGCTGTTTAAAACACGTGTGCTGGAAGCATGGCTTTAACCCCCAACTGTAATTAGCGAACTCACTTTAATGGCCTGCCTCCCCACTCATGATACCCTTGCTGGGTGGTGGCCAATCTCAAGCACAGGTAATCTTCACAATCTACATGCAGCAACAGTCCTGAAACATCAGAACTAAACAGCCTGGAGTCCTGTGCATGTTTCTCAGGACTGGGTGTGAGCTCCCTACAATCTGGCTTTCCAGGACGTTGGCAAGTTTAATTCCTGGAGTGTTTGGCTCACTCACCAGGAACTGTGTAACAAACTGTGCTGTCCTTATCCTGGCACAGGGAGAGACGCAGTTTTCTGTATTCACACCAGGATGAAGTTATTTATCATTGTTTGAATGAGAAGAAATTTTATCTGTGTCCCCAGGTGGGTTGGGGAGAACACAGCCCTCATCCAGATCCCCTTAGGCTGTTAAAGCATGAATACAACAACCTCTGGACCACTTTGTTACAGCCATGTGGGATTCATCATGACAACATCTGCCTGTACTTATTGCTGTCTGTTCTCTTTTGCATTTTTCTCCCCAGTTCCATTTTCTCTTCAGTCTCAACCACTGCGTTTTACCTGTTTTTCAGTTTAGCTTCATCCTGATGTGGATTACTTGCAGAACTTTACTGGGTACAATCAGTGAAGGTTTTAGGAAGTACTTGGCAAAATTCCTGCTGGGATCAAAACCGGGATAAGGGCTTCTGCCTTTGGTTCACATCTGAATGCAGCAGCATGTGTTGCTGGCTCTGCAGAGGCTGCAGCCAGCATTTGTACAGGCTGCCTTTAGTCAGCTTAGATGGGCAGCAATTAAATTCTGTGTCTAATAGAGAGAAGGAAGGGACTGGCTCTCAGGCAGGTGGCAGAGGCTGCTGGATGCAGGATGCCCACAGATTTTCCTTGATGTCCATCTGCAGTTCACAACACTCCATCAAGATTGCCTCTTATCTTCCTGCTCAGCCTGAAAAACTGCTAATAATCTCAGGAACATGGGTGTAATACATACAGTGTCCATGGAGACTTTCTAGGACTCTGAAGTATCTGTACCTTGCTTTATTCCAGTTACAGCCTGCTTTTTAAAAATATGTATTAAGGAAAACTATCCTTTTAAATGGGCACATCTACTTGTTTTTAAAGTGGCAGTGACTTAAGCAATCCAAGTCAAGCAGTCTCAGATGACTTTCAAGTCCTTCTCACGTAAGAGTTGGTTTTCAAGGCACGTGACACGATTCTCTCTTGATGCAGAAGTTTGTCCTCCTCAGAGTGAGGCACCTGGAGTGAACGATAATACATAGATGCTTATTGTAAAATAACTGTGAGCTGCTGTGCCAGGAGCCAAAATGAGGCTTTCAAAGGAGGTGGAAGGAGGAAAGGGAAGGGAAGGGAAGGGAAGGGAAGGGAAGGGAAGGGAAGGGAAGGGAC